>NC_045549.1:60711795-61074295 GCF_009769535.1 Thamnophis elegans
TTCAGAGACTTCAGCTTGTCCAGAATGCAGCCGCGTGAGCGATCGTGGGTGCACCTTAGTTCACCCACGTAACACCTACCCTCCGCGAGCTGCACTGGCTGCCTATTGGTCTTCGGATACGCTTCAAGGTGCTAGTCGTCATTATAAAGCCCTTCATGGTATTGGACCTGGGTACTTGAGAGACCGCCGACTGCCAATTACCTCCAATAGACAGATCAGATCCCACAGATTAGGCCTCCTCCAAATTCCATCCGCCGGCCAGTGTCAACTGGCGACTACCCGGAGGAGAGCCTTCTCTGTGGCTGCTCCGACCCTCTGGAACGAGCTCCCTGTGGAGATTCAAACCCTCACCACCCTCCAGGCCTTCCGCAAAGCCCTTAAAACCTGGCTGTTCCGACAGGCCTGGGGCTAAAGAGTTTTTGCCCCCCTTCTCGAATGGTATGGTTGTTGTGTGTTTTTAAATTTTTGTATTGTTATGTCTCGTTTTTTTTATTCCCTTGTCTGTACCCCCTTCCCTGATTGAATTGTGAGCCACCCTGAGTCCCCTTCAGGGAAAAGGGCGGCATACAAATGTAATCAATCATCAATCAATCAAACTGCTTTATTACAGGCAAGAACGAAGAACAGAAGTAGACCGGCACCTCTCCTCTGTCTGACAGCTTTTTATATGGAGCTGTCAGACGGATGAGCCAATAGCCGCACGTATGACAGCCCGGCAACTCGCAGACGCGCCTGATTGGTTAAGGCGCGCCTGGCTACTGCTGAGCTGTCATTCGTAAGTCCGAGGACTTACTAGGCTATAACACTCCTTCCCCCCCCCCCAGCGATGCGCATGCATCGAACACGGTGCAGGCGTAGTCGAGCCCGGCAACTTGCAGACACGCCTGATTGGTTAAGGCACGCCTGGCTGCTGCCGAGCTGTCATTCGTAAGTCCGAAGATTTACTAGGCTATAACAATCCCCACATCATCAAGATGAAGAGCAAGAGGAGGAATTCTGGGAGTTGAAGTCCACAGTCTTAAAGCTGTCAAGCTGTCAACCCCCTGGGGATTTTTTTCTAAAGGGTTCGGGGTGCAAGGGTCTGTAACTTGATGACTGCGTGCTTTCAATACCAGAGTTTCGAGCCAACATTTTGGTTGCTAAGCAAGAGTTGTCTTAAGTGAGTTTCACTACATTTTACAAGTTGGCCACGCCCACCCAGTCACATGACTGCCAAGCCACTCCCACTTGGTCACATGGCCAGCAAGCCACTCCCACCTGGTCACATGGCTGGCAAGCCACTCCACAAAGCAGGCCACACCTACAGAAGAGTGTTCTAAAATTTTTGAAACCCACCACTGAATGACAGGTACTATGGCATAGCCAATTTTATGCTCAAAATTTCCTTCCCATCCCCATTTTGTTAAGTTTTGAATCGTCACATTTTTAAATTTATGAGCTTCCTGTTTGGTTGCAGGCATTTCATTCCTTATAGGAAACATCATTAATGCATTTCGGGAGCTGAGATTAAATGGTTGAGTTATGCTGATACTCTTACCTGACTTCACATGATGAATGGAAAGTCATATGGGTAGATTTTGGGGTTTTTTTTTTGTTTGTGGGTAAATTATTTATTTGGTTAATAAGTTATTGGTTCTAACATATGTCTCTGTTATTATTCCCTGTGTGATTATTATTGATTATTCCATGGCACTTATATCATTGTCATCATTTTCCACCAATTATTTTAATTTTTGCACGAAGCATAAGCTTGTACTAATATTCTGTGTATGTGTGTTTAACTATGTTTGCAATAAATCCAAATAATGTATCTGCAGAATATGTATATATAAGGGGAAAAAAAGCTTTAAAACTTTAGTGCTTTTTTTTGTGTAAAAATGGATCCTTTGATTAATTGAATGTCAAAAACTTTTTTTGTGTGGTATAGTGGCAATTTTTTAAACAACTCTAGCTAAAATATGAGTTTTCTCATATAATTTTTTACTTAAATCAACATGTACTGTCTTTACTTACTTTGCAAGGGTATAACAAATTGAATTTCCTATTCATCTATGAAGATGTATCATAAATTTATTAGGGATGTCTTTTAAGTCCTAACATATTTAATATACTATTTATTACAGGACTTTCAGTGAAGACATGCCTCAGCAACTGACTGCACAGAGATCCCTCTTGATTGTTGTTCTTTCAACCCAACAACAGAAGGAACGGGCTTCCTTTTGTTTATTTTACTCTCCAGGATTAGGAGAATCCCAGAATCATCTCTTAAAACCATCCGATAACAGAAACAATCTGGTGAACTGATGGTGGGGGGCAGGGCTGAAATCACATATTTGTTAGAACTCGTTCAGGACAACAACTAATCTGCATATAGACAGGCAGTTGAACAACTAGCCTTTGTGGTGCAACCAGAAGAATCTTGAACTAAACACACTTAAAACCAGTCACGTGCGGTGAGGTTTATGGCTGGTGAGGCAAAAAGAAAGAAAGAGGCTTTTGGCCGCCCCGCCTCTATGTCGGATGCTTTTGCCCACTTTCAAGAAAGCGGCTTTTGCCCACTTTCTAGAAAGAAAGAAAGTGCCAGCCTGCCAGCAGAGGTTGGTAAAAGACCCGCCTCTGCTGGCAGGCTGCCCCGACACAGAGAAAGAAAGCTGGCAGGCTGCCCTCCCTGCCTCTCCTACCCCCTTCCCTCTGAGTGAAGAAACAAAACACACGCACACACGAACAAAATTACTTACAATTAATTACAAATTACATAATTTGAATTCCTCCCCCCTCCCTCCGACCCACATACCTTTTCCAGCTGTTTCACAATCACAGAGGATTTCAACTTGCTCTTGCCTGCCATTATGAAAATGTAAAAATATAAAATAAAAAGGCAAGAGCTGCTGAGGTCAGGCTGGGTTACCTGCTGCCGGAGTCCCCAATGGATGACTCTGCTAACTGTTTAAAAAAGCCTCTAAAAAAACCGTCCTCTACAGGAGGAGGCAAGAGAAACCATGTGCCTCATCTACATAAGAAATGTAGATGGCTTTTAACCCTTGCTTAAATCTGCTCGAAGTGATCATAAAGTCAGACTAAATGAGGCACATGGTTCTCCTGCCTCCTCCTGTAGAAGGCACTTTTTTAGAGGCTTTTTTAAACAGTGAAGCACTAAGCAGAGTCATCCACTGTGACTCTGGCAGCAACTACCTCAGCCTTTTTCCTTTTACATTTTTTTTCTTTTCATGATGACAGTGGTGAGGCCCTGCCTTCCCTGCCTCCCTGACTGCACGTCACTGCTTAAAACCATAGAACTGGTGGTAGATTTTAGGAGAAACCCTGCTATACACCACCTCTTACAATACTAGACAACACAGTATCAACAGCTGAGACCTTCAAGTTTCCAGCTTCTATCATATTTCAAGACACTTAACATCAAAAACATTATCAAAAAAGCACAACAAAGAACGTTTTTCTGCACCAACTCAGAAAGCTCAGACTGACCAAGGAGCTGCTGATTCAGTTTTACAGAGGAATTACTGAGTCTGTCATCTGCACCTCTATAACTCTCTGGTTTGGCTCTGCAACTAAACAAGACAGACACAGACTTCAATGGATAATTAGAATGGCAGAAAAAGTAATTGCTACCAACCTGCCTTCCATTGAGGACCTGTATACTGCACAAGTCAAAAAGAGAGATGTGAAATATGTACAGAGCCCTCACACCCTAGACATAAATTGTTTCAACTTCTAAAATGACGTTATAGAGAATTGCACAACAGAACAACTAGACACAAGGACAGATTTTCCTGGCAAGCCATCACTCTGCTAAACAACAAATTCCCACAAACTGTCAAAACTATTTACTAAGACTGCATTACTATTATTGTTCTCATCCTTCCCATTATCTAGCTCCTCCTACTTATGATTATAATCTTGTTGCTTGTTGCTTGTATCTTTATATTGTTTTATCTGGTTTCCTAGTATGATTTGATTGCTTATTTAGTATCCTATGACTATCACTAAGTGTTGTATCTTATGATTCTTGATAAATGTATTTTATATACACTGGGAGCTTATACACTGGACAAATTCCTTGTGTCCTTCTAACTCTGTTATTCTATTCTATTCTATTCTATTCTATTCTATTCTATTGTTTTCTATTCTATTCACAGTTCTTTTGGAATTTATTTTTCAAACAGACAATAAACTTTACCATTCATTTCTTAATCAATTCATGAAACTATTATCTTTATTAGCTAAAGAGCCTGTCTTAAGTTACAACTTTTCACTCCTTTTTGAAACTATGCGCCATTTTTGTGACTTCTTTATTGTTTAATGACAAGGAAGAGGGTTGCTGGAACCAGCCAAAACAAGGAAGCATGGAGTATTTTTTTCTTTTGAAATATGAGGATAAAACTTGTGGTCTTAATTTACTACTTTACAGTAATCTGTACCCGCTATTGTTTGGTTATGGTGGTTGAAATTTTGATTTTCATCAACATCAATTTCTATCTGTGTTGTGTAGCATACAACATAATCCATGATAATCAATCACCCACTAAGTTTCAGGGACAGCCTATTATCTTATGCCTTGATGTCACTCAACCTATGCGAAGGTGTGCTTATTCCCACCCATCATGAATACAGCAGAGTGAGTTTGTATAAATGTATAACATTTGAAGAATGAAGGTGATAATTACATTCATTCTCTGTGATTTATTGTTACTGCAGCTCACTGACTGTCTATCAGTAAATATAGAAAACTATATTTAGAGTCTGACAGTATGCCAAGTAAGGCAAAAAGTAAACCTTCTTTTTCATTACAGAACAGAAGGATGGGAGGCAAGGATCCAGCTCCCTAATTATGGCTCTCTTTCTTAGAACAGTAATTATGAAGAATCTTTTCGTTACAAGTTAATATTGCTTGGAGGCTATAAACTGCCTGGCTGGATTAATTCTATTTTAGTACCAGAATATAAGAAATACTGTTTATCAATGTTTTTGATGCAGTGGAGCCACTTTGATTCAATACTTCTTTCTCTTGTATGTCAATATGATGAAGTGATAAGCAAAGCCTGTAGTGAGAAGAAATCAATGAGAAAATCCCTTTACAGCTTACCTTTGCATTATCTCTCATCATTACCATTAACCTCCATGTATAATGAAAGCTAGAGGACAGCTCGGGTAAATCCCACATTTCTGCTGTTTTTGTTGTATCAGATTTAACATTAATATTTAATGACATTAAATTGGCACTTTTTATCTATTTTGTATGTTATCATTGTTCACATGCTGACAAGTTAATATTTCATTCAATATTTCCAACTCATTACAAAAGTACAAGTAACCTCACATGGTACATAAGAGAATATAAAGTTACACTGCAGAGGAAAATCCAAAAACAGAAAATAAAATATTAATATTTAAAGCATAAAACAAGTGCTGATTCTTAGAGAGAGAGAGAGAGAGAGAGAGAGAGAGAGAGAGAGAGAGAAGAGAGAGGAGAGAGAGAGAGAAAAGAAGGAGGAGGAGGAGGAGGAGGAGGAGGAGGAGGAGGAGGAGGAGAGTGAGTAGAGAGAAGAGAGAGAGAAAGAGAGAGAGGAGAGAGAGAGTGAGGAGAGAGAGAGAGAGAGAGAGAGAGAGAGAGAGAGAGAGAGAGGAAAAATGCTTACAATCCAATAGTATATTAGATATTAAAAATCAACTTAACCTTATTCACTCTTCAACCTTCTACTGATTTTTCAGTTATATGAGTGTCATGGCATTAATCATTTACATTGGACTTACTTGTCTGCATTTTAATCTCCTTTAGCTGAAAAATGCATTTATTTTCCTCTTAGCTTCCATTTTAGCTGAATATATAAATCTTTTTTAAAAAATCTTAAATATGCAAATTGTTTTAGAAACATACTCAACCCATTCATGAATAATAATACTATAAATTACAACCTGGTTACCTTTGTATTATTTGTCATATTTTCCCATCAACAACAATTTGGGCAGCATACAAGAAGATAAATGAGTTTGTTCCTTTGATTTAAGTAGAAGTAAGCATTCCTTTAGCATTCCTTTGGAGTACCAGCCTCCAAAGGATTTAATGACGCTTGATTGCTTTCTGTCTTTATAAGAAATTACAGTGATTCTGATTGTTTTGTCTAGGAAATGAATGTGTAATAACTTTATCTTCTGGGAAAGATTTTTATATTCTAATCCACGGGTCGCCAACCCTTGGTCTGTGGACTCGTTGCAGCATGATAGCCACCGGGCTGCGCAAACAAGCGAAGCCCCATCCAAGGGATGCAGGCAATACAGGAAACCATGCTCCCCCCGATCCACAGAAAAAAATCACTCTGCAGAACTGGTCCCTGGTTCCCAAAAGGTTTTCTAATCTATATATCGGTCTTAACATAGAAGGGCTTTCAATGGCAATGGGTAACATTGCTCACCATATGTCCCATTTTTTCTTTAATAAAAAATATGTTTAATGCATAAAGCATATAGTATTATTAAAAGCCCATCAGAGCCATAAACATATTGTTCATGGACTATGAAATCAGATGAATAAGTGATTATCCAAGGACGCTATTTTTCATAAATGCCTATAATCCTACAGATTTTATACTAAGAAAGAATATTGCTTACTGTGTTCAGAAGTCAAGGTACCTAGTAAATAATTGTATAATCTTCTTTCATTTTTTCAATAAGCATTAATTGTTTTAAAATGCTACAGGTACTATTTAAATCATATTTTATGCAAATTTTAATAGAAATCATTAATGAAAACGTACTATCTGTGTCTCTTTTTTTATATTGCACTTAATAAATTCAACCTTTCATTTTAAATTTATTCTATTTAGCACCGAGTTTAATAGAAAAAATATTTTTCTTACCATTCACTTGAAGAATATGAGTCTGATAGATTTGATCATAGCCGTCTGCATAGCAGCTATAATTTCCCATGTGAGTTGTAGTAATCTTAGTAATATATAGCGACCCATCATCTCCAAAATCCTAAAGAAAAAGAGGTGACCAAATTATCCTCAGAACATTATACTATCTATACTGAATTTCTCTAAGAAAGAAATAAGAAGTAAGAGTTATCGTCTCTTATACCAGATTTAACCCACCTTTAAATATTAAGGCCTTCAAAACATTCAAGCTATACAAATCTGATTTTGTAGATATTGACTGCATTTTGCCAGATGACAATCTTGCACCGTCCTTAATATTCAGATTGCCATCTGGCAAAATTCAGCCAATTTTCCTGGTGTCAGTCAGACTATGATGTTCACTTTTTGAGGGTCCAGACCACATAAAATGGTATTAACAATAGAAAATGCATAGAAAACAAAATAATCATTGAAAGCTTCAGGAAGACCTAACAGTTTAATATTTCCATACAATGATTTAGAAGTTTATGAGCATGCAATATTGTAAATGAATCCTCTTTCATTCAGATGATAGATATACCGTGTTTCCCCGAAAATAAGACAGGGTCTTATTTTCTTTTGACCCTGAAATAAGCGCTTGGCCTATGAAACACTATCAGAGAGGTTGCCAATCTAACTTCTTGAAATGAGGAATTCCAAAGTTCAGATGCAGCATTGAGAAGATCATTCTTTGCTCTAATCAAATATACTTAAAGTAGTTGCCAATAGAAAAGGGATTACTCTTTAGATATTAGGTTCCTTGCACTTAAGAACTTTGGAGCTTAGTGGAACTTCACACTGAGATTGAATTATACTGAGAAGCAAACTAGTAGTCAATATAGATCTTAATATGTTCAATCTTGCAATCCTGTATTCTTGCAAATATAAAACAGCATTCTTGCTGTTATGTTGTAAAATACTGAAATGTCTAAAGATTTTTCAAAATACTCCCCAATACATTGAATATTAGTAATTCAACCTGAAAATAATGAAAGTATATTTCATTTTATCAGAAAAAGAGAAACTTTGCACATCAGTTTAAATAAAATTGTCCTTCTGAAATCCATTTCTACAAAATAATCCAAAATGATAGCAAGGTACATTATATTAAGGATTTCTGAGAGGGCAAGATAATCAATAGATATACCCTTAAGTTATAGCTTCTGGGTAGAGCAATGAAATTGTGTCTCACGCCCAGAGTTGAAACTAGGCTGAAATTGATCTACATAATCTATTTAATTTAAAATTTCTGGACTTTAGATGCAATCTTATGCTCAAGTGAGATGCCCAAGAAAAGAAAGTTCCAGAGTAACTGGAACTATCTACAGTTCCAAAAAGAGGTTAACTTTTTTTAGGTGCATCATCCTGCACCTCATACGGGGGGGAAATCTTATGTTTTTCCCGGATTCTGACATTATCTTGATATAAATAACTGAAGTCGATTGTTGTTGTTGTTGTTGTTGTTGTTGTTGTTGTTGTTGTTGTATCACAGCGGGCAGATGTTTCACAGGATTTGGCATTGATTACTAGTTGGGCCTCATCCAGGGGCATAGGATGCCATAACGTATTTTTGTACTATGTGTGCGGATCCAAGCAGTGCAGCTTTTTGCATTTGACAGATGGTAATTTTGTCAATTTTTAACTGTTTTAAATGTAATTCCAGTGCTTTTGGAATAGCACCCAGTATGCCGATTACCACTGGAATTACCACTGCTGGTTTGTGCCATAATCTTTGAATTTCGATTTTTAAATCCTAGTATTTCACGATTTTTTCATGTACCTTCTCGTCGACCCTGCTATCACCTGGTATTGCGATGTCTATGATTGTAACCTTGTTTTTCTCAACCAGTGTGATGTCTGGTGTATTATGCGCCAGTATTTTGTCTGTTTGTATACGAAAATCCCATAAGATCTTGACCATCTGATTTTTGGTGACTTTTTCAGGGTTATGTTCCCACCAGTTTGTTGTTGTTTTAATATTATAATTTTTGCACAAATTCCAGTGGATCATTTGTGCTACAGAATTGTGCCACAATTTATAATCAGTCTGCGCGATTTTTTTTACAGCAGCTGAGTATGTGATCAACAGTTTCACCAACTTCTTTGCAAAGTCTGCATTTGGCATCATCAGAAGATTTTTCGATTTTGGCCTTAATGGCATTTGTGTGGATAGTTTGTTCTTGCGCAGCCAGGATTAGTGACTCTGTTTCTTTCTTTAATGTACCTGTTGTTAGCCATAACCAAGTTTGTTCACTGTCCACTTTATCTTTTATTTTTCCCAGAAATTGGCCATGCAATGCTTTGTTCTGCCAACTCTCCATTCTTGATTTTATCACATCTTTTCTGTATTCTTGTTTTGTCTGTTGGACCTTCAGTAGATTTTTGTTCTTTACTTCAATTAATAGATGTTCTTGACTTTCTTTTAAATAATCAGCCAGTGCATGTTTTTCTTCTTCAACTGTTTGTTTCACTTGTAATAATCCTCTGCCACCTGATTTTCGGGCAGGTACAGTCTATCAGTATCACCACGTGGATGTAAACTGTAGTGCATTGTCATTAGTTTCCTGGTTTTTCTGTCCAAAATGTCCAAATCAGCTTGTGTTCAGTTAACTATACCAGCTTCACTTGTAATAATCCTCTGCCACCTGATTTTCGGGGCAGGTATCATTATTATCATTATTATTTGTCACAGAGTCAGATTTTTAGATTGAATTGGCATTTTATCCAGTGATCTAGTACTAGTTCAAGGACCCAGGATGAGTACATGTTGTTGATGGTATTAAAAGTATCATTGCAGGGCAGGAAAAAAAATAAGGAATTCTGTTCCTTCCTTCCTTCCTTCCTTCCTTCCTTCCTTCCTTCCTTCTTTCTTTCTTTCTTTTCCTTCCTTCCCTTTCTCTCTCTCTCTCTTTCTCTTTCCCCTTTTTTTTCTTTCTGAATTGAGCAATGTGAATTCAGATTTCTTTCTGATTACTCCCAAGAGGCAGTATTTCTCCAGATGCGAATGACAGCTATGAGATAAGATACCTTCAAATGTGGACTTGTTCTCCATTGGGAGAAAGCAATAGAACTGACAGATTCATGAAATGAACATAAACAAGAAAATGCTGCTTTCTGGCATTTCATTTTATTTTGGAATCTTCAAGCAGGAATACGCTCATCTGCATAGCAATGAAGTCTAAGTACTTTTCTATACTATTTCTATGTAGAACTGATGCTATTTTCTCAACAGCTGCTCAAACCATTCAATAAAACAATCGCTAGCAAATCATAAGCATGCCTAAAAGCAGCACAGTAGGCGCTTTAAGAACAGTTACCATCACAAACACTACGGGTAGAATCCCATTCATGAGTGTACTCTTCTCCTTCCAAAGTTGAAAATGGACTGGAAGGATTTTGCACAAGTAAATCCTGCAATGCTCCTTAAGCACTGTCAGGAAGAGGTGTTTGCATGACTCAATCGAATTTTCTTTCTTTTTTTTAAAAAAATTTTTTTTTACAAATATATAAAATGAATGTGTGAATAAGTGGTACCTGAGTGTCATACATTCTAATACAAGTAAAATTGATAACCCACCCGCAGGTTGCCACTACCAGTTTCCCTGAACCTGTCCAAACCAGCTGAATACTACCATTGATGGACCCGGATTGTTGTTGGGGCAATATGCTGACTCTGTAAACCGCTTAGAGAGAGCTGAATGCCCTATGAAGCGGTATATAAGTCTAACTGCTATTGCTATTGCTATTGATGTCATCCCACTTCAATAGGGACCTCTAGCTCAACATGGGACTCACCAAAAGTTCCATACACGTAGCTTCTCTCAGTATTTTCATGTCTGGGATCACAGTTAGCTGACACCACAAGTAGTGATTCCTAAATTTGGCTAGGTGTCAATATTTATTTTTTGTTTTCATTGGTGTGTAAACTATTAGCCTATTAGAACTATATTTTAGCTTTTATGTTTATTACCTAAACATAATGTTTTTAATAAGCTTATTTGGAGTTTTTAAATAGTATTGATTTAGTTTGCTATCTTGAAATGGCTTTCGGAAAAATAGACGTGTCAAAGCTTCAAAAATAAACTCACTAAAGTTCTAAAATAAAAAAGAGGCACATGTTCTCTAAATTGTTCCCACAGTATCCAGTTAAATGCCTATGTGAACCTATAAGTAGGACAAAGTATATAATTGGATCAATCTGCTCATGTCTCTTAGCAACTTATGCTGAGAATCATGACATTCAGCTTGATGTTGAAGGTCATTGTGATTATAACTATTAATATTCTAATTGCTTATATATAAAAACTAAGCAGAATTGAATTGTAGAACTCCAGGAAATAACAAGTTGTAGGCTAGATCAGTGGTCCCCAACCCCCGGTCCGCGGACCAGTGCCGGGCCGTGGAGTACCTGGCACCGGGCCGCGCAGCGGCCGGGGGCCATGATCGCTGCAGCGGCCGGGGGCCATATTTGCAACTTTGTAGTCCTCATGAACGCGCCCTTTCTCTGCCCCCCCCCTCCGCCCCAGATGTGCGGGGCTGGGGGGGCGAGGGGAGGCCCGATCTCCCCCCCGCCCTCTTGCTCTGCTCGCCCTGTGAGGGAAGGGGCGGCGGCGGCGGCCTCGGCCCGAACTTGGGATGCTGCTGGCGGAGGCTGCCTGGGAGATGAAACTTTGTCCGCGGACTCACCCGGCCCGCCTGCCCCGTGGAATTATGAGGGGGGGGCAGGAGGGGGCGGCGGCGCTGCATTTTCCTCCCAAGGAGAAACTAAGGTTGCGGGGGGAGGGGCGCAGCGCGGCCGTTTCGGGGGAACTTGGGGAGCTTTGCCGTTCCGAGAGGCGCTTCGCACGCAGCCCCACCCAGGTGGGAGATGTTTTCCTCCGCCGAGGCGGGGAGGGGGGGCTTTATGTAAGACTCGCGGCGCAGCTCTGCTCCCCCTCCTGGAGTGTCACCTGCCTCCCGCCCCTCCCCTCCGCCGCAGCGCTTTTTGTGTCAGGCCGGCGGGGCTCTCGGGGGCCCTTCGGCCGCAGCCCGCCTTCTCCCCCTCTTCCCTTCATGGAGCGCGGCGCGGAGGCCCACCCCCTCGGAAGCAGCCGGCCTCCGCCGCGCCAGCCGCCCGCCCCGCCCGAAGTAGGACACAGGGCCATCTTTTCCCCCGCCGAACTGCAGCGAGGAAAAAGGGCTGCCCGAGCGAGCGGATCGCGGGGTCGGTTCCCCCTCCCTTCCCCCGACGGCCAAGGAGGAGGAGGCGGGGCGGCCTCGTGGGCTGTCGGCCTTGGCGTGAAGGAAGCCCCCCCGCCCTGCGGAACGCGCGCCCAGGATGGCCGCCTTCCCACCCGCCGGTCCGGAAGGCCGAGGGAGGCTCGTCTGACTGGTCCGCGGCGATAAAAAGGTTGGGAACCACTGGGCTAGATTATAAAAATATTGGCTCATAGACATAAACAACCTGGAAGGAAAAAAATATCTCTAGAAACAATGCAACATTAATGTACTATAGAATAGAATAGAAAATATAGTAAAAGCAAATGATTAAAGTTTTTTCTACAAACAAAAATATTGTCTGGAAGAGCGTAGACCATGCCCTGGATTTAAACGAACAAAAAGAATCATATTAGAATGCTTTTAGTCTATATTACCTCAACATTTTTACCTTTGTTCTCTGAATTTCAAAATATCTAAATTTAAAATTATCAATGTAGAGGAATATAAATATTTAATGCAATATATATTTGAGTTACTGAAATACAGACAAACCAACAAATGCAGTCTAATCCTTACTTTGTAGAAGAAAATGCAGACGTTTCATTCTATTCTATCTCATTTACTAATCTCTCATTTCAATTACTTGCAATTAATTATATTCCTAATAGCAATACTTTCTAATAGGTTATATAACTCATTTCCCCTCAATAAAGTGAAATAATGTAGTAAGAAAGTTGTTTTCACAAATTCACTTTTTATATATTCGTCTGACTAAGTAGTACATAAAAAGAGCCGAGGTGGCGCAGTGGTTAGGGTGCAGTACTGCAGGCCACTTTAGCTGACTGTGATCTGCAGTTCAGCGGTTCAAATCTCTCCGGCTCAAGGTCGACTCAGCCTTCCATCCTTCCGAGGTGGGTGAAATGAGGACCCGGACTGTGGGGGCAAGTTGCTGACTCAATTTGCTAAAAAAAAATGTAAACCGCTTAGAGAGGGCTGAAAGCCTATGAAGTGGTATATAAGTCTAATTAATTAATAAATAAATGCTGTGTGAATTTGGCTTTCTGCCCCTGTCAATAAAAATACATTGGTATTCTGAACCACACATAAATCATCCTAGGATGAAATACTTGAACGCTTATAAAGCTTTGTGAAAATTTTCTGATTAAAAAAAACTTGTAAGAAAATATAAGTTTGGTCATCATCCATCTTCTCTTGGTAAAGTTAATTAAGAAAATAGTTTGGCAAGAAGAAATTTTAAAAGGGCTGAGTAAAGGCAAAAAAAAAAAAAAACCACCAAAAAGATCATTTAGTATGTATATTGTATGTATGTATGTATAAGAGTATGTATAAGAACAAATTTGAAATATGAAATTTATAGAAAAAATATTCAATGTGTTAATTAATTTGATACATATGGCTTGCAAAAAATAATCATATACATGAACGTTTATTCTCATCATGATATTATAGGATATGTGGTTTTATTTAACTTTAATTAATTTTAGCATTGAATATTAGGAATGCATCCTTACTGGGTGTGGATCTTGTCATTGTGTAGAATGGACAATTTAGGATGGTTTTTAACTTTCGTAAGGACCACCCTAATGCTCTAACAAACCTGTTCCTAATTCCTAAAAATTATTTTCTACCTAGAGAGAACTTTGGTCATCGGTATAGAGATCAGATATATTTTAAGAACGTAAAGGAACCTTAACTGCTTAATGACCTATGTGGTTTTGCATTCATTTTTACATAAGGAAGAGGGAAATGGGCAGTTGAGAAATATGAAATATAAATAAATAAATAATAGAAAAATAATAGAAAAATAAATAAATATCAACAAAGTATCACTAAGTAAACTAGATATAAAATCAATAAGCCATGCCTATTGTACAATATTTTTATACAATTGATACTGATGTCTCATTAAGCAGTATCCAGTCAACAAAATCTTATACCATGATGAATTTATGGTAGCCATTAAAATTGCAAGTATGTTATTTTTATAGGAGATAATTAAAGATATAGAATAAAATATTTTATTGTCCTACAGATAAGGACAGAACAACAAAATGCCAAGAATAAGAAGTTCTGGAGAAAAGCATTTTTAAGCAAATTCAATTAATGATATGATGGACTGAGCAACATTTGAAGGGCATATATTTTTCAAGAATGTAGTATAATCTAAATAAAAAGCAGGATAATATTGCCAGTGGGCATATCAAAAATAATGGCATATGAAGCAGCACTTGAAAATTTGTCATACATATTAATTAAAGCAGGGGTCACCAACCTTTTGGAACTCAGGAACCCCTAAATTCATAAATACTGCAGACCACTAATATGATCTGCTTAATGACCAACTGGCTGGGTGTGGCTAGGTGGTCATGTGACTGATTGGGTGATGTCACTTGATGTCACTCACATCGAGAGGCACCTCAATGGTCTCTACTCACTTCTTCCCTGTCACTCCTTGCCTGCCTGCCCAGGCTCCTTAGGGCCCCAACAGGAAGCAGTTGTTGGAGCTAAACAGCCACCACGAGAAAGAAGTGGCAAAAGAGCTAATTCAGTTCAAATTGGATCTGGCCGAGAAGGAGGCTCAGCAGACGCATCCCACTGAAGACTACAAGCATAAGCTTTCCAAGCAAAGGGAAGACCTGTGGGAGTGCAAGGCCAGGTGCCAGTGCCTGGAGGCTCAGTGGGCTGAGATGGTCAGCCAGTTCCAGGCTATGATGCAATACCATTGCAACGAGGCCCTCCGGCTCTTTGCCACCAGAGGCACTTTGCTCAAAACCCCGCACCAAGAGGTTGAAGCAGCCCCTAGTCAGAATTTCTGCCCCCTCTTCCCCAAAAAGGGGAAGATTCTCTGCAGCAACATAAGCATTCATTGCACATATCTGGCCCAGGGGCCGTAGTTTGAGGACCCCTGATTTAGTACAATATAAAAAATGCAAATATTTTTTCTGCTGACCACTGAAATTTTCTCATGGCCCACCAATGGTCCACAGACCACCAGTTGGTGATCGTTGAATTAAAGTATGCAGACATATATACATGTCATAAAATATTACATATTCCTCAACAGATAAAGATAATAAGTGTGACAGTGTGAAGCTGATTTACAATGTGGAATGCAAATTATAGAGTAAAAGCAGGAAGAGGTCAAAGGACCTTTTACAACAAAATCTTGTGCTATATGTTTCTGGCTAAAAGTTTCATAGTATATATTTGTATAAAGATCTCAAAATTATGAAATGCTAACTTTATACCATATGAAAAGGAAATTGTAGTAAACAACCATCTCTACTACGATTTTGAGTAATTAATAATAAGGAAAATAAAGTCCTGAAATAGCAATAGCAATAGCAATAGCAGTAGACTTATATACCGCTTCATAGGGCTTTCAGCCCTCTCTAAGCGGTTTACAGAGTCAGCATATTGCCCCCAACAATCCGGGTCCTCATTTTACCCACCTCGGAAGGATGGAAGGCTGAGTCAACCCTGAGCCGGTGAGATTTGAACCGCTGAACTGCTGATCTAGCAGTCAGCTGAAGTAGCCTGCAGTGCTGCATTTAACCACCGTGCCACTTGCCCATATTTAAATCTTTTTTTTTTTAAGTTTTCAAATTCTTATTTGAATGTGACGCATAACACATTGGTCTTAAGTAAAATATGCAGCATTATATGTATATATCTTATTATTTTAGATGTATTTTATAGTAGTGGAAAATACTGCATCAAAAATAGTTTGGCCAAGAAAAAGTTGTTCTACTATGATATTGAAGAAAGTACACTTTCTTCTTCTGCATTCTGGGTTGATAACTATAGCACTATAACTTTAACTAAAGTAACTATAACTTTAGTAAAGTAAAGTTTTATCCCAGTATTATTTCATCGCAGTTATGTCTAATATATAATTGTTATCAATATATGGATGCTTATTTATATCCTATGAAGTTCTTCATACTCTCCTATTGTTATATAAAATTTGAAAGAAAGGTGATAATTCTATTATATAATATTTCAAAAAAATGGGATGTGATGGCTCAGCAGTTAAAGAAGCTGAACTTGTCAGTTGAAAAGCTGAGAAGCCAGGTTCAAGACCTGAGCACTGAATGACTGAGTGAGCCCTCATTACTTGCCCTAGCTCCTGCCAGTCTAGCAGTTAAAAAACATGCAAATGCAAGTAGATAAATAGCTACCACTTCAGTGGGAAAGTAACAGCATTGTACACGCTTCAGGATATAGTTGATTGGCCACAGGATCACAGAAATGTCTTGGGACAATATTGGTTCCCTCAGTTAAGAAACCAAGATGAACCAGGAAAATCTTTACCTTTATCTTTTCAATAAATTATAATAACACCTCAAATCTAATGACATTTATTAAAATCCTAGTGGAATAAAAAAAACAAATGGGTGAATAAAAGAACTACTTTGGGACTTATTGCACAGATCCTAAGAAACTGGAAACTAAGAAAGTAAAATTGGACAGTAAAACCATTTTTGATATTACTAGTTTTGAGAAACAATTGTTCATATACTGTAAGTTGAATTTAGATTTCCCAGAGAGAAATGGTTAATGAATTTAAAATGCATTTCCAGGCATTTGTTGGTTAATAGAACTCAAACTAATATCATTTAGGCATGAACATAGATCTTTATACATAATAACATGTGAATAGTGCCCCTCCTGGCTGGTTGCCAACAGCAGAGAGGTGACACGGAGCTGGATCCAGGCGGTTGTTACCGCCTCTCTTCGGGAAGGACTCTTCCCCTCCGCACTTAAAGCGGTGGTGGTGAGACCCCTCCTGAAGAAACCATCCTTGGATCCAGCCGTTCTCAACAATTATCGTCCAGTCTCCAACCTCCCCTTTGTGGGGAAGGTTGTTGAGAAGGTAGTGGCCTCCCAGCTTCAGCGGACCTTGGAGGAAATTAGTTACCTTGACCCATTTCAGTCCAGCTTCAGGCCTGGTTACAGCACAGAAACCGCTTTGGTCACATTGACCGATGACCTCTGGAGAGCCAGGGATGGAGGCCATGCCTCCATCCTGGTTCTCCTTGACCTCTCGGCGGCTTTCGATACCATCGACCATGGTATCCTTCTGCGACGACTGCGGGAGGTGGGGGTGGGAGGCACTGTTTTGCAGTGGTTCTCCTCCTACCTCTTGGACAGGTCGCAGTCAGTGTTAGTTGGAGGGCAGAGATCGACCCCTAGGCCCCTAACATATGGGGTGCCACAGGGTTCGGTCTTATCCCCCCTACTATTCAACATCTACATGAAACCGCTGGGCGAGATCATTCGGAGGCACGGGATAAGATACCATCAATACGCGGACGATACCCAGTTGTATCTGTCTGCCCTGTGCCAACTCAATGAAGCAGTGGACGTGATGAGCCGGGGCCTTGAAGCCGTTAGGGACTGGATGAGGGCTAACAAACTGGTACTCAATTCGGATGAGACCGAGTGGCTGTTGTGTTTCCCTCCCAATAATTTGGCAAGTGTTCCATCACTCAGGCTGGGGGGTCAAACACTATACCCCTCAGACAGGGTTCGCAACTTGGGAGTCCTCCTGGACCCACAGCTGACCTTTGATCACCACCTGTCGGCTGTGACCAGGGGGGCATTTGCCCAGGTTCGCCTGGTGCACCAGTTGCGACCCTACCTGAACCGGGAGGCCCTCACAACAGTCACTCGTGCCCTTGTGACCTCAAGGCTGGAATACTGCAACGTGCTCTACATGGGGCTGCCCTTGAAGAGCATCCAGCGACTTCAGCTAGTCCAGAATGCGGCCGCGCGAGCGATTGTGGGTGCACCTTGGTTCACCCACATAACACCTATCCTCCGCGAACTGTGCTGGCTACCTGTTGATCTCCGGGTGTGCTTCAAGGTGCTACTTACCACCTATAAAGCCCTTCATGGTAGTGGATCTGGGTACTTGAGAGACCGCCTCTTGCCAATCACCTCCTTGCGACCAATTAGATCACACAGATTAGGCCTCCTCCGAATCCCATCTGCCAGTCAGTGTCGACTGGCGACTACGCGAAGGAGAGCCTTCTCGGTAGTAGCTCCGACCCTTTGGAACGATCTCCCCGTGGAGATCCGTACCCTCACCACCCTCCAGACCTTCCGCACAGCCCTTAAGATCTGGCTATCCCGTCAGGCCTGGGGTTAGATTGTAATCCGTCCCCACCCGAATGATGAATGTTGTGTTTTATTTTTAATTATGTATTGTTTTATGTCTTACTGTTTGTATTCCCCTCCCCATGAATTGTAAGCCGCCCTGAGTCCCCCCAGGGAAAAGGGCGGCCTATAAATAAACTTTCCTATTCCTATTCCTATTTTATCTTTGGATTTGAGGTTCACTCATATATAAAACATCAGCAGTGTTGTATCAGCACAAGCTCAAAAGATATATTAGTTGAATACATCTGAACGGAATAGAAAATATGTCACTCAGAGAAATCAAGATATCAAAACTGTGCAGCGTACCTGGTCTTGCCTCCATCCTTTTACCTGAACACAAGAGATAGTTAACAGGGAGCATTTGAATATGTACGGCATACTGTCATTGAAATAAAAACTCTGCCTATGAAAGAAGCCTATTCAAAATGCAAAAATAAAGAATGGGTACTATGGTATTTAGATAGATTTTAATTCAGTGCAAAAATGGCAACTAAGAAAGAATGAACAGGAAGCTGATAGAATTTACATATGCTGGGAACTTGGACTGAAGTAAGAGAAATCAGTTGAGTGAAAGATGATCATCAATAATGTTTAAAGCAACTGGAATGTGTTTTACTAGCAGCAGAGGCAGATCAGTGAGCAGATTAATTTAGAAAATGTTAAATACCATTCACTGAAAAGTATGCCAAATTCCATGTTCACTTAAACTACAATCTCATCAAAGTTTGCAAATTAAGACTGGCTTCATAGAGATAACTAATTCATTCATTCATGCATTCTTCCTGACTGTTAATTAATGGTGGGTAAAACATTTGTGTGACCTCTATCAATAGCTAAAGATTGCATGGTGGCTTGGAAACATTTTTAGAAATGTTTGTCCTATCATAGGTCTAACATAAACTGTCTTTGTATCTTGGAAAGTACATTATAATTTTTCTAAGAATACTTTTAATTTCATATTTTATTTCAGATTGTTGCTATGCAAATTGTGTATTCTTCTTGGAGCAGCTACTTGAAAGTCTGTATTTGAACACATTTAGAATTAAACAGCAAAGCAGGCAGTGTCTGTTATTGGAATGAGACATTAGAGATAGTGTAGCAAGGATGAATATATTTCTTCTGGATATCTGATATCCATGCTAGTTTGGTCACCATAATTTGAAAGGATCCAACTGACATTAAGTCTATTGCTTATCCAATTATAAAGGATAAAATCTGCAAATGTGAATAAGGTCACTGTAAAAATGAGATCTGTATGTACTAAAAGAGCCAAGGTGGCGCAGTGGTTAAATGCAGCACTGCAGGCTACTGCTAGATCAGCAGTTCAGCGGTTCAAATCCCACCGGCTCAGGGTTGACTCAGCCTTCCATCCTTCCGAGGTGGGTAAAATGAGGACCCAGATTGTTGGGGGCAATATGCTGACTCTCTGTAAACCGCTTAGAGAGGGCTGAAAGCCCTATGAAGCGGTATATAAGTCTACTGCTATTGCTATATTGCTATCCTTACATTTCTTGGCTTACAAAAGTGACTGGGGACTGAACCTATGAATATCACTTATAACATCTTTTTTATGTCAAGATTAATTATATCATGACCAAAACCAGTGGACATGATACCTAAAATTTATCCATGAATTCCACTATATCAAATTAGACTTTAGAGGATAGGATAACATTTATAGATATAGCACTCTGAAAATAATGCTGATTATTTATTTCCAGTTACATATGGCTTTAGGCCTTATAATGGGTTACAGTGGTAATCTCGGCCAGAATTTGCCAGGGAGAATGTATCCCTATTACTATTGCAGAATCTTTTCACAGCTTTGATAGTATCTCTGCTTCTGTTATGCTACTGGAGTATGAGGCTGGGATGGAATGTAGAACCATTGTTTTATAGTGATATTGGTTATTTTTCAAAGCGTTATTTGAGAAATTGATGTCAAAATACTTCTGCCTGAAGCATGGTCATTAATCTGTGGGATCTCACAGAGTTTTACCTTGTCTCATAGCAAATGAAATAGACATTTCAGAATCTCTAGAGAAAGATTATCATAGGTTCATAGATAATACAAATAAACACAAAATAGTTTTCTAATAAAAATTTGGATAATAATTCTGGGGAAAAAAAAAATGATTGTGTCTTTCCTGGACTTAAAAAAAGCAAATAGAACAGGCATCAAAATAACACAAAATTGCATAGAAACCTATCCACATAAATGCACAGAAACAGAGAGTGGCTTTTACTTTGTTTAAGAAAAATACAAAAAATAGATCTATAATTGTCAGAAACAGTGTCAGAAATTCTTTTAAACAAAATATAAGTTTAGTGATAATGAGAGTCAGAGAGAACAGGAGAGAAAAATTATCTTTTCTGCTCATCTCACAATTCAATTATTCCCTCCTCATTACAACTTTTGTTGCTGCTGGAAAAAACAGTCCAGCCTATCAAAAACAGCACCATAAAAAACAGATTAGGAACACATTAGAACGGGGAAGAAATGGTAAGTAAGCACTTGTCCATCCTGGATGAGTTCAAATCACCAGGACCAGATGAATTACACCCCCAGGTTCTGAAGGAACTGGCAGATGTGATCTTAGAACCAATGAACTATATATTTCAAAGATCTGGAGCTCCAGGGAACTGCCAGAGAACTGGAAAAGAGCTGATATAGTTCCCATCTTCAAAAAAAGAAAAAAAAATAGATCCAGGAAACTAAAGACCTATCAGCCTGACCTCAATACCGCGAAGATTCTGAAAAAGATAATCAAGCAATGCATTAGCAAACATCTAGAGGCAAACAAAGTAATAACCAAAAAGCCAACATAGGTTGTCAAAAACAGATCATGACAAACAAATCTTATTGCATTCTTTGACAAAATGACAACATTAGAGGAGCAAAGGAATGCTGTGGATATAATTTACTTGGACTTTAGTAAGGCCTAAGAACTTTAATAAGACCTTAGAAAGGTCTATTTTATAAAGTAAACCATAACCTGCTTTTTGTAAATTGAGGGCGGATGGAAGACGCGGGAGCCAGGATTCAAACAGTCAAGAAGTTTATTGTAGACATAGAACAGATGACAGCGATTCAAACAAACAGGAATCGCGCCAAGGTATTTATATGAACTTTGTAACAGATAGAACCAATCAGGAGCCGAGTACTGTCCAGCAACTGCTGACGCAGTACCTCGGCCAATCAGGGAGCGTTAGCTGGCTAGCAACAGGCTATGCTGCGTCCCAGCCAATCAGGGCGCAGCATAGGCTGTTGCTGGCCCTTTTAGAATATTTTAGAATATTCTACACTACTACTTGATAAAATAGAAAAAATGTGGGTTACAGCATCACCACCAAGCAGATTCATAACTGGCTTATCAACGGCACTCAGTATTTAGTCCTCAATGGAACTACATCTACATGGAGAGAAGTATGCATTGCAGTATCCCAAGGCTCTGTTTTAGGCCCAGTACTCTTCAACATCTTCATCAATAATTTGGGCAAGGGATTAGATGGGGAACTCATCAAATTTGCAGATGACGCCAAGCTGGCAGGAATAGCCAACACTCCAAAAGATAGGCTTAAGATACAGAAGGATCTTGATAGACTTGAATATTGGGTGCTATCTAACGAAATGAAATTCAATGGTGAAAAAAGTAATGTTCTACATTAGGCACAAAAAACAAAATTCACAGGTACCTCACTCAATAGTAGTAACTGTGAGAGGGATCTTGGAATCCTAGTGGACAACCATTTAAATATGAACCAGCAGTGTGCAGCAGCTGCCAAAAAAGCCAACACAGTTCTAGGCTGCATAAACAGAGATATAGAATCAAGATTGCATGAAGTGTTAATAATACTTTATAATGTCTTGATAAGGCCACGCTTGGAATACTGCATTCAATTTTGGTCACCATGATGTAGAAAAGATGTGGAGACTCTATAAAGGGTGCAGAGAAGAGCAATAAAGATGATTAGGGGAATGGAGACTAAAATATATAAAGAATGGTTGCTGGAAATAGGTATATTTAGTTTAATGAAAAGAAGGACTAGGGGTGACATGATAGCAGTGTTCTTATATCTCAGGGGTTGCCACAAAGTGAAAGCACCAGAAAGCAGGACAAAAAGTGGATGGAAAATAATCAAGGAGAGAAGCAATCTAGAACTAAGAAGAAATTTCCTGACAGTTAAAACAACTAATCAGTGGAACAATTTGCCTCCCGAAATTGTGAATGCTCCAACACTGGAAGACAACCATTTGTCTGAAATGGTATAGGGTTTCCTATATAAGCTGGGCGTTGGACCTGAAGACCTCCAAGGTCCCTTGCATCTATTCTGTTCTGTTCTGTTCTATTTATATCTCTTTGTCTCTGTCTGTCTGTCTGTCTGTCTGTCTGTCTGTCTGTCTATCTATCTATCTATCTATCTATCTATCTATCTATCTATCTATCTATCTATCTATCTATTTTTTTATTTGTGCTGATAAATAAATAAAGGGAGACTAGTATAGATCTATTTCAAGCTATTTAGCTCTCATCAGCTAGCCATACCCTTACTGGGATTCGAACCTGGGCTATATTACATATTAGGCAGACGTCTTAGCCATTAAGCCACAGGCTCTGATCTGTTATCAGCTGAGCCAGGGAGAAAGGTATATAGTTAAAGTCACAACTCCTGGTATGCCCCAATTATGGGAGGAAGCTAACTGCTTCCATTCTCTGTCAATCGGCTCGTCTATCTATCTATCTATCTATCTATCTATCTATCTATCTATCTATCTATCTAGCTAGCTAGCTAGCTAGATACACACACACACACACACACAAAAACATTTAGTACATGTGAAGAGTGAATTATCCAAATGAACATGGATAAATATTTTCTTTCTTTCTTTCTTTTTTCTTTCTTTCCTTCCTTCTTTCTTTCTTTTCTTCTTTCCTTCTTTCTTTCTTTCTCTACTTACATATCACAAACATATACACACACCGATAACACCTATTGGATTCTTTCTCAGTTTGCAGTCTTCATTTCCTAGCTATCAGTCTCTGCATCTTCCTTGTTCTCCTGCCTTTAGGCCATTACAATAAAAACCAATTTTAAAATAAAGAAAAAAGAAAAGGGAAAGCTCCACTATTTTCCTAGTTCACAAGAACAATAAAGGTTCACTGTTTCAACACTGATCTATTGGATTAATGGAGTGGCAAGGCTAGGCAAGCAAAGCAAAACAGAGCAAAGCAAAACCAGACTCCAAAACCATAGCTGATATTGCCAATAAAGAAATGCCCATAGAAAGTAGCAGTCAATGACTGAAAAAGATGAGGAGCTTGTCTGTCACAAATGCACTAGCCAACTGGAGTAGAAGCACAGCCTACAACAACACGAAGCATGGCAGACAGAACAAATAGTATCATTTGTTCTGGCAGCAATGGCAATTGCTACTTGATGAGAGGCAAGCTGGGGAGAGCTTGAGAAAAAATGTCTTGCACTCATGACCTCCAGAAACAGAAAGTGGCCAGCAGGATTTATGGGTAAGCCCTCAATAAAATTTATATGCAAATAGCCCTCCGCACAGAGCTACAGGGGTGGAGTACATGTCATACTTTATGATAGCTATGAACACAATTTAAATCCCGACTGTAGAAATAAAGCAAAATGTAGAAATAAAAATGGATCGGGTTATGCAGAAAGGAAAAGACTTGGTTTCATTCAGCTACAACAAATAATGTAAACAGGCTGTGCCATAAATAAAAGAAATTGGGATTATCTATTCCATTCAAATGGATATGTTAAAGTGGGAGATTATATATATATATATATATATATATATATATATATATATATATATATATATATATATATATATATATATATATATATATATATATATATATGTTTTCTGAGGTTTTCGCGGGTGTTAGTATGTAGGTCTCTAGTTGTTCGGGTTTTCTCCCGCGTAGAATTGGAGATGTCTTGGCGACGTTTCGACGAAGTCTCATTCGTCATCTTCAGGCTGCTTCAGACTACTTCAGGTTTGGTGTTTCCAGGAAATGAGAATGAGACTTCGTCGAAACGTCGCCAAGACATCTCCAATTCTACGCGGGAGAAAACCCGAACAACTAGAGACATATATATATATATATATATATATATATATATATATATATATATATATGTGTGTGTGTGTGTGTGTGTGTGTGTGTGTGTGTGTGTGTGTGTGTGTTTATTTGTGCTGATAAATAAATAAATAAAGGGAGACTAGTATAGATCTATTTCAAGCTATTTAGCTCTCATCAGCAAGCCATACCCTTACTGGGATTTGAACCTGGGCTATATTATATACTAGGCAGACATCTTATCCATTAGGCCACAGGCTCTTATCCTTATCAGCGAAGCAGGGTGAAACGTATCTATTAGATTTTTACAACCCCTGGTAAGCCCCAATTATGGGAGGAAGCTAACTGCTTCCATCATCTGTCAATCGGCTCGTCACAAGAGTCCATCACGACAGAAACCCAATATTTTTACTGTTGCCTTTGTTATATTTGTGTTTTTTTTATTTATCAGCACAAACACACACAGACACACACAAACACACACACACACACATATACATTATATATTATATATTATATATTATATATTATATATTATATATTATATATTATATATTATATATTATATATTATATATTATATATTATATATTATATTATATATTATATATTATATATTATATATTATATATTATATATTATATATTATATATTATATATTATATATTATATATTATATATTATATATTATATATATAAATTTCTTCACTGGAAAGGTTGCACCACTCTGGACCTCCAGTAATTTACAAAGGATTAAGGAAAATAAACTTGGACCCGGCGAATCCTGCCTCCCTACATCGCGCACAGCCTCCTCCTGCAAGGACTGGACTGCCACAAGCCCCCTGGGGCAGCACGCTGTCCTGGCCACTGAGTGAGATGGAGTCACTCAGTGAGGACCTTTGCCGGGCAAGCAGGAGGACAGGGCACATGCTTCCTAGAGGCAGCCCTTGCTGCAGAGGCTTCTCAGGAGCAGAAGCGCTCCTCCGCTCCCCTCAGGGGTTGAGCCACGAGCCGCGGGTTGTTAAAACACCCTGGAAAGCCTGCGCTGGCAGCTATTACCAGTGGACAGACGCCCGGAGGTCGACTTATTCACCACGCCCTTCAACTCTCAGCTCCCGAGTTTCTTCTCCAGGTACCAGACACAGGAGGCAGAAGGGGTGGACGCTCTGCGAAGCCCCTTATAATATATATTATAAGCAATTGAAGGCCAAAGCCATTTTGACTAAAGAATGTAATATATCTTCATATCTCTAAATCAATCTAAAATACCTGCAAAAGTTTGTTTCATTTTTGTGGATGTTGCCCACCCTTTCATCTGATACAGTAAAACAAAACAAAACTAAATCATCTTTCTATAAGACACAAATGTTCTAGATAGCATTCTTCATCACCTGCTATCTGCGTTTCTTTTCTGATCATTTATCCTGATATGATTAGTATAATTATGTCACTGATGACATGCTATGCCAGAAAATACAGGTACGTGTGGCTTTTGTCATGTGATGTAAAGTCAGCTATCGCTGCTAAACAAATGTAGCGTAGTTCGTAATTTATGTGAAGCTCAAAAGCAAGCTTACCATCTCTAGAGTTATAAATAGTTGTATCAGAGCACAGACTTTTAAAGTGCTGAAATTGCCTTTGAAAGAGTCACAAATGAATAGGTAACCACTGTACAGTATAGCACATTCTCTGAATAAATTCATTTGAAGTTTCACATCTCTGTTCCCCAATCCAATTTAGAAGCCCAGTTCCCCTCAGTGGAGTTATCCAATTACTCTGCTGTTCCCTTGGGCTTTAATTTCTATTTAAGCAAAAAATAAAGAAATGACTTCATCACAGCTCTGTGCACAACAATTCAAAGCTGGAAACTATATTAGGTGTCAAAATTTAGGAGGGTGTTTAATTCATAACAGCGCTGGAACAAAAGCCCCAACTACATGCAAAATAAAAGCTAGTTACACTTTCAGGTAGCTTTACAAACTGTAACTAGGATATTCACAAAATTCAGTTTTACTGATCTGATCAACTATACCAGTCATATCAACATTACTCTTTGTTCAAGATTAAAAACTCTAAAGCCGATTGTATCTTAATTTTAGAGGTATGCACTGAAATAATTTATTCAGCTCTCTACTTTTTAATATTTTTTCTAGCAACCACTGCATGAATAAATGGTTAAAAATAAAATAATGTACACCAGACTGCCCTCCAATGGTTACTTACTAATGAATAAGCTCTGCTGAAACCATGAGGATTAAGGCCATTCTGTAAATTAAATTGTGTATTTTAGTGGGAGCAAATTTAGAAAAATTCTTCAGGGGATCTTTGATGATACGAATCTGACTAGCAATTGTTTTTTTTTTCCCCCGGAAGGAATAATTTACCATATGGTCGACTAGCAGTCCAACAATTTTGGAAACAGAATAAGTCACAAGAAAGCATTAACCACAGTCTATATCCAAATCCTTGTTCTCTTTACAAAAGAGGAGGGAAAGGGATCAAGTATATCAATGGCAAGACAGAGATCAAATCTAGAATCAAATAAAAGTCTACTTGTCACTTGATCCTAAATTTCTGAGATAAAATAACATGAATTAAATCTGAAAAAACAAATGTTACAATTTTCCTATCTGAGAACAATAGCCATTGATATTAGCAAGCAGGTTCATTGTCCTGTTAAATTTCTTTAAAATGCATACTGTAGATTCAAAAAGAAAAAATACAAACTGCAGTTCTCAGTTCCATTCTTGTCATGGACATTCTGATTCTGAAGCTGAAGAGCACCACTTGATAGACTCACAGGTGGGAAGTCAATAAACTGTTAGACACCTGAGCATAATGCCTCAGACCCCATACAGTTAGTACCAATTCAGGGAATAAAGAGTCAGATCCTGAATTTGAGAGAGTACTTAAAATGCACGACTAACTAAAGAGACTCAGTAATAGAAATCAGTATGGTTCCTTGACAGGAAAGAGTGCCAAATCTTCTAATTAGGGAAGGCATCATACTCAAACTATTTAAAAATATATCTTATGTTCTGTCTTCTTGTTGGAAACAAGTCTCCATATATGTTTCTATTTCATTCCTAATTTTTCTCCAGGAGTTGATGGCTCCAATTAATTTCATGGTCAAAAGCAACAAGATACTCACAAAAATTCATCATTTGCTTTGGAGTAAATGATAGTCCTAACGTTTAGCAAGTGATGTTGTCAAGACTTTCATGTCAGTCATCAATTTATGTGCTACTTGAGATCAAAAAGCAGATCAAAATTATCCTGGGTTAAAAAAAATTGTTACATGATGCTATAAAAGTTTTCTAACATTATGCTTTAATCATTGCTGAAAAATACAGCACATTTAGAAATACTTCCATGATTAAGGCATATGATTGAGGTATAGAATAAGGATAAAAGTTTGGTGTTTTTTAATTGATAAATATATAAATATAAGAATAGTTTATGGCATTTAAAAAACTTGAAACTTATATTAATGGGGAAAAGTGTAACCTGGATTAATATACAAATCTGTCAGGACAATGTCATCCAACAACAATGTGAAAACATGGTGCTTTGGTGAGTCCTTACTCTTATTGGTGAGAGCAATGATAATATTAGGTGAAAAAAATCTTTCAGTAACATATATAGGTGAAACTCAAAAAATTAGAATATCGTGCAAAAGTTCATTTATTTCAGTAATGCAAAAGGTGAAACTAATATATGAGATAGACTCATTACATGCAAAGCAAGATAGTTCAAGCTGTGATTTGTCATAATTGTGATGATTATGGCTTACAGCTCATGAAAACCCCAAATCCAAAATCTCAGAAAATTAGAATATTACATGCAATCAATAAAACAAGGATTGTACATAGAACAATATCGGACCTCTGAAAAGTATAAGCATGCATGTGTACTCAGTACTTTGTTTGGGCCCCTTTTGCAGCAATTAGTGCCTCAATGCGGCGTGGCATGGAAGCTATCAGCCTGTGGCTGAGGTGTTATGGAAGACCAGGATGCTTCAATAGCGGCCTTCAGCTCTTCCGCATTGTTCGGTCTCATGTCTCTCATCTTTCTTTTGGCAATGCCCCATAATTTGTCTATGGGGGTCAGGTCAGGTGAGTTTGCTGGTCAATCAAGCACAGTAATCCCACGGTCATTGAACCAGGTTTTGATGCTTTTGGCAGTGTGGGCAGGTGCCAAGTCCTGCTGGAAAATGAAGTCAGCATCGCCATAAAACTCATCAGCGGAAGGAAGCATGAAGTGCTCCAAAATCTCCTGGTAGACGGCTGCTTTGATCCTGGACTTAATTAATATGTTTGTGAGAGTATATAATTCAGTTTTCAGGTGGTCTTTGTCGGCTAGGCGTTTGGTTGTGGAGATGAAGGTCTTGGCTACGGAGTTGATCTGTGCAGGGGGGTAATGTCAAGGCTTCTTTAACAGGCACTTGGGTGAAGAGGGATATGACATCGAAGCTCACGAGTAAGTCACTGGGTTGTAGGTTTTGTTTCTTTATTGCTTCTATGAAATGGAGTGAGTTTTGTACATGTGAGGTGATGGATTCTGTGTAAGGCTGAAGTTGTCTGGCAAGAAATTTGGCAAGATTCTGTAGAGCTGAGCCTATGGAGCTGACTGTTGGTCTGAGTGGTATTCCTTCTTTATGTATCTTGGGGAGGCCATACGGCTTGGGGCATCTGGATGATTTCTCAATGGGGATGATTCTTGGCTGGATCTCTTCACTGATGGGAGAGGCTTTTATTTTGGTTTTGGTGGTTTTTTTCCAGGTAGGTGAGGGGAGTCTGTTTTTAGAGGTTTGTAAGCAGGGTCTTGGAGTAGGTTGGATAGTTTGGCTTGGTAGTCAGATGTGTTCATTACCACAGTGGCGTTAACTTTGTCTGCTGGGAGAATGATTATGCTGTTGTCTTTCCTTAAGTTGGTGAGTCCTTTTTGTTCTTCTTTATGTAAGTTGCTTCTGGGTGGATTGCTGGAGCAGAGGACATTGTGACTTCAAGTCTGATTTTATCACCAACTGCTGCAACCCCCCCCTCTGACCCCCACACAAAGCAAACTGACACACGCCATGAACACATGGACAGACCGCAAACTCGGAGCCAAACCAAAGCCTGGGGTGTTACACCACAGCCATCTGCTCAGGACATTACATCACAGAACTCAGGAGGTTATAACACAAAGGTTCAGGATGTTACAATGCAGCCAAACCCCCAGGAGGTTGCAGCACAGGATGTCACTACAATAGAGCTCTGGGTGTCATCACACAACCCATTACCCAGGTTGTTACAGCACAAAAGAACAATAGGCTATAGCTGCCGTCTTTCTATAAATCTTGGTGGGGCTGTGTGGAGTGCTGGCTTTGTTTCAGTAAATAGAATGATTGGTTGTGTGGGTGTATCATGATTGGTAGATTGGTGCTGATTGGTGCTGTCTGTGTGACTGTTGTTGTTTCATGTTGTAACAGCCTGGGTGGTGGGTGGGGCTCGTTTGTTGACTAGGGCTGGTTTCCAGATGTCTGGTAGGTGGGAGGTATCATCACGTTTATTCATGTTGTGGGGGTGTTTCTCTATTTTGATAGCTTCCATAATTATTCTCTTGTTGAAGTGTTCAGGTTTGAAGATTAACCTGGTTCCTTCAAAATTAATTTCATGTCCTGTAGCTTTAAGGTGCTGGAAAAGGGAGGTTTTTTTTATTTTTTTCTTACTATGTTCTTGTGTTCTGCATGCATGTATTCTCCTGTTCATTTGTCCTATGTATGTTGCAGGGCACATTTTGCATGGTGTTTCGTATTTTCATAAACTAGAGTTTGGGTTTGTGTTCAGATTTATCTAAGGCGTTAGTTTCAAGATGTTCCATGTATAAGTTTGCGATGACAGGTGAGAGGGGCAAACTTATACATGGAACATTTTGAAACTAATGCCTTAGATAAATCTGAACACAAACCCAAACTCTGGCCTAGATATGTTGATGACACTTTCATGATTTGGCCAAACAGGAAAGAAATAAAAATAAGAAAAAAAAAGAAAAAAAACTTCCTCCCTTTTTCAGCACCTTAAAGCTACAGGACATGAAATTAATTTTGAAGGAACCAGGTTAAGCTCCAAAACTGAACACTTCAACAAGAGAATAATTATGGAAGCTATCGAAATAGAGAAACACCCCCACAACATGAATAAATGTGATGATACTTCCCGTCTACCAGACATCTGGAAACTAGCCCTAGTCAACAAACGATCTCCATCCACCACCCAGGCCATTACAACACGAAACAACAACGGACACACTGCCAACATCAATCAGCACCAATCTACCAATCATGATACAACCACACAACCAATCATTCCACTTATTGAAACAAACCCAGCACTTCACACAGCTCCACCAAGATTTATAGAAAGATGGCAGCTCCGACTATGCTTTAAGCCCAAAACCCAGCTTGAAGATGGTGAGTGAGACCTCGCCAAAACAAAATCAATCTATCTATCTATCTATCTATCTATCTATCTATCTATCTATCTATCTATCTATCTATCTATCTATCTATCTATCTATCTATCTATCTACCTACCTACCTACCTACCTACCTACCTACCTACCTACCTACCTACCTACCTACCTATCTATCTATCTATCTATCTATCTATCTATCTATCTATCTACGTGTGTTTGTGTGCCAAAAGCAAAGAGTCTGCTTGTCTGTATGCTGAATGACTTTTAATTTCAATAGAAAATGGATTATATGTGTATATCTAGGCATATCAGGCAGTTCCATAGCTATTTCCAAATGCTCATACAAAAAGATCCAAACCTACCCTGTTTTCCAAAATAAGACCTCCCCAGATAATAAGCCCAATCGGGCTTTTCAGCGCATGCACTAAAATAAGCCCTCCCCTGAAAATAAGTCCTCCCCAAAAATATTGCAACACATCAGCAGCCATGAGGTGACCATGCTCGCTGCCTCCTCTGCTCCTCAAAAATAATAAGACGTCCCTGAAAATAAGGCCAAGTACTTATTTCGGGGTCAAAAGAAAATAAGACTCTGTCTTTTTTTGGGGGAAAGAAGGTATTAGGAAAACAAGAGTTGCATCATGTCAATGCAAAGCTCCAGATCCAATGTAACTAACAAAAGTGTGATATGACTAGAATGGTCTAATTTTAACAATACCTGCATATAAATTTGATTTTATAAAAATATTTATAAAAGATTGTAAGAATTTTAGACCCATTGTGAAAGAATGAGTTTTTTCTTAGCTATGCAAGGTACTATGATAGAAAGATTTATTTTATTTATTATTTTATTTTGCTTTGTTTTGTTATATTTATTATTTTTTTATGCCCATCTCCCCTATCAAGTGACTCTATGTGGCTTTAATGACATATATGTTGTAACTTGATTCTAAATTTCTGAGATACAATAATATGAATGAAATCTGAAGAGGACATGTTACAATTTTCATATTTGAGTATAAAAGCCATTGCTATTAGAAAGCAAATTATGGGTTCATTATCCTGTTAAATTCTTTTATTTCCTAGGCATTTCCCATGTGAAAAATACTCGTTTGGCAACCGTAAAATTCATGAAAGCCAAATAACTGTTTAGGTAAGTATGCCTTAATGTGATTTCCCCACTCCCACCTATGGAAAATGGGGATCCATTTTCCTCACATAGAAAATGAAAAAAAAAAATACTGCTTAATGTGTACTTAAATTTTATTACTTGAATTTGAACCAGGCCCACATCTTGATTTAACATATGTGATTGCTCTAGTTAGAATGGCAAAAATGTAATTATAATGCTATTAAAAAGGTCAATAGATTGCCCTTAATCACTTACATTGATGTCTTCTAAATCTAAACTCTTCAGAGCGACATTGTTCCGCTTCCAGATGATTGGAGGTCTCAAGGTGCCCTGAATGGCACAACTTAGAACTGCACTTTGTCCAACTATCGCAGCCGTAATGCTTACTTTCTGATCTTCTGGCAGGCTCAGTTGTATTACCTCTGTAAAAGATATGTTGCATTTAATGCCAATTTGCACATAGAAGGTCTATATCTAAAGAAATATTAAGTTTGAAGCGCTATCTCTCACCTTATTTTTAGCTTACTCAAGTCTAAGACACCACACCTGGGTTATAAAAATAACTAATGGCAGCAAGACAATAATTTTAAAAATAGCATGCAATTGCCCTCTAGCAGCTGAATAGTTTTTTTTTTTTTTTTTGGGGGGGGGGGGGCAGTCCAGAATATCTATCTCTAGGATGCAAGCTTAAGGAGAAAAGGATAATGTAGGATACACATTACAGAGATGTAAGGTCTTAGAGAATTGTACTCCTATGACTTTTATACTGTACATTTTGTGATATTAATATTACACTCACTCATTTCCATGATAAAGACAAACCTATGGACAACAAATTGGCTGCAGTCCACAAGAATACATTGAATTCTAAAACTGTCAACATTATTCTATGTTTACTCCTGTAATTTAATGCTTTTTATTTTGTTAATGTTTGAAGGAGTACAAATGCCCAAATGAAAACTCCACACTACCAAAGCCTCTTAAACTAAAGTCAGCATCCTTATTAGCTTGCTTAGGTATTTGCAAATACTAGCTCACAAGTGATCTTATATCAAAACTTGTAACTTCCATTTTATCAGTATAATCAGAAATTTTAACCAGTATTACCGTATTTGTCGCAATATAAGATGCACCAGAGTATAAGACACACCAAGGTTTTGAAGAGGCAATTTTTTTTTAAAAAGTAGGTAGGTAGATAGAGGAATAGAGAGGGAGAGAAAGAGAGAGAAATACAGTAGGTAGGTAGGGAGAGAGAGAGAGTAGTTAGGTAGGTAGGCAGATAAAGGGATAGAGAGAGATAGAGAGATAAAGAAATACAGTAAGTAGGTAGGGAAAGAGAGAGAGGGTGTAGGTAGGTAGGTAGGTAGATAGGTAGAGGAATATATATATATATATATATATATATATATATATATATATATATATATATGAGAGAGAGAGAGAGAAATACAGTAGATAGGTAGGGAGAGAGAGAGAATAGGTATGTATGTAGGTAGATAGAGGGTGAGAGAGAGAAATACTGTAGGTAGGTAGGTAGCTAGATGGAGAGACAGAAATACAGTAGGTAGTTAGGTAGGGAGAGTAGGTAGTAAGGTAGATATTTCCAAGTGTATTTATCCATGTGATGGAGAAATAAATCGCTGACAATCTGCAGCACCTAAGACTTTGTTTCTGCTGCACAGCACTTGATCAATGTAATTCTCATCAATCAGTTAAAGAGCTTTCCAAAAGGAAAAAAAAAGGTTTTTGAGGGGATGCCAGAGAAGAGGGATTTCACCTATTTTCCTAATCACCTGAGGGTAGACAAGAAATAACGGTGGGAACATTATAAAATGACATCTAACCTAGAATTAAGGAGAAATTTCCTTACAATGAGAACAATATATCAATTCCATCATTGGAGGGTATTAAGAAAAGATTGGATAGCTATTTTGGGGGGGGGGGGGAACGCTATACGGTCTCCCTTGAAGGTTGGAGTAAAGACTTCTAAGTTCCTTCCTACTCTATTATACTGTTATACTGTTATTGAGTAAGTTGTCTAAAAGAATCTTTTTTTTTTCAGGTCAGTTTGTCATCTACATTTTTATTGATTAATGACAATCACATTTATATTGGTTATGTCAGCCCTTATCAATTAGTGCAGCATGAAGTCATCTTCACTGACTATGGATCTACTAGTCTGATGTGGGGGAGAATTAGTTGAGCAAATATTCTGTATACAACCATACTGTATTATTAAGGTAGTTATGTGAATTACAGGATGTAAACTGTTTCAAATAAAGCTGCCTTTTGCAGTTGGTTGATGGGGATGTTCTCAATGCCAATGGCATTCAATTGCTGGTCAGGATGTTTGGGGATTGCATTCAAGGTATCTAGTATATTGGTGTCTGCTTTATTTTACCAAAGTCGTTCTACTTCTGTTTGCAAGTATTTTGTAATTTTATCCATTCCTCTTTTTTTGTTTGTATCTGCTGACTCTACTGCAATGTCCACTGTCCAGACACTTTTGTTTTCTTATCTAGAATTGTTAAGCTTCGGCTGTAATGTGGCATGCACTTGCCTGTTTGAATTCTAATGTGCCAGAGCCCATTAGCACATTGGCTTCTTAATTTTCTATTATGTTATCTGTTTTATGGTACCACCAGTTCTTGCTTGCAGGCAAATGGTATTTCTTGTAGATCTCCCAATGCACCATTGTTGTTGCTTTGTCATGTCATTGTTTGTAATCAGTCTGTGTGATCTTCTTGCAGCAGCTAACCAGATGATCCACTGTTTCTTCAGCTTTATGGCAGAGGTTGCAGCAGATGTCTTCTTAATTTTGGTTTTGTATGTATTTAGTTCAGTGGTGGGTTTCAAAAATTGTTCGACCCTACTCTGTGGGTGTGGTCTCCTTTGTGGGAGTGGCTTGCTGCCCATGTGACCAGATGGGAGTGGCTTGCCGCCCATGTGACCGGATATGAAGATGACGACGCCACTTGTCAGAACCACCTTAAATTACCTCACACACAGCACTGGCATGCATAAGAATAGGATGTAAACTTGTTTTTTAAAAGGCATCTTTGGTTTGCGTTAAAACAACTTCAACACACGCAATGTTTTGATTGCACCACAAACGCAGTAGTCATCCTTACCTTTCACAGAGGCACTGAGTTTTATAAACATGAGCATGGTAGTGTAGAATAATCATATCCAAGGACCAGTGGTGGGTTTCAAAATTTTTTGCAACCTCTTCTGTAGGCGTGGCCTGCCTTCTGGGTCCACTGGTGGAACCTCTTCTAACCGGTTCAGTAGATTTGATGAACCGGTTCTACCAAATAGGTGCGAACTGGTAGGAACCCACCTCTGATTTAGTTCTTAAAGACTTGTCTTGTGCATCCAGATTTAGCCCTTCACTTTCTTCAATTTTTCTGCTTTTGCAGGATCCAATCTGGGTTGGTCATTGGGAGGTTTTGTCTTCTCTTCTTTTGAACTTGTGCTGGAGCTCATCTTCAGGAAACTTCTCTCAAGCTCTTAGCCAGGCTTTAGTTCCACTTGAATTCAGTTTATTATTCTAGCTGTATGTCTAATGATTGGAACAGTCCAGGTGTTAATTGTCTTGCAGCTATTTGTTCCACTGAGTTTGGACTTTAAGATGCATTTCACTCTCATGACGTATTTTCTTCCAACTTTTTAAAATTAGCTTCACTATGCCTGATGTTGTCAGTTTAAATGATGTTCAGATAATTGTAGTGATTGTTTCATCCACATTCTTGACATTATTTCCATAGGGCATATTGATTTCTTCACATTTTACTACTATTCCCTCATTGATGATAATGCTGGGATTTTTGTTTTGACCAAACTCCATTATGGAAGCTTGTGTGTGTGTGTGTGTGTGTGTGTGTGTGTGTGTGTGTGTGTGTATGTATGTATGTATATATTCCTTATAAACTGGGTTATAAGGAACAAACAGCCAGCCAAGATCCCACACTACTCCTGGAAACACCAAACCTGAAGTAGTCAGCAGCAGCCTGAAGATGACGAATGTGACTTCGTCGAAACGTCGCCAAGACATCTCCAATTCTACGCGGGAGAAAACCCGAACAACTAGAGACCTATATATATATATATATGTATGTATGTATGTATGTATGTATGTGTGTATATATATATATACATATACATATACATACATACATACATACATACATACATACATACATACATACATATATATATATATATATATATATATATATATATATATGTAGGTCTCTAGTTGTTCGGGTTTTCTCCCGCGTAGAATTGGAGATGTCTTGGCGACGTTTCGACGAAGTCTCATTCGTCATCTTCAGGCTGCTTCAGACTACTGAACACTACTCCTGGAAACACCAAACCTGAAGACCTACACACACACATATATATATCAACAATGTTGAGTGGCGATTCTATTGAGTGGCTCAACTATATATGGGAAATGCATGCTCACAAGCATATCATAATTATTACTATTACTGATATATAACAACAAAATGCACTAATGATTATTCAGTATTAAAAACTATATTTTTATTTTTACGACTCTGAAATTCCTTTGTATCGGGGTGGAGTTCATGTGACTGAATGGAGCTAAGTGTTTACTGCCCAGCTGTCCTTCCTGATGCCTATATGGAATTTGCAGTTGATATTTTCTCTTTGCATCTGCTAGAGAAACATCTATCACTGCCTAGGATTGAACTCTCAACCTTCCAAGTAGGAGGCAAGTGTCTTCATCTCTAGGCCACTGCACCACTATTAAAAACTATATGCAGCTTTAAAAATTATCTATTCCTTAGTATTTAAACTATACAAGAACACACAGACACAGACACACACATGCACACACACACACTTTTTTTTTAAAAAAAAATTCCATGTAGGAATGAATCCACTCCTTAAAATCAAGAAAGTGAGTTTCTATCTATTTACATTATATCAGGCTTGTTAAAGCCAACATACTTTATAAAGTTTAATAGATTATTACACATTTGCACATTATTACACATTTGCACTATCATAAGACCACTGTAATAAACATGAATTCCTCAAGGTTTCAGGAAAAAAAAATAGCATGAAAGTTTTAAGGTTATTTCAGTTAACAATTTGCTGAAAAAAATAATAAATGGAACATGTATTTTGGAAAAGACAAAACGAAAACAAAAGTGATTATAACAAAATTTCTATATATTGAAATTTAATTATTAAACTATTAAAAGAAGAATATATTATACAGATATATAATGACTAAATTTAAAATTGTACATTTTTACCTATCTTATTCAACTCATTTATTCACCTTTATTCAATATCCCTTTGTGTCTCAACCAGCAAACATTATCCAGATTGGCGCTGACTAAATAGAATTAGGGCTACAATAAGCCTGAATGCATTTAGCTTGCCTATTTAGAATGTAATTTAAAAGCAATCACCTCCTCCAATGATATAGAAACAGTCCTTTGCATATAATCTACAGCAAGGTTCAAACTCTTAATGAAAGAACCTGAAATAATCATAATAATAAACCCATAGAGTATTGTGATAGGATAGCTGTTAGTTTTCATTCTGTGGTTTTAGTATCTTTTTCTATATTGTGAGAATGGTATGGTGTTATTATAGGTCATCTGTCTTCTCTTTTATTGCTCCCTTTTGCTTTTAGTCCCCATTTTGTTCAATTGAAATTTAACACTTTTAAACATATGTAGTGCAAAAAATGAGTGGAACCCAAACACAGATCAGGTTATTTAGAAAAGAAAAGTTAATAACCTATTTTAAAATGTAATTTAAATGCAATTTTAAAATGGCAGTCCAGAATAATGTTACATTTGGAATAAAAACAGGTTTGAAAATATTGCCTGTATGCCTATCCTAGATATTGTTGATCTTTCAAAATGTGAGCTGCACTATAATACAGCTAGCTTGGAATCTTTATTATCTTTATTTACAGACTCCACAAAAGGCAGGTGAAATGGATATGAGTGTCGCTTTCTCATTCTTAGAAAAGCACTTTGATATTATGCACACATTTATTACCAATGTTAACTATAGGCATTTAGGGCTATGATAGAACACCCTGCATACTAATTCAGAGATAACCTGAGAAAAGCAACATCTGCACTGGGCTCGGAATGTAGATAAGGTGCTGGGCAGAAGACCAGACCTATAAAACATTAGACACTGATTACCTGCTAGTGCCAGATGACCCAAACACTTTTAAGGTAGCAAAATAATAAATTATATTTTAATTCTCATGTCTCCCTGTCAGCACCTCTCCATTAAATAATTAGGAAAGAAAGACCACGAGACTCTATGTGTGGAAATCAAGTGTACTTTTACTAATTAAAAATGATTAAAGGCATAGCGAAGCGAAATCTGAATATTTAGGCGCTAAAGCGATTGATATATAGAATAGCCCATTCCCCACCCCTTGGCATCACAGTTACAGTCCAATCATAATTCTCCCAAGTGTCAGGTGCGAGATAACTTCAAAAGGCATCACGAAGATGGAATGTCGGTGCCGTTAGTCCTGGCGGGAAACTCCCACGCATGCGTAGTCGATCAACCGGTGAACTCCAGAACCTTCCTCCAGCACAATGAGTAACCCCTCCCAAATACCATGCCCTCCCTCCCCGTTTCATGGCAGCCGAAGCAACAGCAAAGCAGAGGCTGACACTCTCCTTCCTCCCACAGAGATTTTTTCCCCTTTTAATCCATGAGTATCATGAGTATGAATATGAATCCATCTTGTAATTAATGGAGTATGACATAACATCTTTCTCCATTTTACTTATTCACTTATTGTCTGGGAACTGTCTTTCTAAAAATGGATTGTTCTGCAGAAGTCCTTAATAACAAAAAAATGGGTATCAACATAATATTAAGCAACCATGGGGATTCAAAAGTGTAACTACTGTTCATCTGTATACAAATGTCTGTACTGTAAAGAAGAAAATATACAAAATAAGATTTCTTAAAAATCTATGCATGAATAAACCGTATTCTATATTTTGGGCTTAAAATTGAGGCAAAAGCAAAACTAATATTTATATTTTTTTTCTTTAGGTAGTTTGAGAGGGGTAATAAAAATATACCTTTTTATTGAAGAACAGAACAAAACAATACCATAAGGCGAAATACAAGAAATGCATCTAACCAGTGCCTTGATATGCCCACATGACACGGTTACTTTATGAGTTGCATTGATTTCCAGTAAACTCTCAAGTGAGATTCAATGTGCTGATTATTACTTATAAAGCATAACACAGGACCCAAATGACATAGAACTACCTGTCTCCCATGGATGCTTCTTTGTTAGTAAAAGCCAACAGGTGCTGTTTCTCCTGATCAAACAGTGTCATCTTTTAGTACCCAGGAAGCAAGGTGTCATAGCAACTGCCTTCAGAAATGAGATTCCCCATTAGACCATTTGGTTTCCATTCTATTGGCATTCTAAAAGGACTAAAAGCATGGCTATTCTCTCAGGCATTGGGATAGGATGGATTTTAAATATATTTATCATATGTCTTTTATGTTCTGCTCTAATCTGGAATTTCTATTTATTTTCTTTATTATATTTCTACTAATTTTATTCTATGTGTTTGCTTTTACTGCCCAGAGTCAGCATTGATTTGGTAGCATTGAAGTAAAAACTAATAAATATTGTTTGAATGAATTACTATATACATATTTATAATTCTACATAACTTTCATTGTTTCAAGGAGGAAACTTTAATTAGCATTTAAATATTATATATTATAAATAATAGATATGCAAAACAGAACTATGACATTAACACTGATTACAGAAAAGGAAGATTGTTCACACTTTCTTTGTTTTTATTCTGTTAATGCCCCTCCACTGTATGTAGCTAACTTTTTATAACTGTTTATAATCGTTGTCCTTAAAAAAAAGTATTAGCAATATGTAAGGACCCCTTCAAATAAATATTTATTTGTCTTTAAATGCTTCCTCTTCCCCCCATTATGGAAAATATCATTTTACAAGGCAGAGAGCTTGAACTACTGAAGGTTACATTTCAAAATGTAATTCCCCAGTAGCGATAAGTGACTTACAAGAAACAGTAATACCAAACCATCCAAGATAAATCAGTATTTGTTAATAGATAAGCAATCCCATGAATCCAAAAACCTCCTTTTGCTTGCTCAAACAGAAAAAAAAGACAGCCTAAAGCTTAACAGCAAATAATAAATACAAGTTCAGTGAAAAAAAAGATGCATAAATTTGTGCCCTGCTGTTTCTGGATATATGGGGTTGGGGGAGTTTATTCTTATTCTATTTGATGGGGATTACTTCCCAAAAGTATATTTTTTTCAACAGAGAATTAAAAGATGTAGAAGCTGCCATGTTGATACCTCATACATACATACATGCATGCATGCATGCATACATGCATACATACATACATACATACATACATACATACATACATACATACATGGATAAATACCATCTATCTATTTGACAGCCATAGGATCCCCAGAAAATATGCACTGAAATTAACAGCTTTGGATTTATAGCACCATTTTAGCTTTAGATTCAAAGTACTTCACATTCCTATTTTTGAAAAATGACACTTCCTTCACAATGAAATACAGCTTCAGAAAAGGCCAGGCATTGGCATGAACTGTATCCCACAGTTCAAACTATGCATTCTCTTCCATTAGATATAAAGTGTCTTTGTGCACATAGCTATTTTATCTGACCTCCATTAATTATAAAGTTGACCCTTACAAAGTGACATAATACATAAAAACTACAGTCACTACATTTAGTATATATTTTTTTCATGTATAAGTGCATTATCTTCACATTTAGAGGAGCTTGAGTACTGACATATATAACTTCAAGAGCAACTGTTGTTTTCTATACACAAGGCCAAATAGCTATTTATTTTTGGTTAAAACACTGTTCTGTTCAGAAAAAAACAGAAAAGAACTGTCTGGAATCAACAGTGACATTGATTCCAGTCAGATACTGCGGTTCCTCTTTTCAAGAAGTCTGATAAAAAAGGGGGGGACTAATTCAGAGGAGGTGAAGAGATAAGATAATGTAACATGTTTTCAAATTCAACCTGAAGTAGATGTTTCCCTTTTTTCCCCTTGAGAGCAAGATATGCATTTTTATCAGTATTATTTATCAGAGAAGGCGTAAACAGGCAGCCTGCACCATTCCTGCATGTCTGGTGCAAAAAATGGAAGTGAAAAGTTGGATAATTCTCCTTGATAGAAATGGAAAATGTGCTTCAGTATGGTCCTCTCAAAATTCAATGTTTCAATAATCTGACATTAAGGCCAGTTGGTTGTCCAGTTTTAGCCCCAAAGTCTATACATATTCACACCCATTCACTCATACATACACCAAATATAGTGTGTGTGTGTATGAAAGAAAAAAAAAATGTTTGGAAATGTTTGTTTGGAAATGTTTATTTCACTTATATGCCACCCTATTCCCAAGGGACTCAGGGTGGCTAACAAACCAAAATGGGGGGGGGGGGATACAAACAACAAACGAGACAAAAACAAGTTAAAAGATAAACAACAGTTGCAACAAATTTGAGTGGGGTTGGGAATTCATCAGCCCCAGACCTGCCGAAATAGCCAGGTCTTGATGGCTATTCATACAATTAAGTAATATAATGCTGAATTTTTTTAACCATATTATGAATGGGAGTATATAAATTGATGCCAGCTTGTGCAGTCTATCAAACTGTTAGGAAATAATCTGGATTTATACCAAATGTCCCCTCTCACACACTCCCCCAGCCCCAGGCCTCTCCCCACCCTTTCTATTTCTTCATAGGGGCTAATGCTGACATGATTGAATCCAGATTGATATGGAACGATTACCCCCTGTCTTCCAAATGCTTATACATTGTCTGGCAAAATATTATCAATTCTTTATGCAGCAATTTTCATTTGTTTCCTAAAGAGCTGCTAAGAAAGCTACAGTAATTAGGAACTATCACAATATCTTCATTAGTCATTTCCCTTTTTCAATGAAAGCTTCCCCTCCCCACAAAGCTTTACCACCAAAGCTCTAACTTTACCTACGTATATTCAAATTATTAAATTTGACCTGAACCCAATTTGAAAAATATTCTGAAGTTATAATAACAAATATATTATTTAACTGTATTCGTTGTAATGCCATTGTAAGCTGGAAAAACTTGCTCTCTCCTTATCTGAGTTGATATACATAATTTTAATTTTATATCCAATAGAGTTATTCACTATTCTGCTATTTTTGGTCTTTTTAAAGAGATCTAGTTGGAGAGATTGAAATAAGAATGAGAAAAAAATGATAAAGCCGACATTTTTATTGCAACTTTTTTTAAAATTCTGAGATAGTTTTAATTATTTCTATAAATTAAAAGTTTCTATAATATTCCTAATAAATTATTTATACTTTAAAGATATAGCTTTACCAGATTTTCAGTATCATAAATGAATCATTTTCTACTATATATTTTGTTTGTATATTTATGAGATAAAAAGATTTTATTTCCAGATGCAAATATTCCTCCTGATGCTTTTTATCTCCAATGACCAGAAAAAAGATGAAATAGTACACCTCAGAATTAAAAACAAAACAAGCACACTTAAAAGTAGGTAGCTCAAAAAGAAAACAACAGTAATTAAAAATGGTGAGTTTCAAACCTACACTGTTGTGAAATTCATAATAAAAGACAGTTCAAAAATAATTAAAGAGTGTTATGAACACTAACTTAGTTGACAGGTTTTTCTTTCTCTGAAAATATACAACAAACTACTTTAATTTAGAATAAACTCAAGATATATCAAGAGAACTTGGTATAAACAGAGAAATGAAATAGACCAAAAATCCTGCCTTGAGATCACTTAAACCAGTGTTTCTCAACCTTGGCCACTTGAAAATGTCCGGACTTCAACTCCCAGAATTCCCCAGCCAGCATTCACTGGCTGGGGAATTCTGGGAGTTGAAGTCCAGACATCTTCAAGTGGCCAAGGTTGAGAAACACTGACTTAAACAGTCAGTAGAGTCTTAATGGAAGGTGGTATTATTCATATCTGCCTTCCAGATATGGTTGCTTGCCTCTTCTGGTAATGGGGTAACCACAGAGAAGGGATAAGCCTTCCTTCCTTCCTTTAGAAAAATAAATAAATAATAAAGATGGGTTGCATGTTTCTCTTTACTCCCTAATCATTTAATAAACACTCATACTTATTGGAAAGAGTCAGAGGTGGGTTCCTACTGGTTCGGACCAGTTTGGCTGAACTGGTAGTAGTTTGGCCTCCTGGGTTGCTGGAACCGGCAGCGACCCAGGCCTGCCAAGCCCCTGAACTGGTTCCCCGGGTGGCACCATAGGAGCCGCCATCTTGTTTTTCAGTTCTGTGCATGCACAAACCAGCAGTAGTACCTGCCAGAATCCACCCCTAGAAGGAGTGTAGGGGTGGGTTCCTGCCAGTTCTAACCTCTTCTATAGAAGAGGTTCCACAAATCTACAGTGCCGTTTAGAACCAGTTCCAGCTCCCTCCCCCCGCCCATCCACACATCATCAAGATGAAGAGGGAGAGGAGGAATTCTGGGAGTTGAAGTCCACAAGTCTTAAAGCTGTCAAGTTTGAACACCTCTGGGGTTTTTTTCCTAAAGGGTTAGGAGTGCAAGGGTCTTGTAACTTGACAGCTCCAAGACTTGCATGCTTCAAATGCCAGAGTTTCTGAGCCAACATTTTGGTTGCTAAGCAAGAGTGTTGTTAAGTGAGTTTCACCACATTTTACAAGTTGGCCATGCCCACCCAGTCACATGGCCAGCAAGCCACTCCCACCCAGTCACATGGCCAGCAAGCCACTCCCACCCAGTCACATGGCTTACAAGCCACTCCCACAAAGCAGGCCACACCTACAGAAGAGGTTCTAAAAAATTTTCAAACCCACCACTGAATGAGTGTATATAAAGTCATAAGGAAAGGAACAAATACACAAAGAAACAAGGGAAATGAAAGATGTGCTTTTAGTCTACTCATTGTTGAAGATGAAATATGCTAAATGTCTACATACAATAGTTTACTAAACAATACGATCAGGTTTATTGGTAAGTTATATATCTGAATTAAATTAAGAATCATTCTGAAATACAAATAATACACAATGTCGCACAGTGCTGTTTCATTATCAAGGCAACCATAGGCCAGGGATGCTGTGTTTCAGGGCAAGTTAAATAGCAGCAACAAAAACTGTATTTCAGTCAACAAAAAGAAAGGTATGACTGCCTCCCAACAATCCATACTGAAAACCCTGACATATCAGGAAAATACAGCAGTAGAGTCTTAACAGAGCATGTTCAAGCTGAAGTTTACAGGTAAATGTTTATGATAAAGCAGCATTGCTTTCAGCATCTTGTCACTAGAATAAAGGTTAAAGTCTTGGGTCCTGTCAGTGTAGTGTGTAGTGCTAGAGAGAAATAAATGTGTATATAATGTCAAAAGCTTCCATTTCATTTAATTTCATTCAATTTAAATAGTGATTTGAATCTAAGGTAAAACTCTAGTTGATAAACAAACAGGATTTAGGAAGCACTGATCAACCAGTGTACGATGTTTTAATAGAAAAATATATGAAGGCAACACTATGTGCTTCGATTTACTTAAATTGTTGTTTGCCACCCAGATTTGCTTTTGTTGAGATAAGCAGCTAATAAACAAACAAATAAATAAATGGTCTTTAATTCTAATTCTATTCCAAATGAGAAACTCTGGCCCAAGTTTTTCCTTGTGTCTGTTGATTAGCTCTGGCTAATTACAATGCTGAATGAAAATCCAATAATCCAAGTTAGAAGTGATAGAGCTGCCTTTGTTTATTGAAGTCATTCTAATCTGTGGATGACAGTGGTGGGTTTCAAAAATTGTTTGAACCTACTCTGTGGGTGTGGCCTCCTTTGTGGGAGTGGCTTGCCACCCATGTGACCGGATGGGAGTGGTTTGCCAGTCATATGACCGGATATGAATTAGTAATTAGGTTGGTCCAAGTAGCTATTCAGAAACTCTGGCATTGAAGCATGCAAGTCTTAAAGCTGTCAAGTTACAAGATCCTTGCACCCTAACCTTTTAGCAGTGGTGGGTTTCAAAAAATTTTGGAACCTCTTCTGTAAGTGTGGCCTGCTTTCCGGGTCCACTGGTGGAACCTCTTCTAACCGGTCTGGTAGATTTGACGAATCAGTTCTATCGAATAGGTGTGAATTGGTTGCTTAATATCTACTTGAATTCCATGATAGGTACTTTAGGCCAAGATAAATTCCACTCTCCTAAACTTTTGTTGTTGTCAGTTGCGAAGTTGTGTCCGACCTATCGTGACCCCATGGACAAAGTTCCTCCAGGCTTTCCTGTCCTCTACCATCCTCTCAAGTCCATTTAAACTCATGCCTACTCCTTCGGTGATTTAATCCAGCCATCTCGTTCTCTATCGTCCCTTTCTTCTTTTGCCCTCCTAAACTTAGTGTGATAGGCATTTTGAAGAATAGTAGTGTGCCTGTGATACATCAACACATTAATACATGTGGACCACAGGAGAAATATTTGGTGTTTAGTGAAATTCTCTAAGGAGAAATGGCTTCAATAAGACCAAAACTATGGCTTTCTTGGGAAGACCCATGGCTGCACATCTCAGTGGCAAATTAGAAGTAATATTTAAGCTTTACTACCGATGTAACTTTTCAAATCTCCAGAGTGTAGCAGGAAGAAATTAGAGCCAAAGCTAATAATAGCGTCATAGCAATGCTATGACTCCCCGCCCCCAAATAACAAGTGAGATAGGTGCACATATATCAGCAACAAACATTCTGAAGCTAAAATTATATTCTAAATTATTGTGGTGCACATATATGTGCCTACATTGTTTCAAAGGCTTTAGTCTTAGTTTGGTCTAGGTTTTTATTATCACTCTTCTCTGTCCAATGCTGCATTTTAAATACTTTAATCTGCATGGAAACTGGCATGATTCTAGCAAAGGCAAGGATTTTTTTTTAATTTTAATTTTATTGTGCTATATTCGTGTTTTCAAAAGATTCATCAGTCCTATTAATTTTCCTTGGTGGCATTTCAACAAGATAGAAAGAAAAAAAATTGTCAGCTGATTGGTACTATTAAATTCTGTCTGCTGTCTGCTGCCTCTAAATTAACTCTAAAGAGAACATAGAAAGAACAAATGTGAATCATCTGATCTTGCTTGATTAGACAATAGCTTTTTATAGTGTAGTGCTATAATCACAAAATTATAGAATTGGGGCCAGTTATTAAAACACTTGAGTCCTTAAATATAGGAATCCAAATTAAGCATCCCTGAGATAGATGGCTGTCTAGTATTTTCCTGACACCAAAGGAGAGTTCACCATCTTCTGGGAAATCAACTACATTGTCAAAAACACTCTTAGAAAGATTTTTTTTCCTCTCTAAATGGTATTTCTTAATTTTAAGTCATTATTCAGTCTCCCATTCTCCTATACTATAGAATTTAAGTGGGCTTCCTTTCAAGACTCTAAAGTTTGCCTCAAATTATGTCTGCCTTCAAATTTCCCTTTTCAACATTTTTCAACATTGCCATGTCTTCAAAGGACCAACTTTCTAGTTCAGTGATCAATCTTATTGTACTATTCTGAATCTATACTAATTATTTTGAAGTTTTTAAGATTGTTGCGGCCAACCTGATCTGTATTCCAATCTGCTGGATGTAATCTAGATCAATGCAGAATACCAGGTCCAATGATTTGGAAATTATATCTCTGTTGATGCTACCTTAGATTTTATAGCTTTCTTGCAATCACATAATTTATATGGGTCAAGCCAAACACTTCGAAAAAAATCCATCTGTTTGTTTCCTTTTTTCCATTTATCTCCCTAAAATGTGAACAATTTGTTGTACTTGGGGAAAAATTAATGGTGGTATTATTATACAATTGTATCACAGCGGCCAGTTGTTTTGCCGGATTTAGCATTGGTTACTAGTCGGGCCCCACCCAGGGGCCTAGGACATTGTAACATATTTTCGTAATATGCGTGTAGATCCAAGCAGTGCGGCTTTTTGCATTTGACTGATGGTGATTTTGTCAATTTTTAACTGTTTTAAATGAAATTCCAGTGCTTTTGGAATAGCACCCAGTGTGCCAATTACCACTGGAATTACCACTGCTGGTTTGTGCCATAGTCGTTGAATTTCGATTTTTAAGTCCTGGTATTTTGCAATTTTTTCATGTTCTTTCTCGTCGACCTTGCTGTCACCTTGTATTGCGATGTCTATGATTGTAACCTTATTTTTCTCAACCAGTGTGATGTCTGGTGTATTATGCGCCAGTATTTTGTCCGTTTGTATACAGAAATCTCACAAGATCTTGACCATCTGATTTTCGGTGACTTTTTCAGGCTGATGTTCCCACCAGTTTGTTGCTGTTTTAATATTATGATTTTTGCACAAATTCCAATGGATCATTTGGGCTACTGAATTGTGCCGCAATTTATAATCAGTCTGCGCGATTTTTTTACAGCAGCTGAGTATGTGATCAACAGTTTCATCAGCTTCTTTGCAAAGTCTGCATTTGGCATCATCACAAGATTTTTCAATTTTGGCCTTAATGGCATTTGTGCGGATAGCTTGTTCTTGCACAGCCAGGATTAGTGACTCTGTTTCTTTCTTTAATGTACCTGCTCTTAGCCATAACCAAGTTTTTTCACTGTCCACTTTATCTTTTATTTTATCCAATAATAATAATAATAATAATAATAATAATAATAATAATAATAATAATAATATACTTTATTCATTAAACATGAAAATCAGCCAACTGAACATTCAAAAATGCTTTACAAATAGTTTCTGCCAGCATCCTAGATATCAACCAAGTAACTAGAATATGTTCTGAGTAGCGCAGTTTTTTGCAGTTCCGCTGGTGTTATTGCAGAAAGCTGCAATTTATTGGTGTATCTTGTAAAATTCTTGGACATGGTGCCAAGTGCCCCGGTGACAATGGGTATCATTGTTACATGCTTCATCCGTAACCATGTAGTTTTGATGGCCAGGGCGCGATATTTCATTATTTCTTTCTAGCTCTTTTTCTTCGACTCTGGCATCTCCAGGAACAGCAATATCAATAAATTGTACACCTTGGCCCTCTACAACCATGGTATCTGGCATGTAGTGCTCCAAATGACAATCCGTTTGTATGTCCCACAAAATCTTCACCTTCTCATTTTCGATAACTTTTTCCACTTTATGTTCCCATCACTTTCTGGATACAGGTAAATCATATTTTTTACATAATGACCAGTGGATTAATTTAGCAACTTGGTCATGTCTAGCTTTGTAATCAGTTTTGTGTTTCGTAGGATTATTGTCAGTGGAATTAATGCAATGTTGAACAGTAGTGGTGAAAGTGAATCTCCTTGGAAGATTCCTCATCTGATGTTGACTTCACCAATGTTCTCCCCATTTGTTGTTAGAACTGTTTTCCATTTTTGTATATTTGCTTTCAAAAATGTACAGATATTTTTGCTGATTCCAAAGTTTTCCAGACAGGTGTTAATCCAGCTGTGGGGTAATGAGTCAAATGCCTTCTTGTAATCAATCCATGCCATATTTAAATTTGTTTTTCTTCATTTTGCATTTTTTAGTACCATTTTGTCTATGAGCAGCTGATCTTTTGTTCCTCTTGATTTTTTTTATAATTTCCTTTTTGTTCTACTGGATACAAACTGTTTTCCATCAGATGATTGAATACTGAATTTACCAGTATTCTTGTACAAAGTTTGAACGTTGTTGGCAGACAAGCAATTGGGTGATAGTTGCTTGGTTCTGTGCCTTTTTCTGGATCTTTCATTATCAAATATGTTCAGCCAGCTGTTAACCATTCTTCATTTGTTGCATTTTGAAACATTTGATCAAATTGAGTTTATTGTTGTTGTTGATATATATATATATATATATATATATATATATATATATATATATATATATATATATATATATATATATATATATATATATATATATATATATATATATATATATATAAATAAATAAACTTTCTTCACATTCAAGAAGCTGAAATTACAGAATCCTGAATCTGAACTGTTGCAGACTAGCTTTAGAAAATATTTAGACATCCATTCTGAGATAGAATAAGCATGCTTTAAATATTTGCTTTAAAGAATGTCACTTTACTGTTGTGACCCAGCAGGAGCCGTTGGAGCTGCCACCAGACTCCAACAGCGAGGGGCCCTATGAGTCGGCTCTGGAGGATGTGGAGGACTCTGGACAGGGTTCCGACTCTGAGCAAGGTGCAGAGAGGCTGGTTGGCCACCAGGAGGCACCTGAGCCTTGGACCAGTGGGGAGGAGACAAGGGAGAGTGATCCGGATACCAGCAGTGAGTTGTTCCTGAATGCCTGGCACCGAAGAGCTAATAGGCATCAGGAACAGTTGCACAGTTACAGGAGGTAATTGCACTCAGCTGGTGGTCATTAGGCTCCTCTCCAGACTATAAAAGGACTGCTTGTGCACACACCCCTTTTGCAGAAGTCAACGCAGAGAACGGAGAACATTATTGTGAGCTTGGCAGGCTGGATTGCTGCCATGGCTTATCTGTGCTGGATTGCTGCCAAGGACCTGTCTGTCTGTTAATTAAATGCCATAACATATCTTTGGCTCAGAGTGTGTTGGTGTGTGACAAGGGGGGTCAAAACACTTTACTATATTTTACTAAAAACATATTTTCATTAATAAGTATAATTATAAGTAATCAGAATAATATTCATATTCCCATTTTCTGGAGTTTAAGCTCTCTACATTAGAAAAATACATATAGATGTTTATTCCCATTTTGCTTAATGTGCATAGTTTCTCTTTATTTGCTAGTATTGTTTTTGAAAAGCTATATGCATTTTAACAGTTTTATTTACTATACATTTTCATATACATTTTAATCATATTTGGCATTGCAGACCTCTGGAAAAGATGAGACTTTGCATACAAATATTGACTGTTCCATGAATCAGTGCAAATGGCCCAAATGAATTTCTTTTCTATTGTCAGTTAAAGCTAAATCTTTGGGAAAAGTTCTGTCAAGATAGATTCTAACAAAGAAATGTGTATGCTTTGTTTCAGGAAATATAATTCAACATTAGACTATATGATGGACTGCAAGAATGGAGATGCACATTGGTAATATTCAGATTTTTTTAAAAAAATCCACCAACTCTCTGTAAATGGATGAGGCACACAGGAACTAAGCAGCTGCAATGAGGATTGTTTGAAAAAAATACTGCATGTTACCACAAATGGACCCAGAGAGGCAATATGTTAAGAATGCTGAGCTAAATCTATGCCCAAAATCAATAGATCCAGTATTGTGAGGGTGAGGAGTTCTACAGTTAGGGTTAGGGTTAAGTTCAGTGATGAAGAGAGAACATTTTGTATGTTTTCAGAAGATTTTCTAAAGAATCTCCAACAAGAAAGATGAGATTTGTGAAAGAAAAACTATTCATTTGTAAGAATACAGGAAAAGAAACACAAGGAAATTTATGGTATGTATTTATGTTGTCAGGAAAGACAGATAGACAAGACTGAAAATGGAAGATATTTTGTATATATTTTTGAATGGACATATAAAACCTGTCTGATGGGCTTTGAACCTCCTCCCCCCCCCCTTGAGTGAAGATCAGGCTACTTAGAACCGAGTTTAGTGTAACTTCTATGATAAAATTAGCATATACAGCTACAAGTAATTCCTTTTAAAAGTCCCATCAAAGCTTCCCAAAGGAACAAGTTCTTGTTAAAGGTGTTTTGTTGCACTTCAGAAAGCAAAAGGATTTATCTTCAGCAGTTTCTACAAAGATTGATATACTTCAAAACAAGAATAACAACAAATGATAGAATTAATAGTTGTGATCCTTTAGGATAGCTGATTCTTAAACCCACTTGGGAAATGCAATGAAAAACAACATACTTCAAATACAAGAATGGTGAACATACTTTGAAAGTGCTACTTTGGAACACAATTGCTAAAATTGCAAAATCTCTCTCCCCCCCCCCCCCCCCCCATTTCTGCAGCTGCTTTGAAGGTTGATCCCATCTGGTCCTGAATATATGCACTGAGGCAACAATGCCATTTATTAGAAAAATGAAATAAAGAGAGTATAGATATTAGTGGATGAAAAACTGCAGCTTGTCTAACATGTGTCTGTATATGTGTTGGGAAGGGAAGAGAACAGAAAGATGATCCATGAATATTAACATACAAGTACCCTTGGCATCTATAACGTGGAGATTCACTTTTAAATGATGCTCAGAATCAGTGGTGGGATTCAAATAATTTAACAACCGGTTCTCTGCCCTAATGACCATCTGGGTAGGCAGGGCTCAGTGGTCATGTGACTGGGTGGGCGTGGCCAACTCAACATCACTCACGCCAATTGGTGCTTCACCTTAGCCAAGGTGGCGCCGTGGTTAAATGCAGCACTGCAGGCTACTGCTAGATCAGCAGGTCAGCGGTTCAAATCTCACCGGCTCAGGGTTGACTCAGCCTTCCATCCTTCCGAGGTGGGTAAAATGAGGACCCAGATTGTTGGGGGCAATATGCTGACTCTCTGTAAACCGCTTAGAGAGGCCTGAAGGCCTATGAAGCGGTATATAAGTCTACTGCTATTACTGCTATTAGCTGTTATAATGTAATAAGGATTAACCGGAGAGGCAGTTTTTGTAAACAAGGCAATAAAGATTATGCTAGAAACAACATCAGAATGTTTCCTTCCTGCCTTCCTTACAGGATTAGCCCTGTAAAGTGGGAAAAAAAACAAAAGGAGATTTCTTCCAACAACGGGTTCTCCCAACTGCGTAGAAAGTTAGCAACGGGTTCTCCCGAATGGGTGAGAACTGGCTGGATCCCACCACTGCTCAGAATGTATATGTTTAAAACTTGCTTTTATTTTCTTGCTAGCCTTAATGGTTTTAAAAGTAGATTAACAAACAAACTCAAGAATAAATGAATTAGAAATCCATGGACAACTTTTTTCTTAACCTCAAAGTAGTAAGAATGATGTAGGTTCAAGTTTTCTTAGAATCCATAGTGAATGTTTTAAAAGAAGGCACTGCACTCCTATCATATTCTTATTCCATTTTAAAATTTAGAAAAAGTTTGCTGATATTGTTTAATATTTTTTTCAGCCTCAGGGAATATGCAAAATGGTATAGGAGGAGCCATGCTGTCACTATCTGAAGTCAACTTAAAATCTGAGGAAGTAGACAGAGTAAGCTGAGTTTTACATCTTTTAAACTTATCCAACTTGGCATATTCAGAAGGTCATTGAGGACTGAGAAGGGATTGTTTCTTTGGAAGAGGGCTCATGCCTTCTACTAAGGTGGACAGATCTAAGTGATGATGTGTCCCCTCCTGAACTCCTCCTCTCTGGATGGATATTAGGCAAATAAACGTCATTCAATTTCCAATCTTCCCAACAAAAGGAAACATATGAACGGAAAGATATAAAGGAAGTTAAGCTGCAGACCATGTCAGTCGAGGATTTTAGGAACAGAGTTTCTCTGCTCCTGCCTGTATTTTGTGAACATCCTTCCCCCAAAGATGAGGAAAGCTCCCTTGACCTGCAATACTGCATTCTGATCACTGTGCCAGCCCAGCTCTTTTAATTATAACTATTCTATAATTTTAATTCTTTAACGCTAATTTTAAGGTTAATTTTTAAATGTGAATGCTAATTTTTCTATGTTGTTTTACTTCTTGTTTATACTATACTGTATATCACATAGATCAATAAATAAATAAATAAATAGTAAGTTAGTGTTAGTAAGTTAGTAAGTTAGTAAGTTAGTAAGTTAGTAAGTTAGTAAGTTAGTAAGTTAGTAAGTTAGTAAGTTAGTAAGTTAGTAAGTTAGTAAGTTAGTAAGTTAGTAAGTTAGTAAGTTAGTTATTGTAAGGGGCAAAGAGAATGTCCCTTGGTGACAATAGGAAGAATCACTACCAAGGAAAAAGTCAGATAAAAGTCCAGGAAAGAATATAATGTGAGTAAATGTTTCAATAAGAACTATCTTTTCCATTGGAATCTACCTATAGTCCTGTAGGATCTACTTCTAGAAAGGAATGGTTTATGTTGCTCCACATCATGGTATTAATACAGAGACAAGAGCCAGGTAGCAATTTCTTTACATTGATTTACACTAAACTCATCCTTATGGCCCTCTTAAGCTGTCTTGTAGGGTGGTGGCAAAAACTGTTGCTACATATTTTGCTACAAATTTGGGCAAAAAAAAAATGTGCAGGTCATTTTACCCTTTTCTTCTCAGCATTATATAAATATATATTTGTTGTTAATACTAGCTGCCTATTGATATTAGTTTATTTAATGTATTTATAATGTATTTATTGTGCTTAATGTGTTAGATTTATGTGAACCACTTAGAGCCGAGGTGGCGCAGTGGTTAAATGCAGCACTGCAGGCTACTTCAGCTGACTGCAGTTCTGCAGTTCGGCTGTTCAAATCTCACCGGCTCAGGGTTGACTCAGCCTTCCATCCTTCCGAGGTGGGTAAAATGAGGACCCGGATTGTTGGGGGCAATATGCTGACTCTGTAAACCACTTAGAGAGGGCTGAAAGCCCTATGAAGCGGTATATAAGTCTAACTGCTATTGCTATTGCTATTAGAACTAATTAAATGAGTATATAAAAGAAAGGAAGGAAGGAAAGAAGGAGGGAGGGAGGAAAGAAGAAGGAAGGAGAAAATATACTGGCTTGTATTTTTTAATAAATTATGAAATATGCTACTTGATCTTCCTATTAAATCAGACACATTTGGGTTGCCTTTGAAGAACTTCTTCTGGACTTAAGCTGAAAACATAGAGGCCTGCAAAATGAATAGCAATGGACAGCTAATTTTTCCTCACAAAATTTTCCTGACAAATATCCACACTTCCATCAGGATGAATGAAACAGAGCAAAATTTGTGTTTCAATGAATTTGTAGCAATTGCCTTGTACCTTTGGACCTCTACTTGAAGTTCTTGGGCGATACATAAAAAGTGTGGTTGAGTTAATGCAAAGATAAGTACAACTCATAATCAACATCCAAAATTCAACTTTGGACAGCAACTTTAAATCTGATTTCCTACTGCATTTGATGTTATTCACATTGATTGAATGCCTTAAAAATCAAATTTTGTTGTCTGCACCGTTTTTACTATGTTCCAGTAACTATTTTCTAGTAAGACCAGCTGAATATAAGACTTCTAAACTTCATTCTAAACCAATCAAACAAAGCTAGTAATACCCCTTCAGACTAACAGATATCTATGTATATATAAAGTTATGTAACTATAATTAAATGGCTGTTTAATAAAAACAGATTACTTTGAAAAGATATACAATATCAAAAATGTGATATACTTTAAAAATCTAGATTAAAATGAAAAAAGAAAACATAATTCAATTCCATACAATATAATTAAATGTTTGTACTTTTAATTTGGTCCACAATTAGTTAAATTTGTTGTTGTTAAAGTTCATACAGAATTATATGGCTTGATTTTGCTCTCCAGTAATACAAAGCCAATTAAACATTAGCTTTGATTACTGGAGACAAATTTCCGATGTCTTTAAATATCATTTCTTTCACTATCTATAATGGAACCAGGCATTCTCAAAGCACGTTTTGGAAGCCTTTGGACTGACAAAACAAACAGAAAACTAATCCTTTGATTTTCTTTTAAATGAAAGATAAAACTAATTAGAATGCTTACTTCTGCTCCTTCCAGATCAATTTTTGTCTGCATGCAGTGTGATAATGGAATCATGAGCCATAAACAGATCTAGGCAATCAAGCTTCAAGAGTTCATATTTCATCTGACAAACAGAACAACTACTATCAAAGAAACCTACACACCAATTGAATCTGTGCTTTAATGCTTTGGCTTTGGAATTATTTATAATAGGGAAAAAGAAAGTTTCCATGATTCAAATTTCCCTAAGTGTAATTGGCTGTATTTTCTGCCTGTAAGTATAAGTAGAGGAAATAAGAGAGAAGTTGAATATCTCACCCTTTGCAATCTACAATGGAAAGTACAAAAAACAGATGTGCTACTAGGTATTGAATTCTCATTTACCTAGAATCACAAAGACTAAAATTTCTTACAAAATATACAGAGACTGATTTACTTCTAATATATAGCTTGTTTAGGCTTCAATACCAGTGTAAATTGGCTGAATAAAAACTGTTGCATATGAAAAAATATAACTGCTGTTTTGTAATCTTGTAAATATTTGTACTGGTGCAACTATTAATACTTTCATCTGCTGGATAAACACTGAAGTATTATTGTGATTAGGAAATAATAAAAGAAATTTGGGTATTGAGGAATAGAAACTGAATGTTCTGTGCAAGTATTGAAGAAATATGTTTAATAGTAACATACTATAAAACAAAAAAGGTACAAATATTAATTTATATGTTACCAAAAACTTTATAGTTCAAAGTCACATAATTTATCCTGAAGACATGAAAGGACAACCCAGAAGTAATTTAAAAAAAAAAACACTCCAAAATATACCGCTAAGAATGATGAATAAACTGATAACAATGAGGTTAAAATATTCTTTTTTGTAAAGAAGACTGTTCATTAATAATTCAGCTGTAAAACTTGGTAGATATTTTTTAGTCTTTAATAGCTAAACCTATCATATGAAGAAAATTATTTAAAAATATTTCACATAAAAATTCCAGATAAAATAAAGAAACTTCTCCATTCTTGAATTATAGATTTTTCAACTTTAAAAGGAGACAAGCTTAAAGACAAAGAGAAAGTCAGAACTGTTCCTAACAAAACCATAGAAAACCATCTTTCTGTTTATTGATCATTTGATTTCTGGAGAGAAAATAAGATTTAAGAAGATTGCAGGTTGCCCAGAATCTATATTGGTAATAAACCGAATGTTATGCAGCTGAACCATTCATTCTCAGAAGAATTAGCTTTCTCCCTATCTAGAGAAAGTACCTGTTGTTCAGAATTCCATTTTCAACCATTTTCTTTATAATAATTTTAACCGTCCCACCAACAAATTAGCAGCAACCGTATAGAATGGGAATATGTATGTTAAGCAGCTTTCAAAAGTTATTTTGGAAAGTATAAAGCAGACATTAAGATTCTGAAACTGTTAAAGGTTCTTATTAATTTTAATCTTTATGTTGATTTTTACAAACTTTACAAAGAACACAACGTATCCTGTATTTAAATGTCAGTTCAAAAACTAAATAGGAATAATTGGTTTTAAAGGGTAATAATCGCCTACAAAATGTATTTTATATTTTCATATGTTTATTCAAGTGAAAAGGTGAATTTATGCAAAAAATTCCATTATACGTTTGTTATGTTTACTCATGACTAGTTCAGGCAAAATCATTTCACTTAAATGTCATCAGTTTACCCTACTTTTCCATACTCATTTTCACTTAAGCAATCAGTTGCTTAATGACTTCATGGATGCCAAGTTAAAACTTACATTTATAAAAAATATGATATGAAAAATGGATATGAAATCCAAATATTAACTTCAACATTATAAATTCAATCTTAAAGATTTTTTCCCCAAAAAACAGTCAATAATGAAATGTCAACACTAGAAGAACAATTGTCACATCTTAATACACATGGTTTGAAACAGAGAAATAATATATACTTAACTTGCAGGGAGGGGGGCTTCCAAACCTACATGCATGCATGCCTACATACATACATGCGTTCATACATATATTTCTTAACCTTAAATATCAAGGCAAAATCTTCAGGCATGTACTGGATAATTTCGCATATGAAGCTGGTTCATATACTTCTAGCAATCTGAAAACATTCTTTATGAAAAAAGGCTGAATTTGGAAGGATGAGGCAGCAATCAGCTGACAGGAATATCTTGTCCTCCCATTCATTACACATAGGTAGCTGCTATATAGGAGTCCTTATTGCCAAAATTGTGTCTAAAGTGAGCCTAAGCAAGGCAGTTAAGTGACTCCCCCACTCATTTAATGAACTTTCTTGCCACTGCAGCTGTTCAGTTATAATATGGTTATTAAGTGAGTCCAGCTTCTTCATTGACTGCTTGTCAATATCTTAGAAAAGATGATCAAATGAGCCTGGACACTGCAACTATCATAAATACATCCCAGTTGCCAAGCATCCATATTTTGATCACTTCACCATAGGAATGCTGCAATGGGAGTAAGTGTGAAAAATTGTTACTGTATAAGTGTTGTGGTCCATTGGCAGCCTGCTCTGCGTCAGAGGCAGAGAGGGGGCCAGGGCCATCTGGGAGTTATGTGCTGCCTCCAGAGCCTCCAGAGTCGGATATCAGCAAGTCAGAGGAACAGGGGGAGCCTGTTTCCAGTGCACGCATGCGCAGAGCTGCCAGAAGGCAAGAACAGTTAAGACAAAGGGGACGACTCGAGAGTAACACTTGGAGGTAATTGACCCATGTCTCATGGGACAGAAAGGAGGAGCAAAAGCATGTGAGCCTTTGTAGGAAGCAACTTTGTTCTGGTCAGTTTACATTCTGAAGCTCCGTTTTAACTCTGCTCCAAGTGGCCTTGCAAAGCTAGTTGCCAATTAGGCCTTTGGCAGTGTTTCAAGGGAGATAAAGGTGGGTGCTTATCAGCCTTATCCCGAAGAACTGTGATAAACTTCGGTTGGACTCTTTACAAACTACTTAAGTGACACTTAAGTGATGGAAGCCACACAATGGTATTTGCTATTGGCCTTGGAAGACAGGAGAAAGAACCTTTGCCAGGCAAACAGTCAGATAAGAGGCAGCCTTGCCACAACAGGAACACAGGGGTGCCAAACATTTCAGAAGGGACCTTTCCAAGTTTTTCAGATTGAAAGGACAATGGAGGAGAAATGTACTTCCACCATTTCCACCACCAGGATCATGCCAATAGTCAACATTGCATTTATATTTTTATACTGATATTTTTGAAGAAATTGAAATTGAACACGGAAAAATGACAAACAACTGTACACTATAAGAGCTAAATATAATGATCATACTGGAATATCAATTACAAAAGTGTTGTGGCCCAGCAGGTGCCGTTGGAGCTGCAAACAGACTCACCAGCGAGGGGCCTTATGAGTCAGCTCTGGAAGAGGTGGAGGACCCTGGACAGGGTTCTGACTCTGAGCAGGGCGCAGAGAGGTTGGTTGGCCACCAGGAGGCACCTGAGGCATGGAGAGCAGTGAAAACCGAAGGAAGTATGCTCCGGACGTCAGGCCTTGGAGCAGTGATGAGGAGACAAGGGAGGTGATTCTGGGTGCCTGGCAACGCTGGGCAGATTGACATAGAGAATAGCTATGCAGATACAAAAGATAATTGGACCCAGGTGATTGTAATTAGGCTCCTCTCAAGATAGTATTTAAAGAGAGACTCTGGGAGGAGTCTGGTTTGCAGGATTCAACTTAAGTCTTAATGCTGGAGAAGCTGTTATCTGTATCTGTCGAAGTCTGAGTTGCTGCCAAGGTTCTTATCTGTTTGTTGTGCTTGGGCTTTCAGCCACCGAGATTTATGTTTCCTGCTAATAAAGTGCTGTGGAATTCCAGCTAAGATTGTCTCGGCACTTGTTACTGGATGGAGGAAGGGGTAAGAACACAAAAGCATACAAGGATATGTCCAACTGTTTTTCCCATGATAGCGCTAAGTTAATGTGAAATTATATGTGCTGCATGCTATGTTGTGACTAAAGCCGACCATTACTACTTATTTAAAGTTCTGTTGTTCCTTCTTTAAATGATCCATTTCAACAGTGCTGAGATATTGTAACTGAAAGTAAATCAAGAATAAAAAGTGTAACAGCATAAGCGCTGGATGCAAATCTCCACCAAAGTAGCCAAGCCACAGAGTATTGATAGACTGCTGATCAACATTATCTCTGTGAATGATTTAAATGAATGCATTTTAGTGATTGAAGATTATGACTTAGCAGTAAATAAATAAAATATTTTCATTTACTCATTTGACAGGCTAGTAGGAGACCAGATACAAGTTATGTCATAACTGATAACAGAATATCAAACTCTTCTATGAGAAAAGTCTAATACTCCTTATGAGCTTTTAACTGATTATTCAGGTAAACCATGTTTTTTATTATTATTAGTCTAAAAACTAAATACAGAATATAACTAAATTGGTGAGCTGTTTGATGAACGTATACAAAAGTATCTAAGCAAAGTGGGCAAAGGCTACTTTAAAGAATTAAGTCCTGATCAAGTAAAGAAAAAAAAATCCTAGATAAGAGGAGGAAGAAGATTAGTAGTTCAAAAGAGAAATATACAGGAGGAAGGTGAAGCATATATAGATATTTACACTCTTACAGCTCTTATCCCACTGGAGAAGAGCCTAATGCTGAGAAAGATTGAGGGCAAAAGAAGGGGACGGCAGAGAATGAGGTCACTGGATAAAGTCAATGAAGAACTTAAATGGACTCTGGGGGATGGTAGAGGACAGGAAGGTCTGGAGGAACATTGCCCATGGGGTCGTGATGGGTCGGACATGACTTCGCAACTAACAACAACAAGCTTATTCTCAAAGATCAACAACCACCTTAACCGTTCTGTTCATTAAATCAAGATTTCCAACAGATATTCTTTGTTTTGCTTTCATTGTTATTGTTGGTAAGCTGGCATTCATATTATAGTGCTCAAATATACTTACTATTTTAAAATGAGTGTCATTAGTTTTGGAAATGAACTTTGTAATTTTAGAAATCACATATTTGAAATTATATATTTGGGCCTATTAAAATTCTTGCAAAACTTTTAAATATTTTCCCCCCCAAAGAAAGCATATGTTCTGTAAAATGCACATTATATTTTCTTTGTATTCTAAGCAATATTTAATGAAATTGTTTTTAGTATATAAAATACATATGGTTTGACATTTAATTTTTAATAAAGCACATCTCCTCTCCCATTTTGATCTAGAGATGAAGATGCCCAACTTTGTCATCAAAAGAATTAAGCAGTATGTAGCGGAAAGAAGGACTCTCACAAACCAACTACACGAGAGACTATATATCTCCTTAGCAGAGGCTAACCATCAATGATAGATGGTTTGTAAAAAAAAAAAAAAGTCTTTTAGCTTATTTATTAACTTTATTCTGCATAATTTCAGATAAATCAGTTGTGCAAAACATATCAGACATAAGTACTGGAGAACTGACTTTTGAAAGTTGTCATACTTTTGAAAGTTGTCATACTGTTTGTTAACATTCATAGAAAAAAAAGGAACTTCAAGCTTCTTTCTATTTTGAAAGGACTAGCATTCAAAAATAGAAACTAATAATAATAAACCTCTTTTCTGAAAAACATCCCAAGAGCCTAGTTCTTCGGCTTAATAACAGCCATATATAATTGCGTAAATATATCATAATTGATAATTGAGATGAGAATAATTTAAACTATAAAATAGATAGATATAAAATCAAATAAGATGAAGACCAATGCAGAAGTACACTAATATGTTACAAATAGATACAGAGACTGGGAGTTATGACTAAATATATGAACAACATTTTAGGATTTAAATATTTCTTACTTCTGGATGCGAGAAGCTTTTGTTGTGGTTACCTTAAATCTTTAACCAATCTTCAAGATTTAATAATTGCAAAATATTATTTTAGGGTCAACTGTTACCTTCAGTTTACTGAAAATAAATATTTTATTTTTCTATGTTTTCTTTTTCAATAATAAAATTGAAACTCTTATAGATTATATGTAATTTTAGCATTTTATTTTTTTAAGAAGTGGCAGAAGGCTGAATGTGGGTATTCTGTATTTTTCTCTTTTAATCTTTTCCTGGCTTTAATTAAATCTTAAAGACTGAAAGTGCCGCAAGAGAATTCCTGCCATAAGGCTTTTTGTTAAGGTTATGATGTATAAGTAACCAATTTTGCCACAAAATGGAAAAGAGATATACAGCAGAGCACACACACAGAAAAATATTCAAGCATCTACGTGTTTATAAACACACACATAAATACACACAAATGAAACTTTAAGCACTGCTAGAAGGGTTTCTGAAGAATTTTAAAATACCCTTCAATCAGACAAAAAAGAAAAAAGGAAAGGAAAGAAAACAAAAAGAAAAGAAACCTTGCAAAAAATAAACAATAGGTTTAGTATTCATACCGAATTTTCAAAAATTCTTTTCCTCTCTCTTTCTGTATCTCTGACTGTATGCACATATCTGTGTTAAAATGAATATTATGTATCAGATTTTAGAACTAAGGCCAGATTTTTTAAAAAATTATATACAAATAAGTAGAAATCCGGACCCTTACCACCCTTCTGGCCTTCGGCAAAGAAACTAAGACCTGGCTGTTCCGGCAGGCCTGGGGCTGTTGAACTATCCAGCCCCCTTCGAGGTTATGACTGTTGTTGTATTTTAAATTTGAGTCTTTCGGGAATAGGGTGGCATACAAGTCAAATAAAACCTAAACCAAACCTAAGAAATGCAAAAAATAATTCTTTGTAAAATAGTAATGAATGGCATTTTTTAGATTACATTTTTATCTGACCTCTATTTGCTTTTTAGAAAACATGTTAGAGATAAATGGTATCAGGGGATAACATTTAAAAAAAGTAATATAATTGAGTAGGGATCAGATTTTCTTCAAAAATAAACACTAAACTCAATTGAAGTCTGAACTTTAAGATGAAGGATTGCATTTCAAAATTCTGATAATGATTCAATTCAATGTTCACCCATTAGCTCTAATCAAATATATATTTGCATAGTTACAGATGAACACTACAGGTTGGGGGAAGATCATGGGATAACCAAGAGCACCAATACTCAATAGTTACCTCGTTTCTTCTGGAGTCCCTGGTCTACTGTAAAAGAAATAGGAATATGGCATGCTGCAAAGTAAAGTATTATTCTTCAGCATAACATTTATGTGCAGGAATGCCCTTGGGCTCACAATCATGGTATCCTGTTATTTCAATGGGATAACAGAGAGAGAATTTTGTATGCGTAAATTGTGCCTACACAATCTGCTTAATGGATGTTTTGTGAAATGCCATGTCCTCCAGGTCAATTTTGTGAATAGGCAATTCTTCCATGACAACCATTTTATGCATGCCCACTACATGTTCCCAAACTTCTAAATGTCACCCAGGCTGAAAAGGTCACCTAAAGATTTAATGTCCTTTTTCTGAAGTCTTATCCACTCATAAAAGGCAGGCAACTAGCCTTCCTTTTTACTTAAATACATTTTCTGCCCACAGCAAAAGAGCAAAATACGATCCCGTGACATCAATTTCCAACTGCCTCTGAACACGAGCATTTGAGGTGCACTTTGAAATAGTTAAATTTCTTACAAGTGGTGAATTAGTATCCACCACAATCATAGGAACTATTCTCTATTACCCAAAATGGATAGCTCATCAAAATAATATCATCACGTAATTAGAACTCTGCAATATTTCAGCTCTGAGTAAGAGAAGCATTTCAATGGTAGAAAGATATTGACAAAACTAAAGGGAAATCTAAATGCCTAGAGTGAAAAAAGGAATAATGCCCTTTTGGGGATTAGCTGCCATATGATAACCATTAAACACATGAGCTTTATTAAAAGAAATATAGTTTTGAAGACTTATTTCCACCCTTATTAGAATAAATCTGTAGGTATTAATTGTGGGCTAAGGACAGATTTTATTTTATTTTAACAAAGGTCATATAGGGCAGCAAACATTACGATTTATTCTCATATTCACTTCCTATCACAAAGATATGAGTAGTTAATCAGTAGTTACTGGAGGTAACATGTGAGTCACCAAAATTAAATACAGAAAATGTTATTTTTTTTTCTAAAGCTGAATATTCTGCTTGCAAATAAATGAGCAAACTAACTTATGGGTATCTATTTGCTATGCCTCATATTTTCAATGCAATAAACAATTTTTAAAAGTACCCTTAGACTCTGTATTTGTGTGTGTGTAAGTGCACATATATGTGCATGTATGAGAGAGGGGGGGAGGGAGGGAGGGAGGGAGGGAGAGAGAGAGAGAGAGAGAGAGAGAGAGAGAGAGATTGATTCTATTTATTTCCAATTTATGGCACAGACTGGAAATCCTGTTAATGTTTTTCTTCACTTTACATGGAATCATTTAAGGAATTTTACCTGCATTGTCTATGATAACATCTTGCTCACATTCATTTAATTCAATCCAATCAGTTCTATTCTTGCAAACCCTTTGTTTCCCAATATTTCTATAGGGCTATGGAGCTACACATACATTTCTAATATGTTTAAATAATCACAGATTATACACATTTCTTTCAAGCATGGTACAATTTCTCCCTATGGTCCTCTGAGGGTTACTTTAGATCAGGCCTGTCAAGCTGGCAGCCAATAGGCCGGATTCGTTCTGCTCAGGCCACACCGACCCCAGATCCGCAAAGGGAAAAAATGTCACGATACATCACAAACTGACCCGTGACACGACAGAGTTTGAAACCCGTGCTTTAGATCATCACTGTGAATTTTTATTTTGCAAAGATTTGCTTTCTGCTGCAAATTACTTTTCTTCACTGTCAAAATGACTGCACTAAATGCCACAGAAAACACTAAAAGCCTGAGTGGTCTTTCCAAATGAAGTATTAGTGTACATCTATATGGACATGAAATAAAGTAAGAAAAAATAAATAAAAATCTATTGTTACTTTTAATTTCATATGATAACTATAAGCATATTGGTTAGACATCAGCATGGCCTCTCTCTCTGACATATGTTAATTCATCCCAAGGACACCCTAAAACCTGCATCATATGGAACCCCAGTCGATGGTTAGCTTCGCTTAGCTCTATTTACATTCAGCAATGTGTTGATATTAGCAAAATGTATATTTTCTTTTCAAAGAACTGAGATTGAGAATGGATCTAGAGAAAGAACAAAAATGAGAGTAGATATTGTCTATCTAGTCCAGTGATGGTGAACCTTTTTGGCATCAAATGCCCAAAGCGGAACGCACAAGCATTCTAGAACAATTGAAACCCAGGTGCATTCTAGAACATTTGAAACCCAGGTGCTGATCACCTGGTCTTTGGGTTTCCAGTCCTCTGGCGTGCACGAAGACCACTAGAAACCAGAAGAGCATCTGGCGATGGCACATATACCTATAGAGAGGACTCTGCGTGCCACTTCTGGCACGCATGTCACAGTACATATACCATCATGGACCTAGTCAATACACAAGAAAAATTATTTCCATCTTACATTGATTTAATCTCAGCTTCCTTATTTAATCTAAAATAAAGCACTTAAAGGAGACTGAAATACTTATTTTCCTTGAAATCTCTAGAGAAACGTTCAGTAGAAGCATCTGCTTAAAATGTTCTCTTTCAGAAGTTTGTGTTCAGAACACTTTTATCTGGAGTCTTAAATTCACTTAGTATGGTTCTTTATATTTTTTCCAAACTTTTTTAGTTGAAAATGATTGAATGGTGATAGCTAACTCCAGGAAACGTCTTTCAGTGGTTGTTCTTCATTTTTTAAAGGACCTTTCCAGCAGAGATGGTGTTCAGCAGGTTATGACCCGTTCTGGAAAACCAGTAGCAGAAATTTTGAATAGTTTGGAGAACCGGTAAATACCACTTCTGACTGGTCCCGCCCACATCTATTCTCTGTCTCCCGAGTCCCAGCTGATTGGGAGGAATTGGGGATGCTGCAGTAACCTTCTCCTGGAGGGGTGAGGGAATGGAGATTTTACAGTATCCTTCCCCTGCCACGCCCACCAAGCCATGCCCACATAACTGGTAGTAAAAAAAATTGAATCCCACCAATGCTTTCCAGTAATATGTACATTACACTAATCACTCACCATTCATTCATAGAGTGTAGGGCAATTGCTTATTCCACATGCTCAGCACACATCTTCACTATCTAACATAGTGAACTATGACTAACAACCGAACTGCTGATTGCACAATTCAAATAAATTGACTGAAGTGCAATTTTTTAGAATTAGAATAGGAAAATATGTGAATAGAGTACACGCAGTTCGCTCTACATGGGGCAGCCCCTGAAGAGCATTCGGAGACTTCAGCTTGTCCAGAATGCAGCCGCGCGAGCGATTGTGGGTGCACCCCGGTACACCCACGTTACACCTATCCTCCGCGAGCTGCACTGGCTGCCCATTGGTCTCCGGATACGCTTCAAGGTGCTAGTCAAGGTGAAAGCCTTTCATGGTATTGGACCTGGGTACTTGAGAGACCACCTGCTGCCAATTACCTTCACCAGACCTATTAGATCCCACAGAGTAGGCCTCCTCCGAATCCCATCTACCGGCCAATACCGATTGGCTACCACCCGGAGGAGGGCCTTCTCTGTGGCTGCTCCAGCCCTCTGGAACGAGCTCCCCATGGAGATTCGGACCCTCACCACCCTTCAGGCCTTCCGCAAAGCCCTTAAAACCTGGCTGTTCCGACAGGCCTGGGGTTGACGAGTTCCCGTCCCCGTTCGAACTGTGTGGTTGTTGATTGTTTTTAAATTCTTTTGTAGTTGCTTGTTTGTTGTTTTTCCCCTTGTCTGTATTCCCTCCCTTTGATTTGTGAGCTGCCCTGAGTCTCTCCGGGAATAGGGCGGCATATAAATGCAATAAAATCCAAATCCAAATCCAATTCATATTATCCTTGCTGAGGTCTTTTTAAAAAATGCATAACTTCTCCTGAGAAACAAATGGTTGATTGAACTTGTCAGGCAACTGCCTAAGGGGATGCATTGTACATTATCATAGTATATGCAAATATATCATAATACATAAAATTAAAGTTTCACTTGAATGCACCTTTCATATAGATTCCTGGGAATAATATGAAAGTGATTTGGCATTTCCTTTTCCCAGGATGTTTTTTTTTTTTTAATTTCAGGTCAATTCCTACAGGTCCTGGAATTTCCTAGTAGTCTCTTATCAAAAGAGTAACAGGTCTGCCTTTCCCCCCGAACTAGGCAGTATGATATAATGATGCTAAAATAGTTATATATCTTTTTTTGCTACTCTTACCGGATAGACATATACTGTCAGTGCAGTATTGTTTTCTGTTTCTATGTAACTATAAAGGCTCTCGGTCTGTGTCTTTCTCTGTCTCTCTCTGTCTGAGTCGGTCTGCCTGTCTGTCTGTCTCTTCTCTCTCTCTCTTTCTGTGGTCTGAAATGATTTGATTTATATCAGTGATATTATCACACAATTAACTATGATTGCTTTTATTCAATCCTTCAGTTCTGAGGGTTTAGATAGCCAGAACTAAACTGTAATGAAGCGGTATAAAAATTATTGCCTTTTGGTGTTAGTTTACAGTTTCTTATTTTTTCCCCTTTATTAAACTGCACATGTCTCTAGGGAAGATGTAGCATAGAACCACATACAACGCCATTTAAAAGTTTATTTTTTCATCTACAAAATGTAAAATCCTATTGTTTAGAGATTCTAAATCGTGACAGTCCCAGAGTAATTTTCAGTTGTGCTTCTTATGAATTTTCTATCTGTAGTTGATAGCCAATTCTCTAACAATTGTTTTGTTAAAAAAGAATTTCAAATATTAATGAAACAATACTAATAATTAATCATGATAGTTACACATTCCAATCATGTTTAAAAATAAGTTAATGGTCTAAGAATTTACAAAATATATGTAAAAGTGAACTGAACATTTGAATGTTTTGAATTTTAAAATACCTTTTTATGTTAGCAGATTTCATATTCTTCCAAAGGCCACTTTTTTCATTTTTTTTCTATGCTACTGAATCTTTCTAAAATGATGATCACCAAAAATAAACAAAGACTTTCTAAATAAAGATTGTTTTATATAATCTGCGTAAACTGTAGCTGTTGCATTGAAGCCTAAACTCAATACCTAGCAGTGGTGGGATTCAAATAATTTAACAACCGGTTCTCTGCCCTAATGACCATCTGGCTAGGTGGGGCTCGGTGGTCATGTGACTGGGTGGGCATGGCCAACTCAAGGTCACTCAGGTCGATGGGCGCTTCGCCTTAGCTGTTACAATGTAATAAGGGTTAACCAGAGAGGAAGTTTCTGTAAGCAGATCAATAAAGATTAGGCTAGAAACAACACTAGAATGTTTCCTTCCTGCCTTCCTTACAGGATTAGCCCTGTAAAGTGGGAAAAAACAAAAGGAGATTTCTTCCAACAATTGGTTCTCTGAACCTCTTAGAAAGTTAACAACCGGTTCTCCCGAATAGGTGCAAACTGGCTGAATCCCACCACTGATACCTAGCAACGTTAAGCAAAGCAAAGCAAAACAAAACAAAATAAAACAAGTCAAAACAGCCTGAAGCTATTTTTTTAAACTCAAAAAAAAAAAACAGGCATGATCAGCAATGACTACTTAACTATATAACATTATCTTTTCCCCAGCAAATTATTTTGGGTCTTAGTCTCAATGCAGGGACACTATATTGCGTGACGCATATATCTGAGAAATGAAGAGGATAGCTGCTGCAGTATGAATCAATAATTTACCTAAATGATGGGAAGAAAATGAAATGATAGACCCTGAACTTATAAAGAGATAGAATATTGGCTAGTTGGGGGAAAGATGAACATAAATATGCTGTGTTTTGAAGTAGCAACATTTCGCATACAAAGCAACGTTATTAACCTCTGTGTCATTGATAGTAAATAGAATTTCATTTTTAAAGATAAGGATAATGCTTCAGTTGAGGGAACATTTCTTCAGTGAAAATAGTCATTGAATTGCTGTGGCTAGCGTATAAAGAAGTAAGGCATTCCAGTCAAAATAGACAACAGCAGTAGACACAACATCAGAGGAAGAGACTACTTTCAAATTATAGAAGGGAAACACACTTAAAGATGGAATCTGTAATGAGAGGCAATTGACCAAATGTCTTTCATTTCTGCTCAAAAAATACTTGCTGTCCCATTTGGCAGCAGAACAGCTGGGCTGTGCAGATAAGTACTAAGACTTAAAATATAGAAGAGCTTCCATTGCAATAGGATTCAACTTCAGTATATTATTTGTAACAGTGTGTGTAACATTTATAAAACCAGTAACTTTGTATGGAATAAAATCAGGAATTATACTCACGGAATGCTCTATAGAATTCTTCCAGGCCAAGATGCTTGTCACTATTATAATCATCATATTTCAACAGATCAAAAAGAGAGCAGTCAGACATATCCTTGCCAAGTTCATCTTGTTTTATTACCTGACAAGAGAATTTGTAACCATGAAATTACACTGGAGCTCAAGGAGTTGAATTGTATAATTAAGTATTTCTAATATCATTTAACAGATCAGATTAAAGATGCTGAAGGCCAGTGAACTAGAACTATGTAAAAGCAGAGATTTCAAGTTATTTTGTAATTATAAAGTATACCATTCATTATATAGATAGATAGATAGATAGATAGATAGATAGATAGATAGATAGATAGATTATATATATATATATATATATATATATATATATATATATATATATATATATATATATATATATATATATATATATATATATATATATATATATATATTTAGAGTCACAACCCCTGGTAAGCCCCAATTATGGGAGGAAGCTAACTGCTTCCATCATCTGTCAATCGACTCGTCACAAGAGTCCATCACGACAGAAACTCAATATTTTTGCTGTTGCCTTTGTTATATTTGTGTTTTTTATTTGTGCTGATAAATAAATAAAGGGAGACTAGTATAGATCTATATCAAGCTATTTAGCTCTCATCAGCTAGCCATACCCTTACTGGGATTCGAACCTGTGCTGTATTGCATCTTAGGCAAACGTCTTAGCCATTAAGCCACAGGTCTCCTCCTTATCAGCTGAAGCCAGGGAAGAAGGCATATATTTAGAGTCACAACCCCTGGTAAGCCCCAATAATGGGAGGAAGCTAACTGTTTCCATCATCTGTCAATCGGCTCGTCACAAGAGTCCATCACGACAGAAACCCAATATTTTTACTGTTGCCTTTGTAAACTTTGTGTGATAATAGTGTTATAATATTATATATATATATTATAATATATTATAATATAATATTGTGTGTGTGTGTGTGTGTGTGTGTGTGTGTGTGTGTGTGTGTGTGCATGCTATATTTATATATGCTGGTCTTGTATTTGGGTCTAAGATCTTACACGGGAAAAGACCTGAATACAAGAAGACCAGCATACCTACACCCATGAAAATCTATGAAAACAAATATATACATACATACATGTCTACATACATATCACAGACACCTAGATTTATGGTCCTGTTCATATACAAGAGGTAAAACAATAAAATATTAGAAGTATTCTGGGTGTTTGAATCCCCTCCTCTCTCCTTTATCCCCAAATTAAGCAGTTTTGTCTTTTTCATATATATAAAAAGAAACTCTATATATGGACAAGGAAAATGAGCAAGTCAAACTGAAAAGATTTATCACAGATAAATCCATACACTTTTCTCAGCAACATTCTGAAAATGGTTGGTTACTTCTCCTCTTTTTTTTTCATCCCCTTGCCCTTTCAGTCTAATCTGTAGTTCTGGTATTCTTTGGTACTGCCTCCTCTAAAGATTGAGGTGGCTTAATTTAGCCTCCAAAAATAGTGCCATATATAAGGTAAAGATTCCCCTTGCACACATGTGCTATTTGTTCCTGAATCTAGAGGGTGGTGCTCATCTCCATTTCAAAGCTGAAGGGTTAGGGCCCGTGGTCATGTGGCCAGCATGACTAAATGCCAAAGGTGCACAGAACATTGTTACCTTCCCACTAAAGGTGGTCCCTATTTTTCTATTTGCATTTTTATGTGCTTTCGAACTGCTAGGTTGGCAGAAGCTGAGACAAGTAACGGGGGCTCACTCTGTTACGCGATACTAGGGATTCAAACCACCGAACTGCTGACCTTTCTAATCAACAAGCTCAGTGTCTTAGCCACTGAGCCACCGCAACCCTTATTAGTGCCACATATAAGAGGCCTATATTTGTCACTAAAAAAAAAAAACAGGTCAAACCATAGATTTCATTCAAATTGTATTCATTTTGATTTTGACTTTCTATTTGAATCAGAAAATCAGTTTAATTTATATAAATTGTAAAATCAAATTGGTCTGATTTTGATTTTCACGAGAAAACCTTTACATATGGAGATTATTAGTTTGGAAATATCCAATGGGTTGATTAATTTGACTTGCCAAAAATTTGATTCACTCTTGAATGGAATCTCAGCATGATTCTATCAAATATTCTACAATCCTGATATTTATAACTTCAAATATTCAAAATAGTTTGAAAGCTTCAAGCAGCATTCATTTGTCAATCGGATTTCTATAGCTGTTATCAGTAATTTTTTTTAAGTTGCTGCTTCTTTTCCTGAGATTGCAAAGTTGTCCTCTATTCGAGTCAGGAAAGACACTGTGATTTAAGAAGCTGCCAACAAGTGATACCCTATTCTAATAAGAAAAATCCTATTATAGACTTTGTTTATTCTGTATACAGGGCCAAGATTTTCTCTTTCCTTTGTGTAATCATGTTTTTATTGGTGGTTCTAATTTATTGTTCCTGTCTTCAACCTTTATAAACTGGTCAGAGTTGTTGATGAGTAGGTAACCTTGGAAATGTGAATAAATAGATAAAAATGAATGTTTTAACCAGAATGCTATTCTTTTTTTAAACAATATATTTTTGATTACAAACTTACTATTCCAAAACAACGGCAGAAAGAGATTTCTAAATTAGTTGGGCAAGATTTTTTTTAAAAAAAACCTGAGAATTAAATACAAAGTTCTGCCTGATGCTAAAAAGTATTCTCTTTATTAACGTCTAAGCTTACTGGATTTAAAAGCTTGCCACCTAGTTTCATTAAAAGAATAGGTGGTGCTGAAAGATAAAAAGTTATTGGGCGTGGAAGGGAATTTTTAATTGGTCAACATCATAAAACAACAAGCCGCCTCTTAGTGACATTAAATATAAATAAAAAATATTTACATTTATCCCTTTCTCAGGAACCTTTTAAACATCAACAGTGTTTTTAAAGAAGATCAGCCAATCCCAAAGATTGTCAATATCTTTCTGATACCAGCAGTTGGTTATAAGCAGAAAAAGCAATTGTCATATTTACGTTAGGTCTGTTTATTAAATATAAAGGCATGTCAGCAAAAAGAATGCAATAAAGAATGCCAATAATTTTAGATTACTAAATATATTTCTATTATAGCAATTCAGGTTCATTTACTTTATATAAACATATAAATCTACTTTCTCAAGAGGCAGACTGTTTGTTCAATGATTCATGGAATGAAAAAAAAGAGAGAAGATGCAGATACAGTTTCTGCAACACGATGTTTCTGTAGAGTTCAAAAGGACCATTAAGATTTTGCAACTTTGACACAGAGTGATTGTCTTGTCTATCTAACATGGCCTCATTAAGAGAGAGCATGAAACTGCTAATATGGGTAAACCTTTATTCGCTGATCACATGAGGCAGAAACCAACTGGAGACATGGCTGCACCATTCCCTCTCTGAAAGACCTAACTTCAGTTTCAAACCTTGCAGCAACAACACTTCAAGATAATTCAACTTGTATTCATGTGAATATAAAGATTCCCATAAATTCCGATTAGGTGATCCAGAGAAGTGGGATTTCCTTTTTTTCCCAGAGGTTCACTAAATATTACAATGTGTTACTAAAGAACACTGTGGGGTTGTGGCAAGATTAGAAAATAATATCCATAAAAATAATGCTGAGTCTTCAGGATTCTCTGACACTTAAATCCATCAAAATCATCCAGTACATAAAATAATGCAGGCCTTATTATGGAACTGAATTCATGATCAGTAAATTAAAATACTATGATTTTTCCACCAAATCCTCCACGAATCCACCTCAGAGCATTAAACAGTTCACATTTGGCATTATAATGAAAGCTGAGTGTACATTTATGCAAGAAATTGTACCTGCTTCTATATCAGAAAGCAAGCAAGAATATTTGTCATAGTATACATTTGTAACATAGAGCGAATAAGTGATTTGCTATACAGTAATAGGAATAACTATTATGCTGAAGATTCTGTCCTGATTGTATACTAATTAATCATTATAAAATATTAGAGTGGATTTATTTTAGATTTGCATCTAACTGGATAAGATGACAGGAATCATATTACTTACACCATATAACTCATAATGCTTATTAACCAATTTATTAATATAGTATGCTTTGTAATAAATTAATTTGTGCCTAGTCACAAGTAAATTAAAAGGCAACATGACTTTGTAGTAACAAAACAAATGTGAGTCCAGACTTCCATTAACAGAACCTAACAGCTAAAATTCATATAAATCCACAAAATCATGTTTTATGTGTTATGATGTCTGTCTCTAAATCTGTCATCTAATAAATAAGTAGCTTTAAATTAGTTTAGAACTGAAGAGCAGGGACTATTTTTTTTTAATCAGTTCTGTTGATACCCTGAACGTTAGTTTGAACTCTTTGCCTTATAATGCAATTCTCTTTTAATATGTTTTTGCCAGCCCATTTTTTGGGGTACTTTACTCAGAGTTTACATTTTCCACAGGAAGAATTATATAACATTTCTGCTCATTCCTTGTTAAATGTAGCACTTGTAATGCAGATGATATAATAGCTTGATTATCTGTAGCTGCAGAGATTTTTTTCTAGGTCCATGAGAAGTGAGTCAGATTTCCTTTGACAAAGAGGGGTGTTTTTTTCTTCTTCATATAGATGAAAAGGCAACCCAATTTGTTTCAGTCAGATGCTTTGTATTGCCTTGAAAGCTACACTGGCACTTTCAATAGCCAGAAGATATTTTCACACATGCATTATACATGAAAGAAGCACCTAATAATCAGTAGTGTCAATTGGAGCATGTGAAACACAGGCTTATTGCTTTTTCACTTCACTCTTGGAAGTGAGATGGCCACACTGCTTCATGAAACAGCTCCAAAGGGATACTTCACTCAAACCTTTTTCCTAAGTGAAAACCCTTTATGAAGTCTGCAAATTCCCAATATCCAGTACTTCCTACTACAATTTCAACTTGAAATCTTCAGGATTACTTAATATTGTACCATTTTAAGTCTAACTTGAAGTTATTTTTCCAGTGGTGGTTCTTTTTCTACTGGTTGCTAATTTATACCATAAATATCTGTTTTCATTAAGAATTTTTATTTTATTATTTTATTATTTATTTTATTATTTATTTATTTATTTATTTATTTATTTATTTATTTATTTATTAACAACAGACTTTTCTGCAGTCAGACTCCTAGTGGCTCATAGCAGTTCCATTTTTTAAAAAAATTAAATCATATTTATCGCTTAAATACAATCACAAACAAGAAGTAAAACAGATTTTATGAATAAAATACAAAGACAGAAACACAAATAAAACAATAGGAAAAAAAATCAGTCAATCATCCATTAATAGCAACAATCTATCATTTAAATGCTCATGAAAGAACTTTATGATTTCAGCACTTTCCAAAATGATAAAGGAGAAGATATAATTCAAATAATGAAGGTATTCTAATGAAGTCTACTGCTATTCATTTCAATGGTGGAGCTATTACTGTCTATCCCACAAATTGTATTCTGACTATTGATGATTGGACTAGATAGGTTGAACCCTGCTACAATTCTAAATGTATTTAGGTGACAATCCATTAAAAAAACAATCATGAATTGTAATTGAAACATTAATAGTAGACTATGAAGCACTTGCAACATTCGTATTATATGATTAAGACAGTTCTTATCCACCAATAAGTGTGAAATACTTTGTTTTTCACCAAATAAAACTATTCTTCAGTGGTACAACCATCCAAAAGTGAATGGCATCCAACAGTGAATGTATTAAATAGTAAATCTTGATAACTTTCAAGGTTTCTAATGTTGTTTATTTATTGTAACAAATACTTAATTCGATAGATGCAAATAAATTCAAAATTGTGATTTAGGCACATAACATATTTCATGAAGTCTGCCTTCATAAGATGAAGATGGATAGTTTTTCAGACAAACTTAACTGACCTTGTGGACCCCAAAAGAGCAGAAATATGTCTGCTCTTTTGGGGTTCACTAAAAGCCATTATCAATAAATATGCATTTCATTTTATCACCAAGAGTTGGGCATGTATCTGTTCCACCAAGTTCTTTTGTACTCAAGATATCAGCAGATCTTGCCTTTGTGCTTGAAAAAATTTACTTGAAAATTTGCAATTAGATAGGTAAGACAGTAATTAGGAAAATGAAAATGGCTATACAAAGCAAATTTCATTCTGGGATGTTCATTCTGATTTGTGGCATCTCTCAAACAGCACAATTAAAACCCCAGATTTCCTATAGCTGAGTAGGAAAATATTCATATGATGGTTATAAGAATTGCAATCAACACCCATAATTATGTATGGAACTCAGAGGAATTTCAGTAATTTGTCATAAACCAGGAGTAGGAGAGATATAATATATTGGTATTGCTAGTATCCAATCATTTGAATGAGGATACATCTAGAAACCTTGGCAGTTCCTTCTTAAATAAGGAATAAAAAAAGGCAAGGTATGAATAGTTCAAGCTTGGGAGAAGTTAGATTCTTTTTTAAGATTGAAGTGGGTTTGTATTGGACTTACATTTGAGAAACAAGTTAACTTCTCTCTTTTATTCATTGTTTATAGCCAAAATGATTTTTAAAAATGAAAGTTATTCCATGTATAGGTCTTCAACAGTTGAAGATGAAGAAGAAAGGTGATGCTAACCACCCAGTGACCATAGGACAAAAGTTATACATGGTCCTAAATCAGGAATGTAACAATTCCTATAGCTTTCATTGTTAAATGGAATAACCCTAAGAAGATAATAATGACTGCAACATGCTTTTGTTTTAAGATAAGCTATATTTTGTTCCTGAACCAGAGTGAGGTCACAGCTTCCTTATATTCAATTTTGTATTGTCTGGAACATGAATAATATAGGATGTTATTCTATGTAATCTATGTCAAGTTTATTTTAAAGTTTATATTTTGATCAGGGACCTCTAAAAGTTTGCATATTTTTAATTTCCTCTTCCAAGATAAGGGTAATTAGAAAAAGATATTCAGATGAACCAGTCTGCTCTTTCCTCTTTCCAGAAAATAAAAAGTAATGTATTAAAACTCTCCACATGATAGATCCATATGACAGATCTGTCAGTGCTATGGTTTCATAATAATGCGTTTGCTATAAAGGACTGAATTCTAAAGGACATTGCTTGATCCTGTTATATCTAAATTTACCTGCAGAACTCAGCAAATATTTCTCATGCCTGACTTTTAGCATTACTACTGATTTTACTATTTATTCTGTTTGTATAATGCTGCCAATCTTGTAAAATAATATATTGGATTTGTAGTTTATACCCTTGGGCAGAGGTGGAATGACTATTATTTGTTTGAGAAAATAAAGATGGATTTATTCTCCAGTGCTTTCAGTGAATTAATTATCTACAGGACTTCCCACTGTTTATGCAATCAGAAATTTGTATAGATCTGTTTGCTCCAATCAAAGACACAAGAGTCCTGATTAAATTCCCATAAAGACATTTAATAAACAAAAAAAAATGCACACTGAGAAAAATATGTTCAAAAATGTTCAAATAATAATTGGAACTGATTCAATAAAATCCTGTAATTAAACATATTATTCTGAATCAAAACATATTTTCAGATTTTGGCTTGTTTTCATATAATAATTTAAACTAGATTGACTCAAAATGGAATTAGATTCTCTCCTGGTATGTTAGATACAATTTCTAAAATCTGTGGTTAATTTAAAAGACTGGAAGCTTTGGGGAAAGTAAGTAATATTAGTAAATATTCGCAAATAAAAAGCATCATTTCTATGCATATATTTATTAGCTTTAGGAATAATATGCACTATATTCTTTCATAGTGCATTTGGGATAATGTCTGAATCAGTAACAGTCATGTATGCTGATTTATATAATCCTTTCACAGAAGGAAGATTAATGAAATCAAAGATATGTGTAAATGCATATGCTCTCACACACTACACATACATCAATAATACTGGACTGAATTTCCCACACTTGATTTACTAATACATTGAAGCACTTTTCACCCAAAATAAAATGAAAGAAAGAAAGAAAACTCCAGAAAAGTTTAAACTGCCATAGCAAAATGAACAAAAATAATTGTGACAAATGAGCATTAACTATAGCAGTAGACTTATATACCGCTTCATAGGGCTTTCAGCCCTCTCTAAGCGGTTTACAGAGAGTCAGCATATTGCCCCCAACAATCTGGGTCCTCATTTTACCCACCTCGGAAGGATGGAAGGCTGAGTCAACCCTGAGCCGGTGAGATTTGAACCGCTGAACTGCTGATCTAGCAGTAGCCTGCAGTGCTGCATTTAACCACTGAGCCACCTCGGCTCTTATGTTTTTAGTTTTCTGTCCTGAACGTTTTTCCAAAATCAGAGATCAACAGCATCACTTGAGTTTCTTTGTGAGACTTTTCTGTTTTTCAATGTTTTAGTTTATTCTTAATATGAAAAGTAATATTTTGTTTTGTTAAGTTTCCACAGAAATAGTACTACAAAAAAAATGAAGACAGTAACAGATGCTACTAATCTCACTTGGAAAAGTTAATTTTTTTCTTTACTGTTTTACATGTAAAATTTGTAGCAATGAATATGTAATTGAAATATTACCTGTGTTAGTTCATTACTATCTACAAGTCCATTGTTGTCTGAATCATAATATTTAAACATCTGATCCACCAATAATTTCTTCAAAGCGATTTTATCTTCAGTAATGCTTTCTTTTGTTTGTAGAATATATTTTCTGTTCTGTAGATCCAGCAGAAAATTTTTCATCTTCTTGTAATCAATGGAATTGCAGTTGTCCCCTGTCAAAACAATATCACATTTAATGGTATCATACCACTTTTAAAAAAGAACAGTTTTGTTACAGTTTCTTTTAGCACAAATATTACTAATATATTTTCAGTAAAATATTATGAGACAGAAATTAAAACAGAGTCACTTGACAGTTTGATAGCATATACATTTAAAAAATAAAATAAAATAGATAATATGATTGGTCTAATCGGTTTAAAAACTGAACTGCATTTACAAATTTGGATGGCCCAGGATCCAAGATGTCCAGTCAGCAGCTCAACATATTCCAAGGATACTGTAGGCTAGAACCATTTTAATGTGTTTAGTTTTAAAGTTTTACTATACAGGGCGGGGCATAACCTTTTCCTAGGGGGTCACAGCAACACTTGTAATAACAACACAAATAATTCATACACCATTCGAAAGCCCATCAAAAACTGAGTTTATTGACACGATTTAATAGTCAGTATGACCACCATTAGCCCTTCGAACAGCATTCAAACGAGGTGGATAAGAACACAACAAATCTTCAAACAGTTCCGTTCGATTTTCCAGATTTTTCAACACAGTTTCCAAATTCATTCTCAAAGTTTCAACCGAATATCGATTTTGACCTTGCTCCTGAATCATCAGAGCTTCCACTTCATCCTTAATTATGGCCCCAATGTTCTCTGCCGGATTGAGATCTGGCGAATTTCCCGGCCAGATGTCATTGCCCCAAAATTCGACATTGTTTTCCTTTAACAATTGCTGAGTCGCATTTGCACGCATGCAAGGAGCTTTGTCATGAAGAAAGACAGCCTCACCAACCACCAAGACATTGTCTGGATCACTGAGAAATGGAATGACATTCTCCAATAAAATTTTCTCACGGAAATAACTGCCATCCCAGGATTCCCCTTTATCCTTCAAAACCCAATGCAGTTTCTTGGCTGTGAAAATGACGAAAATCCCGATGCAAGTCGGATTGCGAATGATTTGTCGATATCGTTCATGTTTGGCGATGTTGTCGACGTCTTTAGCCCAAATTCGATCGTTCTGGAAATTCGGTTTTCGAATGGCATAAACGAAGAATTCGTCAGATGGCGCCAAATGAAGAAAATCTTCCTCGGTCCATTCAGACAACCAATCGCACAACCAAAGCCGATCTTGAACGTGTGTTTGAGTTTTCAATGGTTTGCAAATGACGTGGAATGGCTTCAAACCTTCTCGTTCTCGATATCGGCCGATTGTCCTTTGATCAACTCGTTTTCCACGAATTTGAAGGATTTCTTGGGCCACTTTTCGGTTTCCTTTTCGTTGTTTGCGACTGCCAGTTGCAATGATGGCTTTGCTTTCTTGGGACAGTTGCAGAGGACGCCCTTCTCCAAATTTTGTGAAACATTCTTGGGCTGTTTTGTTCCAATTATCAGTAACCCAATCCGGATGACGTTTCAATTTGTTTGCAATCCATTTTCGATTGATAAACGTCGCTCCAGCATCGCGAGCCTCTCGAAAGGCAATGCATTTTATTCTGTCAATGATCCTTTGTTCTTCCGAATCGAATTTTCCAGCCATTCTTAAAGCAAATTTAACATTTAATAGCTCATTCAATTCAGTTTTTTATGGGCTTTAAAATGAGGTGTCGCGGAAGTTGTAAACTGCTGTCGATCTTGCTGTGACCCCCTAGGAAAAGGTTATGCCCCGCCCTGTAGTATTTGTTCTGACCCCCTTCTCCATCCAGTAACGAATGCCGAGACAAGCTTAAATGGAATGTCCTTTAATAACAAGACATCAAAACCTCGGTGGCTGAAAGCCAAGCAAAACAAACAGATAAGGATCTTGGTAGCAACTCAAACAAACTCAGGCAGCAATAAATACAGATAAGGCTTGGCAGCAATCCAGCCTGCCGAGCTCACAGTTCTCTCCTCTGACATTCAATCCTGCGTTGACTTCTGCAAGAGGGGCATGTCACAAGCAGTCTTTTTTATAGTCTGGAGAGGAGCCTAATGACCATCAGCTGAGTGCAATTACCTCCTGTAATTGCATAATTGTTCCTGATGCTGACTAGCTTTTCGATGGTGTGCATCCAGGAACAACTCACTGCTGGCTTCTGGATCACTCTCCCTTGTCTCCTCCCCACTGGTCCAAGGCTCAGGTGCCTCCTGGTGGCCAACCAGACTCTCTGTGCCCTGCTCGGAGTCGGAACCCTGTCCAGGGTCCTCCACATCCTCCAGAGCCGACTCATAGGGCCCCTCGCTGTCGGAGTCTGGTGGGAGCTCCAATGGCTCCTGCTGGGCCACAATAGGTATTTATGCTATTTTAACTTTTGATTGGCATCCACCCAAAATTGGCTATAAGATGGGTTGCTATACAAATGTTTTAAATAAAAAATGAAATGCATAAAATTTCATCTTTTTGGTTGAGTTGGAACAATAATGCTCACTAAATATGTGAAAGGTATTTTAAAAATTGTTAATATTGTGAAAAATATAAACATCTTACCTAAAACCAATCAATAATGTCCATTTTGTTAAAAAAAACCTGAAATTACACTTGTACAGACAAAGGGAGAGTAAATTAATTGTGGTTGATAAGTCACTAATTTTGATCCACAGGGATTATCAAATAATTTTAAAACTTGTAATGTTGATAACTGGATATTTGGTCACCAAATAAACCTATTTCACTTAGAATATTTGTTTTAATTGTACATCACTCAGAATCATTCTGCGAATGAGAAGGGTTGCTTCCAAATTTGATATATGAACAAATGTGCAAAAAATTGGTATCATTGGGAAATTACTCCTGTTAAATGTTTAAACTCAGGTTTAGAGCTATAATTCTTATTGACTCAAAGATCATAGATGAGATCATTGGGCAAAAGTTTAATTTGCCCATGCAGATGTTAAGTAAGCTTATGTTTATGAAAATAATTCATGGGCAAGGTCTTTATGATGGTCATTTTTTTACAGTGCTACACATTTATAATTTACAGTGGAATCTCACAGAATTCTTATGGTCTTAATATGAAAAGTAAAGTGGACCAGACTAATAGCAATAGCACTGAGATGTTATACATACTGCTTTACAGCACTCTGAGTGGTTTCAATGTCAGCATCTTTTCCTCAACAATCCGGGTCCTCATTTTAGCAATTTCAAAAGGATGGAAAGCTGAATCAACCTTGAGCCAGTCAGGATCAAACTCCGGCAGTGGGTAGAGTTAGCCAGGAATACTGCATTCTAACCATTGCACCAACATGGCTTTTGCTGCTGAGGGCAGAGGGCTTCAACTTTACTGAGGAAACATTATCATAATTTAAGATGCAGGACCTAATGCCAAGTACTTCACCAAGCTATCCATGATGCAACACATTGCTACAGCATCATTTATGAGGCAAAAGAGACGACCACCTTTCAAACTTCACTGGATCATCTCTTCAAGAACATGGAAAATAGCAGTAGACTTATATACCGCTTCATAGGCCTTTCAGGCCTCTCTAAGCGGTTTACAGAGAGTCAGCATATTGCCCCCAACAATCTGGGTCCTCATTTTACCCACCTCGGAAGGATGGAAGGCTGAGTCAACCCTGACCCGGTGAGATTTGAACCGCTGACCTGCTGATCTAGCAGTAGCCTGCAGTGCTGCATTTAACCACTGCGCCACCTTGGCTCTCTGGATCTGAAATGTTCCATTTCAGATCCAGAGAATAAACATATAACATTGATGTTATGTTTTAGTGTAATGCTCCCATCTATGTAAGGTAAGAACTGTTTTTTTATACTTGTTGGACTTGAGAACAAAACAGACTTATGAGCAGCCTCTGAGACCATTACCCATTTGTAATTAGAGGATTTAGTGATACACAAGACAAGAGACTTTGAACATGGGGTTGGTCTACTTGTTTACCATGTCTATCTAGATGATCTAAGACTTAGAAAAGCAGTGTTGAAGACAAGAACTACCACACTACTATTCCAAGGGGCAAGAATTAGGCTGTGGAGACTTAGAATGGCTTTTGTGAGTTGCATTCTACTATAAACTTAGTCATGGATTTACAAAAGTGTTTTTGCAATTATTAGTGTTACATAATAGTGCTGCATACTCTAAAAAGAGGAGAAAAATATTTTTGGTCAAAGGCTTATTGGGATATTTTTCTTTCAAGCAAGGCTTGCAAATGGTCTCTAGCAGCTAATAATTCAAATATCAAATTCAAAAATAGCAGTGCAATAGCTCTTGCTATTGAATCTGTATCCTCCATAGATTCCAAAGATAAGAGATTATAGCTCAGAATGCCTTTAGGTCAATGCTATGCAAATATCATACTATATACCAAGAAAGTTCAAAAGAAAAATTATGCAAGATTAAAATACGTTGTGCTTTTAAAATATTATTTGCTTAATGCTGGGCTGTGTTTTTATGAAATCAATTGTCCCTACTTTGATTTGTTTTGTTTTTTTCAGGCTGTAAGTATTTGATAAAATCCCTTTATTGGGAGTCATGGAGGTTCTGATCAGTAAGACTATTAATGGCGTGTTAATTGAGTGGTTATAAAAATGGTTTGAAAATTCTATTCGTAGAGTGTTCACTGACTTATCACGAGAAGGCGTCCTGAGCTAATAAGCTTCAGCATATTTATCAATGACTTGGATGTGGAGGTTAAGGTAGTGTTTCTGAAATCTGTGGATGACACACAATTGGGTGGGATACTTACCTAAATGTTGTTGATAAAATTCAAAATAATTTTGATAGATTGGATAAATAGGCCAAACATAACAGAATGAAATTTAAAAGAGTAAGCATGTTTTTCACTTTGCTCTCAGCAAACAAATACGCAGGTGAGAATAATTACTACATAGCTTAGTAATGATACTTGCAAAAAAAAAAACCTCTTTGGAATAAAAATTAATTTAGAACTGCATATAAATTGAAGTTAATGTGACTGCATTAACAGGAAATTCAATTTTGGGGTATACATCTATATATTGGTTCAAAATTTTGGGAAGTATTCATTCTTTTTTACCTTACGCTGATTACTGTATTGTGTACAATTATTAGCATCATATATGAAGAAGGTTTCAGACAAACTTGAATGTAGTTAAATGACGGAAATAAATTTATTTGTTCAGAATAATTAGTATCCCACAACTGAGAAGATGGTTAGCTGTATAAAATTTGAGGAGTCCTAAATAAATCTATGACTTGGTAAATCCTAAAGCCATTACATCAATTGCACCATACCCTTTGGGAATAAACAACCTTAGTCAAATAAGCTTGTTAATAAAACAATTTCTAATATAAGACACAGGGTTACTTTAGGAAAAGTATGTTTTTACTTTTTCTCACCCAAGTAGTAATTAATATGCCACCTCTATGGTATAAATGCTTACAAGATAGTTAGATTCAGCCCAGAGCAGGTGGCATTGAATTGCACTTGGAAAAAATCTGGCAGTTCTTATAGTAGTGGCATCAACATGTATGAATCTAACTGCCAGACTGCCACATGCTGTAGCAGCTGAAGTTTCTGGACAGTCTTCAAGTACAGCCCATTCAGAAGAAATTACAATATTACACCTGCAAATTAACAAAGGCATTTCTGACTCCAGAATGCCTACAATTGTCACACCAGATCTAATTGTACAATTCAGCTTCTACCTGTTGTTCAGATAAGAACTGTGGGAACTCCAAACTGTGAGCCACATCCATTCATCGGTGCACAAGCCACTCAAAATTAAAAATAGACCAGCTTCAGACTCTGATAGTATTTGAATTTGAATGGCTTATCACACTGGTTGACTCTAGCTCTTATTGTCATCCCTTCCATAACTCATCACTCAGGAAAGAGAATCATTGCAACATAGTGTTGCTATCTCCCAACCTCCTTTTGAGCTGGCCCCAAAATATTCTGCGGTTGAACATAGTCAAAGCTGCTGATAGACCAAGCAGGACCAGACATATTGCATTCCCCTTCTCTATCTAACAGGGCGACCAATTGTTTCCAACCTATTTATTTTCTGCCTACTTCAGAGGAACATGTTCTTATTCAGATGTCTTCCAAATCTGGCTGAACCCAATTCAGTCTGAGATTCAGACGTTTTAAGTTTGATTACATCTGATTACTTCTGCAAAATATTATTGTTCTTCATTCTTACTAATTTATTATGCACAGTGCCAGATGTCATACTGATTTGCAATCCAGAAAGGTAGTGAATCATTAGGATATAGCGCACCAAAAAATAGAGGCTTCCTAGTCAATTACTTGTAAGATAACTAAGTTTGAACTCACTGGAGAATACGTTGCAATTGATATGGTTCCTTGCTTATGGAATTCTCACTACAAGAAATATTTCTTGCCCAAGGCTATCCTTTAACTGTTTCATGAAGTTTTTCTCTGGAAAGACGGACTCTTAAATCTCTTCAGATAACTGTTATTATTTAATCCATTTTCTCTGGATCCAACTATTTCTATTTCTGTTTCTAAAGGCTACATTTTTATATTAGATTTTCCAATATTTAAGTATACTTTTTGGATGGAGCTTTTTGTTTCATTCCAGTCATATATCATTAGTAAATTCTTGCATCGCATACCTATTCACATCACCCTGCTTCTGAATAATACTTGTACTCAGGTTAGTTAAAAAAAAAAACATATTTTCTAGTTCACTCAGCAACTGATACAAAACAAATCAATATTTAGACAATTTACTAGGAAGCCTGTCATTATGCACATTATATACAAGAACAGTGATCATTTGAGGGATAGATAGATAAATAAATAAATAGATAAAATAGATTATATACAATTTTATACATTTTAAGTTTCCATTTGCAATGCATGAAAATGAAAAGAGAACTACAGAACATCACAGTCAACCTTCTCCTCCATAAAGGAATTCACTAAAACACTCCTAAGAATAGATATCTCAGGGTTCCAAGCAGTGGTGGCTTTCAATTTTTTTAGAACCTCTTCTGTAGATATGGCCTGCTTTGTGGGAGTGGCTTGCCAGCCATGTGACTGGGTGGGAGTGGCTTGGCAGTCATGTGACTGGATGGGTGTGGCCAACTTGTAAAATGTGGTGAAATTCACTTAACAACACTCTTGCTTAGCAACCAAAATGTTGGCTCAGAAACTCTGGCATTTGAAGCATGCAAATCTTAATGTTGTCAAGTTACAAGACCCTTGCACCCCTAACCCTTTAGAAAAAAAAAAAACCCAGGAGTGTTCAAACTTGACAGCTTTAAGACTTGTGGACTTCAACTCCCAGAATTCCTCCTCCAGTCATGTTGGCTCAGGAACCCTGGCATTGAAGTGTGCAAGTCTTAAAGCTGTCACGTTACAAGACCCTTGCACCTCTAACCCTTTAGAAAAAACCCAGGGATGTTCAAAATTGACAGCTTTAAGATTTTAAGGTTTAGATAGGACTCTTAGAGGCGGGCAGGGTGACAGATGAGCCAGCCAATCAATGAGTGGTGGGTGGGGCAAGCGTGGTGCAGAAGGGCAGGGGGAGGGAGCTGGAACTGGTTCTAAATGGCACGGTAGATTTGTGGAACCTCTTTTATAGAAGATGTTAGAACTGGCAGGAACCCACCCCTGGTTCCAGGTAACATCCCTAACGAAAGAAGATGCTGAAGCTTGAGTTTTGTCAAAGTCCCATTTTATTTGAAATGTCATATTGGCACATCTGGGAAAACCTGAAAATCTGAAAGTTTCCAGGTTTACCCCACCCATGTGAAAGTTCAAGACCCTGCCCAGCATCCACATGTCCATCACATGATCCAATCAGGTATCATCCAAGCTGGGAGTTACCTCCCAGTCATCTCATCACAGCTGCAGGGCCAGTCAACCTTGACTTTCTGAGAAACAATGTTATTATGGCTACATATCACCCACACTCTGGAATTTTAATCATGTCGTAGATATCATAAGTTAAGTCACCATGTGACCAGGCTTGATTTTATGATTTTAAGTGATAAGCCATTAAGTGAGTCACTACAGTGTAAAGCAAATATTGTGGTCTTAAGTGAATCACATGACAGTAAATCCAAATCCAGTTTATCCAATAGGAATTTTTTGCCCAAAACAATTGCAAAATACAATCATGCAACCATTATATGCTACAATTGTCATAAATTACCACGCCAGTTACTAAGCGCCTGTAATACAATCATGTGATCAAGGGAGTGATATGGCAGACAAAACTTCAACAATGAATCATAAGCAACTTTTTGTAATTCTTGTAACTTCAAATGATTGTTAGGCAACAGCAGGGATTACCTATAATTACTACCTAAAAGTATCTGTCTCAGATCTTCCTACAGCTATACCAGGTCATTTCATGCAAGTAGTTCATAAAGCAGTTTGGAACCAAATCCTTTTCCCAGTACAGATTAGCAGTCATCCTTGCAATGAATTTATTTAAGAAACATTTCAGGCTTTCTTATATCAACAAACATGGATATTAATTTTAGGTAAAGCATTCACTAGAATCTATATTCCTGTCACATTCCTAGATATAGTTGCTATATTATTTCTAGGAGCAAGACATTATCTGTTATTTAACATAGAGCAATGTAAACAGATTATTATAAGAAGTAGGGAAAGTGTCCTGTTTAATGTGATTGCTTTTGCCAGCTGTTCATATTTTTCATCCTTTAAGGCAGCCAGTGATGTAAATAGCCAAAAGAATGCCACTCTAAAATAATGGCCCTTTTCATGTCCCACTTCACATCCGTTGGGAAAAATCCACATATTCTCTCAATTGCTCACTGAAAAACAGCAATTTCATGGCCAGAAAACATAGCTAAGAAGTATGGATGCATGTTAATTGGCTGCCCCAAAAGCATGAAAGTGAATACCTGCTTGTACAAAGGACTAAACAGTCTTCTCTTTTCTTTCTGCAAAAAAAAATCTGTCTCTATCTCTCCCCAAATCTGATCCAAAATTTCACATGTACAACATCTGAGCATTTGACTCTGCATAGTAGTAGCAATAGCAATAGCAATGGCAGTTAGACTTATATACCGCTTCATAGGGCTTTCAGCCATCTCTAAGCAGTTTACAGAGTCAGCATATTGCCCCCACAATCTGGGTCCTCATTTCACCCACCTCGGAAGGATGGAAGGCTGAGTCAACCTTGAGCCGGTGAGATTTGAATCGCTGAACTGCAGATAACAGTCAGCTGAAGTGGCCTGCAGTACTGCACCCTAACCACTGCGCCACCTCGGCTCTTGGTTTTTGCAAAAAAGAATACCACTTTTAGTATATTTATTTATTTATTTAATTGACTAACAATATAATTAAATTATGGTATCTATTATTCCATTATTAACGTTTATTTGTTGTGTGTTAAATCTCTCTTATACGGAGACTGTCCGTATATTTGGCATTTAAAATAATGGAAACAAAAAAAAAGCAGATTATCAGATAGTGGGAAATGAGATACTACAGATGGGCAGATGACAGAAATCTTGGCAATGGCTAGCATCATTACTATTCCAGATGTGTGCTTAGTTTCTTTGTTTTTCTTTTCTAATAATTGTTTCTGCTTTTCAATCTTTTTTTCAATCTTGACTCCTGATTGGATCCCATGGAGAAATCTATGCCAGAAGACTTCTGACAGGGAAGGCCGTGGAGAAGTTTCAGTAGCAATGTTTCTGAATGTGGCTTATGACTGCATTCTTCCTAAGGCTGAGAGGAAGTGACTAGTTGAAAGTACCCAACTGGCTTCACTATCTAAAGCAGGTGTGGGCAACTATGGTCTCTTTACGACCTGTGGATTGAGCCAAAAATTATGAGAGTTATACATCAAACCAGTCTTCCTTTCTAAATAATTTTATTTTGGAAGGAGCTAGAAAGATTTGGAGTGATGCTTCAAAAATCTTTGTACTTGCCTAACTGGTTAGGTAAGTAACAAAAAAAGGAGAACATACTATTCTTAGGTTTGTACACAGCATGCAATACGCCTGTGCAAATAATACAATATGCAAGGCAGTGCTGTGAATCCACTCCTTGAAGCTGCACAATAGTCACAGCTGCTCAAAGACTCGGTGAAATTGTTTTGAAGGCTCCCTGAGGTTCTCAGCAGCTGTTGCTGCTGCTTTGCAACTTTGACCAAAAGATCTTTGGCATCTTTGTCAAATGATTTGCACAGTTTTTAACAATCAGTGTACTTATGGTATAACTTTCAAAGAATGAACATTTAAATTATTTGATTGATTGACTGATTTTTAATGACATATTCCATGTGGTTGACCAATCTTGGGAAGTTTTAGGTTTACTATCTAATCCCTTTAATTTTTAATACTGATGGTGATTTGATCATGTAGTGATGGCTAACCAGATGAAGCCATACAGTTTGATAACTCCGCACACTGCACCAAATCCTTCTAATGGATATCTTAATGAAATACTTTACACAGTCAATTAAAAAATAGTTAGTATTCAGCAAGAGTTCGAGAGACCACCCATCATAAAACACCACATAATATATAAAAGAAGCTTTTAAATAGTTAAAAAGTTAAAGTTGCATGATAATATTGGAAAAATAGTATCAGAGACTACCAAATTGATGGTGTGGTTCAAATGATGAAATATTCTGAATAACTAAATTAGTCTGCTATGAAATCCAGTGCAGTATAATAAAATTTTAGACAGTTACTAGAGAGTCCTGCCCTTTTGGCTTATTCATAGATATTTCTTTACCTAAGGCTAAATCACTCCTTCCTTCCTTCCTTCCTTCCTTCTTTCCTTCCTTCCTAATTTGGAGCAATAGAAATAGAATTGATATACTTTGCCAAATGGCATTAGCAATGTTTTTCTTGTGAGGAAAATACAGCATTGTTCAGCATTGCTTTATTCAAGTGCAGTAATAGTAGTACTATAAAAATAAGCTTGTAGATAATTTTCTATTCTTATTTAGGGTCTCTCTGAAAATTGTAATAAGCTTTTTTGGTCATAGGAAATATCTTTGTATGTTAATCTACTACTTGCGAGTGAAAAGGAAGATGATGGATAAGTTGGGAACTATGGCTGGAATCAACAATTGAAGGCCCATCCTTGAAAGAGATATTACTGGGAAAGTCAAAATGACAATTACTTGGTTTCAGAACAGTTGATACATTTAACTGTCTAGCACTACATATGGATATATGAAGATTATATCAAATATATACTTGATATAATTCACAGTTCTGAATTATACTATAATCCTAGGGCAAAAGAAGAAGAAGTATCAGTGCCCAATTAGAGTTTTCTGTAAGAAATTAGTGAAAAGTGAATGAACAAAGGAATACTTTTCTACACTCTGTTATCTTCCATATCAGGACAATTTACTAACCAGGAATTATGGTAAAGAAAGTTCAAATAAAGGAAATAAATTGTGAAGATGTACAATGCTTTTCAAACTGTGATCTGATGGATATGTACTTCCAATATATTCTATTTATTTATCAAGAGGAATAAGAAAGCAATTTTCTTGACACAAGTATACGTGATAACCAATGAAAAATATCTGAGTGTTGGTTCTTAGAGTCTTAGATTAAATGTGCTTAAACACATTTAAATCTCCTATTATTTATCTTAACTTCTGGGAATGAATTTCAGAAGAAATGGTTCTCCAATATAGACAGGTTTTTTTTACAATTTATATTACAGAAGTTTTTCAACTTCCATTAATGTCAAAATAGTGAAACTAAGCAGACTGAAACAGAAGCTAAAATAATTATTTCAAAAGAAGAAAAAGGGAAGAGACAGTATTCTTCAACTAAACATTTCTTTTTAGAATTATAATATTATTAAAAACAAAGTTTTAAAACTTGATGAGATCTATAGCATAGTATTTCCATCAAAAGGCTTTCCTATACTTGTTGAAAATCTGCAAATATATGCATTGCCTTTGAGTAATACTATTTCTTTCGAGGCCTCTTGTACTTTATTATGTGATGAAATGAAGCAGAAGCAGTGGAGAAAGCTTTTAGAAATATGTTTTTTTCAGAAAGAAAAAAACTGGCCAGACCTGGGCTACATGGGAGGGGAGGAGTAGATTCAGGTCAGCCACACCCTAGAACTTCTCAAGACACTTCTAGAAGATTGGAAGAGTATAGCTTTAGTTTGGCAAGATTCTGTCCATTAGGTGTAAGCAAACAAAGAAATATATTCGATTGACCTGATTATGAAAACAGTAAATAATCATTGTGGCTATTGATTCCTATATGTGAAAGATAAGATGAATCAAGTGACCAAGTGGTTTTGAATGCAAAACTTTGAGAATATTTTTAAAATGTATAGGTGATAGAGACATGCATGTGAAGAAGGAATATATTCAATACAATACTTTTCAACTTGAATACTTATAAAACAAGGAAAGAAAGATGCCACATGAGCCACAGTGCAGTGGTTAGAGTGCAGTACTGCAGGCTACTTCTGCTGCCAGCAGTTTGGCAGTTCAAATCTCACCAGGCTCAAGGTTGACTCAGCCTTCCATTCTTCTGAGATGGGTAAAATGAGGACCCAGATGTTGGGGGCAATATGCTGACTCTGTAAACTGCTTAGAGAGGGCTGTAAAGCACTGTGAAGCGGTATATAAGTCTAAGTGCTATTGCTAAGTGCTATTGCTATCTTAGTGATTATAAGTGATATAGCCTTAGCAAACAAAAATGTCCATATACTTAATTATCCTGCTTTGATTCTCTGACTTTATTACTATGAAACTAAATAATCATATTCCTATTCAAAGTATAAATAATAATGACATTACATCTAAAATCAGACATGAAGCTATTTCCTGAAAGTTAACTTCTAGGATCACAAATAAAAATAGGTGGTGAACCATTCTTTGACTTCTCTTTTATAATGTGAACATGATTAATAAAGCTATCATATGTTGTTACAGTTATACCACACTGTCACTGCCAGCACATATTACAGCCCCAAGGAAGATTAAATGTATTTTCTTTAATTAAATGATTAAATGACTTCAAGGTAGTGATTAATGATTACGAACTTATTGGGGAATTAAGTTTCATAATCATTAATCACTACTTTGATTAATTTTGTTTTAACAACAACAACAACTTTTAGCTTCATAGTCTATCCTTCTTTCTTCAAAAGTTAATTAAAGATGAGATGAAATTCAAAATATAAAAGGCCATCTCTCCCAAAGATATTATTGTTAAAAAGTGAAGCCCAAAATTCAGATTAGTTTTCTATTTGTATTGTCAGTGAAGCCACCCTGGCTATTGAATCAGATCAAGGTAATTTTTACCAGTAACAATTTTTCAAATCAATAACATAAAATAGAAAATGCTGCAGTTATGTTTTTCAAGATAATAAACGGTTAAATTAAATCAACCTGCCTTAAAATTTTCCTCTAACTTTTGAATGCTCCCCACCCCCTTTTTTTTCTCTTTTGGTTAACTGATTTATCTCGAAGAACCTTTTTTCTTGAAGCCACAACCAAAGTGCCAAGCAAATTAGTTTCTGAATACCAATGATTACTGGGGATACACAAGAATTGCCTAACCTCTTTTATAACACATCAATGGGTGCAAAAGTAGCCAGTGTATCTCAATTCCAGAAGATAGCTAGTCCAAGCTCATGGTCTCTTGGTTTCTAACCTGCTATATTAAGCACTGCCCAAACTAATTCTCTTTTACCCCCCCCCCCCCTCTCTTTCTCTCTGCCTTCCTCTCCTTATTCCTCCTTGCAGGTCTTCCAGAACTGAAACAACATTTGCAGGTCAATATTTCTCTATCAATGTTCTTTGAAAAACAAGTGTTACTGAAAGGACTTTTCAGTATACCCAAACATCATCACTCCTATGCAAGCCTCGTTGGTTGCCCATCAGTACAATTCAAAGACTTTAAAATTTGGATATTTGGGAAGGTGTAAACTGGAATCTATAAAGACTGTAAAGTATAAATTTATAGCTTTTAAGGATTAGAAAGCTAGAGGACTTGGAGGAATACTGTATTTTTTGGAGTATAAGATGTACCTTTTTCCCTCAAAAAAGAGGCTGAAAATCACTAAAATCACTAAATGTTGAATGTTGTATCACATTTTTCTTTAATAAACTTTGTAGAAAAGAAGATCTTTATTCTCACCAAAAATAAGACTAAATACCAAATAGTCTGAACATTTCACAGACTTTAAAGCATTACCTTGGTACTGATGATATATATATAGACTTAGGAGGGAGGCAATAGCAAACTACTTCTGAAATTTTGCCAAGAAATCTGCAGGAATCTGTTCAGACAGTTACTAGAAATCAACACTGATTTAAAGGCACCAATAACTTTTTTTTTTACCAAGGGTATCTATTTTATTTATCCTTCATTTGTGCTTTGATATAGATTTAATTTTACAAGCAGCTCCAAGTTAAAGAGAAGAAATGCAAGCAAAAATTGTTTGTGTTCAATTTTTTTCTCTCCCATCCCCGTCTCCACCCCCAACACACTTTAAACAACAACTACTGTTTTTGGAAGCAAATCTTGATTTCTAATTTTATTAACATCTTTTCACCTGTAAAATATTTATAGCATTGCATGTTAAGAAAAGTTGTGTATGCAATGCTGTTCTGTTGATTAAGCCTCACTTTAACCATATCACCCCTAAATATAATTCTTTATTCTTTATTGGCCATGTGTGATTGGACACATTTGGTATTGTACATTAAGGGGGGTGGGGAGAGAAAAAGAGAAGAAAAATGCATTCATCAAGAATCATAAGATACAACACTTATTGATAGTCATAGGTTGCTAATAAGCAATCAAATAATATCATTATTCACAGACATGACTATGAATTTATGATCCCTGTGAAAATACTGGCAGGAGAACATGGGGACAGGATTTAATATCAGGCAAGAGGAATATCAAAATATATTTCTTGATGAATCAAGTAACCTAAAAAGTGGATTTACAAAGTTGTATTCTTTTCTGCGCTCCTATCCCAAAAATCTCCAATAGTCTGATTTACTCAGCTACTATTTGCCCATTAAAACTTGTTTTCATTGCTAAAAATATGGATAGCAAGGTGATAGTTATACATGAGTTACTGCAAACAATTATCCTATATCATTAATATTATTTTTAAGTATTTTTATTAGCGCCTACTACAATGTAGATATTTTTCTCAGCTTGACTAAATTAAAATCCCTCAAGCTGCTTTTCCAATTTATCAATGAAAAAGACACTTGAAAATACATTTTCACACATTATTTCCAATACTTTGGCATCATAATTCCTTTAGACTTCTCTATAGACAAGACACTTTTGTTAACTAGTTGGCTCGATTACTTTAGTTTTTAAAATAAAAATTAATGGAAATACAAAATATAATCTGTTGAGTGATGACATATGATTGGAGTTTTTGTAGAAGTGTGACTCATCTAATTTACAACTAGACTGATCTCAACCTTTTGCTATGGGTAAAAGGTTAGTTAGCTTTATACTAGGAGCTTTTTCGTTGATTAAATGTCAGGACAGAAACAGAAAATGCTCTTTGCTTCTCAAATATCACTATGCCATCTAAAAATGATGCCTCATTGATTAAAAAGAACATAACATAGAGGCAGTTTGCTTAACCAAAAGACTTTATAATATTTCACCATTTCAACCGTACGCTTCCATGAATAGCTGTTCCGCATACTCCGCCTAAATGTCATCTGATTCCACATCATTATGCATACTGCATTAGCTTCCTAATCTTGGTCATGCATCTATGAATACCATACAAGCTTTGACACTGACAGTTTTGTAAGGAAGTTGCGAGATTGAAAATGTTGAGTAATTCAGAGAAGAAACTGAGATAGCATAGGTCCATCTGTTAACAGATATCCAGATGTCAGAGAAAGGAAGTTAAATAATCTCTAATGCATATTTCAGCAGCCATTCACACACACACACACACACACACACACACACATCCCTGAGGTTCATATGTATGGCCTATATATTTTATATAGTCATGACATAATATTTTGTTTATTCATGATTTAGTTTGAATTTGAACCCTTCCTGTTATCTACTTATAATCAAATAAGAATTCCTGTAGGTGCCAATAAGAATGTACCTGACATTGTGATTTATTAGTGCTGTACTTCCTAATTTGAATTAAAGACAAATTACTCTTAATTCAAATTGGCAAGTGTTGTCACCAGCTATATATACTATGATCTCCGTCTGCCTTCTTGCTGTGCTGTCATTTTTTTAAAATAATCATGCAAGATGCAAAAATTAGTTAGCTTAGCCCTAAGCAGACTCAGCGAAATAATAATGAAGCATCGTGTCAATTAAGGATTATATCTGCCAAATATATAGCTTGAATTTAAAACTGGCTTGAGATATCAATGAAACAGCTCTGATAATCACAAGTGGGACATCACTTCATATCTTGGGTCAACTGTAATTCCAGTGTATTAAAGCAAATAATCAAAGTTCTGCATAACTTTAATTATTACTTCTCATTTATTTCATGATTTTCATTTTCTCACCCATTATAAACTATAATTTGGGCAACTTTGGGAAACCATTTCTGTTTCTTTGCTGACACAAAACTTTCAGAAGTTTTATGTTGTGACCAATTAGAAGTTTGGTTTTTTTGAAAATACTGAAAATAGAAATTGTAAATTATGGGGAATGTCAGGAATGATAAATATAGCAGTCTTTCCAAATGAATCAAATATTTAAGCTAGAATGTTCTGCATTTTAAAATAAAGTGACAGTATCATTACAATCTACTATAACTTTAATGCCTTGATTTCTGTATTAATAAATACAATTTCTAATGTATTTATTTATAGATTTTGTTGATTTTGTCATTGATCATATGCCTATTATATGATTCTCATCTCAAATTCCACATACACACAGACACAATGTAAAAAGTTAATATTTAATCGTGACTCCTCTCCAAAGTGATGAAACATCACTATTTTACAACCCAAATATTGGAAATTAAATAGATGATTTTTTTTCCAGTTTTGTAACACATGTTTAAAAAACTGGCTTTTCTAAATGATTTTAGATGGTATTTCCTCAATTCATTTCCTGCTCAAATTAATCTAGATTATTCAAATAATAACTATGTTTTTAAATAATTCAGTAAAGATAAAATGTTACAATATTTATCAAAACATTAATGACCATAAATATGCTTTGGGAAGTCGCAAAAGATGGTGAATGTTTATTTTTAAAGCTATCTCTTACAGTCAGAGGTGTACACTCAGATATTCAACCAGCAATGGCACTCTACAAGATGTACATGAATTAATTTGAATAAATGAATTAATTCTTAGATTATGGGGCATTTTTATTGGCAATTCTCCCTCCCTCCCTCCCTCCCTCCCTCCCTCCCTCCCTCCCTCTCTCTCTCTCTCTCTTTCTCATATGAATATATTGCAAGTAAAATAATATTATCTTGCTCACTTTTTTCAGTATATTTGAAGAGACTTTTAATGCTTCATTTCAGTTTCAGACACTATTATTATTATTTTTAAAAATTCCTAAATTAAATGTTCAAAGTTTTCTAATTTAGTTTCATTTTTTATTGTAAGTGGAGGTTCTTCAACATTTTCTAATGTTTTCAATATTTGTAGAATCAGTGAAATATTATTCTGTGTTAGTGACTGATAATGTCATGTAAAATATACAAAAATCCACTTCCAATTATCACCTTCCAAGCATTTAGTATTCATTTCCATTACCAAGTAAGTCACGTTTATTCTGAACATTAGATAGTTTGGATCACAATTTCTTTCTCTATTTAATATTGGTGTCATGAATAGTAACTCCTGCAAGAAACAATGGAAAATATTGGGTTCCAAGGAAGCAGAGTTTACAATATTAAAGAAGCACAGATGAAGGTTTTGTCTCACTTCAGAATGGTTATGTCCAACCTGATTCTGAAAGGGGAAAAAAAAAACCTCTGAAAGATTTTTACCATGGACAAACATCTCTCGCAACCAGAATATTGTTCTAGCAGCAATTGCACAGTGATCCAGACCAAAAATGAAAGTGGCAATAAGATTGCTAGTAGGTAGAGAAACTAGAAATAAGTAAAAGCTTGAAATATTATGTTCCTTGTTGCTGGGTTTTGAAACTTATCTCAAAATCTCAAGTTGTTTTCTTTGTTTGGGGTGGGGGGAGAGGAAGCAAATAAATATGTCATGATAAGCTCCACATTCAGTTTTAAAAAATTGCAGGATCTAGTCTGAATTGATCACTGGAACCAGAGGATTATTCTTCCAAGCTTTCCAACTTGTGCTGGAGGGACATATTATCCCCATTCTTAAGAAAACTTCTCTCATTCCAGAATGCATGAACTTGGCTGTTTTAGGCATAGTATTCATGTGGTGCCTGGTTGTGTGTGGCTTTTAGTTATTGATTGGGGTATTGATGGCAAGATGTTAACTTATTGACTGTTGTTTCTTTGTGCTGTTGCAACCTGGGCTCCTAAGTACCTGGTAAGCTGGTGGTAAATCAGCACTCCTGTTGACTGACAAGGGGCCCGTTTCCAAGGCTTCAATCATTCCCCTGGCTTTTTTTATCCCTGATCAGCCAACAGTCTTCGTAACTGTGAAATTAAATGCATGTCTTTGTTCATTGCAATGTGAGGCTACCAATGTTTGTGTCTCCTTGTCTAACTGTTCACTCATGTTCTTGCAATCTGTTGGTTAGCTTCCTCCTGATCTCTACTATATAGTTATAAGGGCAACCCAGACAGGGAATCCGATAAATTACATTAGAAGTTTCTCCTGCCTCCAAGCGTTCTTTGTAATGCAAGATTTGTCCTGGTAAGGTAGCCTCTGGGCAGTGGCTGATGTGCAGATCTCAGAAGCTGCATTCAACTGCTTCTGAAATATTTTTGATGCATGGCGGGGTGTGCCATATAACTGCTTAGTTTCTTTGCCATGAAAACAATTTTGATTTTATCATGAACACAAGAAATCAAAGTTCTATTTTTTATAATGCATTTCTACAGTTTTATGTCAATTTCCCTCTCACTCCTTTGTCTCCTGACGCCTTGCAACATTACTTCTAAGCATTTTTCCCACTTTGACAATTATTTACATGAAGTAGGGTCAATGATGCAGGGCAGGAGAAACATCAACAAAGAGAAAATCCGTATTGTTCATGCTATTCTGACTTTAACATTGAAAGGTTTATAGAAAACCTTGTTTAAAAAAATAAATACATTTGTAGGCATATGAATATATTATTGCCTTATGCCAGTCAATGACCTGACTGAATATAATAAGGTCAGAAACACAGAATTAATATAGAACAAGTTGATAGCATCCTTTAAAATTATTGAATAGAAAGACTAAGAAATGAGTTCTCAATTCTTGATATATAGGGTACTTATTTTGTTGGAAGTCATTGAACTTGGCACAATATTGTAGATTATAAATATCATATATTAAAGAGATATAGAGAATATATATTCTTTTTCCTCTCCCATGTCTCTATTCAAAGTGACTTTGTCTCTCTAAACATTGTAGCTTCTGCTCATAGATTAAGATTAAGATTTAATTTATTTGTATGCCGCCCTTCTCCGGGAGGGACTCAGGGCGGCGAACAACTCAAAAGGGGAAAGGAGATACAAACACAATACACGTAATTAAAATACACAAGAGTCATACAGCCATACAAGTCAAGAGGGGAGGGGAACTCATCAACCCCAGGCCTGCTGGCACAGCCAGGTTTTGACGGCTTTCCGGAAGGCCTGGAGAGGGGTGAGGGTCCGAATCTCTGCGGGGAGTTCATTCCAAAGGGCCAGAGCTGCAACAGAGAAGGCCCTCCCCCGGGTGGTAGCCAGATGGTATTGGCTGGTAGACGGAACCCGGAGGAGGCCGACCCTGTGCGATCTAACGGGTCTGTGGGAGGTAATTGGCAGCAGGCGGTCTCTCAAGTACCCAGGTCCAATACCATGAAGGGCTTTATAAGTTACGACTAGCACTTTGAAGCATATCCGGAGACCGATCGGTAACCAGTGCAGCTCGCGGAGGATAGGTGTAACGTGGGTGTACCGAGGTGCACCCACAATCGCTCACGCGGCTGCATTCTGGACGAGTTGTAGTCTCTGAATACTCTTCAAAGGCTGCCCCATGTAGAGCTAGTACAATCAATCAGAGAAACTATCAGATGTATCAGCCTTACTATATTAGACATTCTGCTCTGATCTAAACAATTAAAAATGCTTGGCTAAAATAAAAAAAAAACAGGTATTTTTTAAAATAGCTTTAAAAATTTCTTCAGTGTCAATTTTATTTTAAGTGTATGATTTTATGTGTTGTACCTTTTCGGAAATATGTTTATTTGTTACTTCTCACTCATGTGTTCTTTCTGTATATCATCAAATCTTGCTCATATCTGGAATTTGTACAATCATTCCATATTGGATTTCTCATTCTCTTGGATTTCCTTTTTTTCAGGGTAATATTTTCCAGTGTGTTGTGGTGCAATGGCCTAGAGGTGGAATTCTCGCCTCACAATGAGGAGGTAAAGGCAGATATTTCTACCTCTGGACAAAGTGAGAATATATCTGTTGAACAAAACTCCACATTGGCGACCAGAAGGGCATTCGGCCAGTAAACATTTTGCTAACTCCATTCAGTTGTCTAGACTCCACTCAGAAATATCTACCCAGTATATAACCCTTATATGCTTATTTTATATTTATTGACATAATTATGTTATTATGGTTTTATGCAACTTTAAACATTTACATGGATGCTCTATTAGTATTTACTGATTCTATAAGAAGCAAATGGCTTGTTGTGTCTCACACCCTTACTTTATCTCAGAATCAGTTCCTGAACATTTTTCTTCTCACAAATTTATCTTTTTATACAATACTATTTGCAAAAACGAACATTAGCATGCTCTTTTCATCTATCTTTAAGTTCATTTGGCTCTATTATATTTCAAAGTCATCTGGAAAGTTATTTAATAGGATCTCTTTTCTTCTTTGAGTGGTACAAACATAAAATAGTGCTACTCATATTTTCATTTAAATTGTAGCTGATAAAATGTATGACCGAGTTACGTTCATTGAAAATGAAAATGGTTTCAAATGAAAACATTCTTTCTTAGGTTTTTTTTCCCCTCAAGGAAACCCTTTGCTATTGTGGCCCAACAGGAGCCGTTGGAGCTGCCACCAGACTCTGACAGCGAGGGGCCCTATGAGTCGGCCCTGGAGGATGTGGAGGACCCTGGACAGGGTTCTGACTCCGAGCAGGGCGCAGAGAGACTAGTTGGCCATCAGGTGGTGCCTGATCCTTGGATCAGTGGGGAGGAGACAAGGGAGAGTGATCCAGAAATCAACAGTGAGTTATTCCTGAATGCACGCCATCGAAGAGCTACTCGGCGCCAGGAGCAATTATGTAATTACAGGAGGTAATTACGCTCAGCTGATGGTCATTAGGCTCCTCTCCAGGTGATAAAAAGACTGCTTGTGCCACACCCTTCTTGCAGAAGTCAATGCTTTGACTAAAGAGAACGTAACTAACTTGGCAGGCTGGATTGCTGTCAAGGTTTGTCTGAATTGCTGCAAGGTTTGTCAAACGTGCTGCCAAGGTCCTTATCTATTTGTTTACTTGGCTTTCAGCCACCGAGATTCTGGTCTTGTTATTAAAGGACATTCCATTTAAGCTTGTCTCGGCTTTTGTTACTGGAAGGAGGAGGGGGTCAGAACACTTTGCTATGCAAGAACAGGTTTGGGGTAATTGTTAGGCTTCAGACTTCAAACTGGGAGCTTGTGAGCTCTAGTCCAATCCTAGGCATGAAATCAGCTGGGTGATCTTGGGCCAGTCTCTCAACCAAAGGAAGAAATAGGCAGAGAACACCATATTGCTGTGTCAGGAATATAAACTCCCATCAGTATCATGTAAAGTATGAAGATTACAACTGATTAGCTAATAAAAGCAGGCACCTATATTGGGTACCAGCAATGTATGAAGGTATTGGACAAAACAATGGCAATGATAAACCACTGTTATTTATTTATTCAATAAAATCACATGGATATAAAATATTACAGAGAATATAAAATGACAATTGAGCTACAAGTGGGCATCAGAAATTATTATAATCTGCACATGTTATGTGAAGACCTAGTTGCAAAGTCTATAATGCTGCGAAAGATGGAAGTTTTAATGAGATATTTTTTATTGGTTAATTATATTTTCTTTAAAAAACAAATCATTTATACACCAGTCAAAGTCACCTAGTCCGAATTGACAGTCACATGCCTGCAAAGATACACACACAACCCAGACAATAAAGTGGGGAAAATGTAGAAGTCATCAAAGCTTTTTTTTTTTTCATTCTATAGAATAAAATAGAACTTTATCTTATATTTACCTTAAAGGGTATTTTAACTTTATAAAAAAGGAAACTCCTAGGTTCATTCTCTATGTTAGTGATATTCTCTTAAATATTAAAGTTTCTAGCATTTGAACAACTCTCCAGAGGAAGCAGCTGCTATTTTGCCCAGCTCATTAAGGTCACGTAGATAAAATTCAGTGGGTTCAGGTTAGAGAGAGTGAGTTGTTTTTCATGAATATTCTCTACAGTCTCTCAAATACGTTTGAGGAAAAATAACAAAAGCAATATAAACAACTGCAAGTAATAAAATATAACACAGCATAGCATACTTACATTGAAAGACATTTTCCTAAAGTAATGTGACTTATTTATGACATATAGTTTTGAATTCCCACTAAGGCAAATATAGTATCTGGGAATTAATAGATACATTAAGAGGGATATATACAGTAAGTAAAAATAACAATCTGATTAGTAATTCTATTCTTCAATTTTGTGTTGACTATTTAAACTCTCTTCCTTGTTTCAGCCCATACAATACACATGTCTGTAAAAAACAGGGGGCTGCCACGGGTTTGCCCAGGTTCGGGAGAACCTGTAGTCAGGGCCGGATTTAGATGAAAAGAGGCCCTAGGCTATTCCACTTATGAGGCCCCTTCACCTCCCATTTTTAAGTTTGTAAATTACATGAGAGACAATAAAATACATCATTACTGTGATATATATCAATATATATCAATATATTTAGCTGGTCTCCCGATGGAGGGCAGCTCTGCTCTGCGGCAAAGGCAGCGAGGACAGCCGCCTCCCCTGCTGTGCTCAGCTGCCCGGCTCGGCCCCCTCGCCCTCACCTGCCTGGCCGCTGGTGGGCTCCATGTCGACGGGGTGGCTACTGGGAGCGGCTGCGCCTCTCACCCGACTGCCGGTGCCGGGAACGTGGGCGGGCTCCCCAACTGCCGCGGCACTGGAACGATCTTAACCAATACATTTTTATGTTTGTTTATTACTCATATGCGTAGAATTTCTTCTTATTTTCGCTTCAGTGTTTTAGTGTTCACTGTTTTTAGAATAGTGTAATTTTAATTTTGCTAACAATTTGAATGTAGGCCCCTTTTGATCTTGAGGCCCTAGGCTGAAGCCTAGTTAGCCTGTAGGAAAATCCGGCCCTGCCTGTAGTTAACATTATGGCTGGTTCGGAGAACCTCCAAATCCATCCCCATGGCTGAGATTTGGATGTTGGCCCAGCCCCTTCCTCCCCTGGACCAGCCTCTTCCACCCCTCCCCTCCCAGGAATCTCCACGTGGCCCATTTTGGATGCAAGGTAGATGCAGTGCCCACACGGAGGCTCGGGGAGGGGTAAAACAGGCCTCCTGGAAGTTCCAGAAGGCCAGAAAAGGCTATTTCTGGCTTCCAGAAGGCCTCCGGAGCTCCGGGGAGGTAGTTTTCACCCTCCCAGAGGCTCGAGGAAATCCTGAGAAGGCAAAAACATCTCCCTGCCATGGGGCAGGAGGCTGACTGGGCCATGCCAAACATGTGCATGTCCACCCAACTGAGCAGAGAACCCATCTCTGAAATTTTTAAAGCCCACCCCTGGTAAAAACAGATAAAAGATATCAGAATGATATTGTACCTCCAACTGAAGTCTCACCTTTGCTCATATTGTAGAGATTTTATTAACAAATTTCATGCAACATTAAATATAGGCTTGGTATTTATTGTGGGGGAAAATGTAATAGATTTTTAATTACAACTAAGCAAAAAGATGGATAAATTAACAGGATTAAAATGCACTTTATCTCTGGCAGCCTGGAATGAGTGGATCTTTTCTCTATTTTCAGTAGACAGACATATAGTGTAACACAGAGCAGCAGAAGCAGTTATAATGAGGTCTTGTAGTTTTGGCATATGGGAAAGGGCAAAGTGTGGCCATTTGGCTTTGGAAAAAGGCTAGGGAACATATCTTTTTATTTATTTAGCAAATTTAAATGCTGCCAGTTCCTCAGCAGCTTCAGGCAGCTTTAAAAAATATATCCCCCAAAGAAGAAAATATAAATGATTTTATATGGTTTTATATGGTTTTTAATTGTTGCATTGGTTGGTTATTTTTATTATTTTTAAAATCGTTTATAAGCTTCTTGGATTTTCATATGGAGATGTGGGTAACACCAATTAGATTAATACATAAATAATATATAAACCACATTGCTCACATTGTCCATATGTGATAACTTCAGTTTCAACTAAGAATCCATGCAAATTGTTTATTTGTTTAGGAATTGATAAAGCCACTTTGCTTTACTATGACTCTGGACAGTGTACAGTAAAATAATAAAATGCAATTTGAAAAATACAAACACTGCAAGGAAAAACAATTACTGAAAAACAATCAAACACACAGGAGCTAGGAGCTTTCACTACTCTGATTCAATACTTGGGAAAGAGGCAGGTTTTAAAGGCTCTTTTAAACATGACCAAGGTGGTGGAGGATGGCAGATGTTCTTGGGGAACTATGCTCCAGATGGCAAGTGCTGCCACAGAGAAGATATGCTTCCTAAGTCTCATCAGGCAGCACTGTTTAATGGATGAACTGGAACATGCCAATTCTGCACAATTATACAGGCCAGACAGAAGCCATGGAAAGCAGCCAAGTCCTATGCCATGAAGGGACATTACACTGTGCTTCCCGCAAGTGGAAAATATATGGCACTGAATTTTTTTAAAAAATCTTAGAAGTTAGATACATTATGCTAATGTCATGTTCTAGATTTCTGCTGCTTATTCTTCTGCATCTTTATTTTTCATGTTTTAAAAAGTTAAAGTCCAAGTACTGAAATCTGAAATGCAATGAAATAGTAGTATCCTAATATAAAACTACTGTCTCAACCTCACATTAGTATTGAGGGAGGGTCCAAATTACTGATGTTGTCAAATATTCAGAAGTGTGAGAACTGCTATTAATAAATGACTCAATATATAGCTGTTATGAGAAACCAGGATCAATAGGGTCCGTTTGAATTGCTATTACATTCATACAAGCTTCATATAACATCAAAAAATCAAATTTACATAAATTAGACTCTGGTTTTATACAAACAGTATATTTAAAGTACATATAGCACTGATAAAAAATGAAACATTACACCAGACAACCAGATTTGGATACTGTCCCCTTTGTAAATAAATTACTGGTCTACATAGACAGATTATCTATCTAGAATCTCTAATCTGTGCTCTCCAAGCAGAAATTAGGTGCCCAATTCAGCCATTCCACACTATGGAGATGCCACTCTATCAGCCCCCTCTACTGCAAAGATCCTGCAGGAGAAGAGCAGTCTGGACAACCGTGGGATCTGGCAGGGTGAGAGCTGTGAACCATAAACACAAAGCTTTTGCTGCGACCCAGCATAAGAGATATAGCGCCCTTGCTGACCTTAATGGGGACACTAAAGAGACAGATCAAGGTAGTTGTGATAATGATGACTCAAATAAGCAAGGGATCATGATCCAAAATGAAGAACTTTCTTTGGAAAGGCGAAATAGGGACCCAGGTATCACACATCAGTCGCACAAGAAGATCAAGGTATGTAAAAAGAGAAGTCACCTTCTGGTTGTTCATTCAATTGTAAGAGATGTAAATTTAGGAAAGGATATGGAGGTTTTAAAAGAGGTCAGGTGTCTGCCAGGTGCTACTGCCAGCAGAGACAAGAGGCATATTCTTAAGATAGTCAAGAATGCAAATAAGGACTGTGACATTGATGCTATTATACATCTTGGAACAAATGGTCTGTTCCAAAAAGATGTACTTTCTGTGAAGAATGATTTCCAGAGCTTGAGCTTTGAACTTAGTAGTGTAGGTTGTAGGATTATCTTTCCAGAGGTTTTACCAGTATATAAGGAACAAAAAGGGAAGGGCCAGCATGTAGCAGAGTTTAATATGTGGCTAAAGGAGTGGTGTAAAAGGGAAGGCTTTGGTTTTATTAATCATGATGCCTGTAGCTGGTCCAATGAAAAACTGTACAAAAGAGATGGTTTGCACCCATCCAAGAAAGGGACTGAGTTACTTGGCATTAAATTCACAGATTTTCTGAATAAACGTTTAAACTGAACAGCAGGGACAGAGAATTAATTGATACAGAACATTTCTGTCCCCACACATCTAAAACTCATAGGGTTATCAGTGCATCTAACATAGATATTTGTGCGGGTAAGATTATCATTCCCACTGTCAAGGAAAACCAAGCATTTAATAGTGAGTGCCATTCCATCTGCATGAATCATACAAGTGGCAAGAAAATAGGGGCAGTCAGGCATAACACAGGTTATGTAGACAGTAAACACAGGGTCAAGCAAAATGGACTCAAATGTCTATGCACCAATGCACAGAGTATGATGAATAAACAGGGTGATTTAGAAATTCAAGTAAAAGAGGGCAGATTTGATATTGTCGCCATTACAGAAACTTGGTGGGATGAAACCAACAAATGGAATATACAGCTAGAAGGATTTAAATTATTTAAAAGAAATAGACCAAATAAAAGAGGAGGTGGGCTTGCACTACATATAAGAAATAACTACTTCTCTCAGAAATAGAGCACAAAAATGATGAGAACTATCTTGAATGCATTTGGGTCAATATTAAAGGTTGGAGGGAAATGACATTGTCATAGATCTATACTACAGGCCAACCAAACAAGCAGAGAAAGTAGATGGACTTTTTGCTAGTCAGCTAACTGAGGTATGTAGGAAGCACACCACAATAGTAATGGGGGCTTTTAACTACCCTGACATCAACTGGGAAACAAACTCTGCACCAAGTGGAAGATCCAACAGGTTCCTAACAAACCTAGCAGACAACTTTGTTTCCCCAAAAGTAGAGAAGGGAACAAGGGGATTGGCCATATTAGACTTAATTCTCACTAACAGAGAGGAAATGATAGAAGGTGTTGAAGCCATAGGAACCCTGGGGAGAAGTGACCATGCAATATTGGAATTCAATGTTATGCAAACACAAGTAGTAGAACAAAGTCAAACTAAAGTCTTGGACATTAAGAGAGCTAATTTCAATAAACTTAGAGAGAGCTTGGGAAGAATTCCATGGATGAGAATCCTTAAGGGGAAAACAACTCAAGAAGCTTGGCAAATTTTGAAAAATGAGATTACAAAAGCCCAGTCTCGCACAATACCAATGAAGAAGAAAAATAACAGCTCCCCAAAGAAACCACCATGGCTGCATAAAGAACTCTCTGATACATTGAAAGACAAAAAAGTTAAGTATAAAAAGTGGAAAGAGGGGGACACAACTAAGGCAGAATATCAGCAAATAGCCCGAGCCTGTAATGATGAAGTAAGGAAAGCTAAGGCTCACAATGAAGAAAGGTTGCCACAAAAGTAAAAAATAACAAAAAAAAGCTTCTTCCAACATGTTAAAAACAAAAAAAAAAGGGTTAAGGAAACAATTGGTCCATTGCTGGGAGAAAGTGGCAAGAAGGTGACAAGTAACAAGAAAAAAGCAGAACTATTTAACTCATTTTTGCATCTGTCTTTACACAAAGGGATAAAACAGTCCAACCTATCAAAAACAGCACCACAAAAACCAGATTAAGAACACAAATTGAAATAGGGAAGAAAATGGTAAATTAGCACCTGTCTACCCTAGACGAGTTAAAATCTCCAGGACCGGATGGATTACACCTTAGGGTTCTGAAGGAACTGGCAGATGAGATCTCAGAACCACTGAATTATATCTTTCAGAGATCCTGGAACACCAAGTCACTACCAGAGGATTGGAAACGAGCTGATGTGGTTCCCATCTTCAAAAAAGGGGGGAAAATAGATCCAGGAAACTTTAGACCTATCAGCCTGACCTCAATACCAGGAAAGATTCTGGAAAAGATAATCAAGCAATGAATTAGTGAACACCTAGAAGTAAACAAAGTAATAGCCAAAAGCCAACATGGATTTGTCAAAAACAGATCATGCCAGACTAATCTTATGCATTTTTTGACAAAGTGACAAAATTAGTGGACCAGAGGAATGCCATCGATATAGTTTACTTGGATTTCAGTAAAGCATTTGATAAGGTGGACCATAACCTACTACTAGATAAAGTAGAAGAATTTGGATTGGACAGCATCACCATCAGATGGATTCATAACAGGCTGACCAACCGCACTCAACATGTAGCCCTCAATGGAACTGCATCTACATGGAGGGAAGTATGCAGTGGAGTAACCCAAGGCTCTGTTTTAGGCCCAGTACTCTTCAACATCTTCATCAATGATTTGGATGAGGAAATACATGAGGAACTCATCAAATTTGCAGATGACACCAAGCTGGCAGGAATAGCCAACACTCCAGAAGTAAAATGAAATTCAATGGTGAAAAGAGTAAGGTTCTACATTAGGGCAAGAGGTACAGTATAGGTGGTACCTTGCTCAATAGTTGTAACTGTGGGAGGGATCTTGGAGTCCTAGTGGACAACCATTTAAATATGATCCAGCAGTATGCAGCAGCTGCCAAAAAAGCCAACACAGTTCTAGATTACATAAACAGAGGGACAGAATCAAGATAATGTGAAGTGTTAATAACACTTTATAATGCCTTGGTATGGCCACACTTGGAATACTGCATTCAGTTTTGGTCACCATGATGTAGAAAAGATGTTGAGACTCTGGAATGAGTACAGAGAAGAGCAACAAAGATGATTAGGGGACTGGAGGCTAAAACATGAAGAACGGTTGCAGGAACTGGGTGTGTCTAGTTTAATGAAAAGAAGGACTAAGGGAGACATGATAGCAGTGTTCCAATATCTCAGGGGCTGCCATAAAGAAGAGAGAGTCAAACTATTCTCCAAGGCACCTGGGGATAGAACAAGAAGCAATGGGTGGAAACTAATCAAGAAGAGAAACAACTTAGAACTGAGGAGAAATTTCCTGACAGTTAGAACAAGTAATCAATGGAACAGCTTGCCTCCAGAACTTGTGAATGCCCCAACACTGGAAGTCTTTAAGAAGACGTTGGATAGCCATTTGTCTGGAATGGTATAGGGTTTCCTGCCTAGGCAGGGGGTTGGACTAGAAGACTTCCAAGGTCCCTTCCAACTCTGCTATTGTATTGTAGTGTATTAACACTTATTTTTCCCCAAAAGTTTGCTTCCTGAAAAGTTTTGGATGGCAAGTTAACACTGATGGCACGTTAAAAATTAATATGCAGAATGAAATGGAGCATATACATTTGCTTTAAGCTATGCACATGTGCAGCATTTACCATTAGCATTTAAAAATAGATTAAACAAGCTTCTGAAGTGCATATTTAAATAAAATCAGCCCTGCTTAAAAAAAAATGGATATTCAACTAAAACATCTTGGAAAGAGGATCTTCATTTTGAGTTCTAATAATATGATAACATAAAATAACCAGTAAATTTTATCCACATAATGATGTATCAATAGATATGGGACAACTGTGGAGATCTATTCTTATAGAATGGAAAATAAATTAGTTAGCAGTTGTAAATACGTTCATTTCAAGTAAATCTCAACAGTTGTGTTTGATTAGAATTTTTCCTTGACAAAGAAAACAAGATTTCCTTATATAATCATAGCATAACTTGCAAAATGGGCATTGATATGAGTTCACTGCAAGAGACGTAAAGATATAAGAAGATGGCATCATGCACGCTGGTGCTTCCTTTAGAAATGAACCCTTTTATCCCTATTTCATGGACCAGCAGATTCCACTGGAAGTTAAAAATTTAAAAGGAGCTAATCTTGCTTAAATTATCATTATAATGTACTGTTTACCCTTCATCTATTCCCTGTAGCATGCCATTATAGACTTTATTTAGTCGATTGCCTGTGGTCATATAAAAAAATTAACAGTAGCATTTAAAGCAAATTTATTCAATTTTTTGCCTGATTGTTTCAATAGTTATATGATTCTTCCAGTAGCTGCAAAAAATACTCATAATCTACCTGAGCTGCACAAATCCAGACAATCCAAATAATATAAGGCAACAAATAGCCAGTTTCCTGTAACTCTCTGCTGGTATTCATCAGATCTTTTTGAAAATACAAAATTAGCCTAAGCCCAAATGACCTTCCTAATTTAAGAAGACAAAATACTTCTTGCATAAATTTAGAAGCCTTTCTCCAAAAGACCAAATTATATTGCTGCACATCTCCTTATGTGATTCACAATTCCAAATCTTATGAGATATTGAGTTAAACAAATGTGCCAATTTACAAATCATTTATATCTTATTTCTTATATCCTCCAAAATAAATTTTACTTGTGCCAATTTTCAGAACAGTTTGTGAATTCTCAAAAAGTCAGCATGCAAATTAATATAAATATTCATGTACATTTATGTTATTATATACCATTCAGCCTGAAGTGTTGCCAATTTATGTCATCTGTGCTGCCAGAATTATATAGCTGTTGAAAATGACTAGATTTATTATTGTTGCAGGAAAGTATGAATTGAATAATTTTGCCAAATATCCTATCTTGAAAAAAACTGATTATTTGGTTCCATTCTAGTACATACTCAGGTATAAATTGGGATCATAATCAATCTTGGTCTCTTTATAAGAGAAGCATTATTTATTTAATGAAAAGAAGGACATGATAGCAGCTTTCCAATATTTGCCATAAGGAAGAACGGGTCAACCTTTTCTCCAAAGCACCTGAAGGTAGGACAAGAGCAATGGGTGGAATCTATTCAAGGAGAGAACCAACCTAGAACTAAGTAGAAATTTCCTGATAGAATAATTAATCAGTGAAATGACTTGCTTCCAGAAGTTGTGGGTGCTCCAACAATGAAATTGGACAACCATTTGTCTGACATGGTATAAGATTTCCCTATTGAGTAGGGATTGGACTAGAAAACCTCCAAGGTCCTTTCCAACTCTGTTCTCTTATTCGGATAGTCTGTTTGTTCTCTCAGATTTCTAACACCATATTATTCCATTAGCCATGGTACCCTTACCAGGATAAGAGTTGGAAAACTATGGCTTTTAAGATTCACAAGAAATTACCCAGAATTTCAGACATAATTGTTATCTACCAAATTCTTAACTTTTTCATTTCAATTATTGCCAATAATTTGGCAAAGTGCTAAATAATTGTCTGTGATATGGACATTCTGGCAATCCTAAATGGGAAAATGCTTATGACTAAAATGGATATTCAATTCATTAGCACAAGAACTTTAGCTTTAATTTCAATTTATCTAAAGGAACAAATATTAAATTTGGGCATCCTTTTGAGTCTTATACTATTTGTGAATTGTGAATTTAAAGATTTAGCAATTTTCCAAATTTACCAAAATTCCTTATTTTTGTAGGGAAAATCTGTGAATTCAATTTATTATAATCTAGACACATAAAATTACTATAACACAATCTACTTTGATTCCCTTTACAAGAATGCTTGCAAAATAACTATGAGAAAACAAAATAGTCATTACATTTTGCACATTATACAGACTACAAAATACTGGTCTTGAAAATGTTTCCATTATTTCTTTGTTATTTCTAAGTCTAATTAAACATCCTGGTTCTGATTTATAGTGATATGCTGCTTAAATAAAGATAACTGAAAAAAAAACACTTCTATGTTAACATTTCTAAAAATTATAAGGCACTGTTACATGACCCACTTCTTAGAAAACTGAGGTTGGCAAAGAACCAAACAGCTTTAAATAGCTAATAAAAAGTCAACTGTTTTGCAACATGCTGAAATAATTCAGGGATAAAATCAAACTATGAGTTTAAAAGTCCTTCTATTTCATCCAACTATCTGCATTTTATCTACCTTGTTTTAATTTTATCTCTTTCCTGTAGAATAAATCAGCAGAACACTTAGAACAGTAATTAAACATTACATAACTAGTAACTCTTGGTGCTTGGAACAAGGCCTAAAACATGCGGCTGAGATAAGGACTGGGATTTCCACATCCTCTTTTTCCCATCTGTCAAACAGGAATTTTTTGTGTAGTACAAGCATTAAAGTGGGGAATGCAGATATGATAGTCTTGATATGGTGCCACAATGAGCCATAAAACATCAGATAAATTTGCCCCCTGATGAAAGGCCTAAATAAATGGGATTTGGCATTCATTTCCAAAAGATCTTCACCTATGTAATCCCACTTATACAAAGACAGAATAAGTGAAAACAGATTGTGTTTTTTTTATAATTACATCATTAGCATGGCTATCCATTTAGTGAGGCAAGGGAAAATACATGATATCATTATGCATATTCCACAAGACTTCAGAATGCAAATATGTAATAGATATAATAGGGAAGCGGTGGCTAAGACACTGTTAATCAGAAAGGTCGGCAGTCCAGCAGTTTGAATCCCTAGCACTACATAATGGAGTGAGCCCCTGTTACTTTTCCCAACTTCTGCCAACCTAGCAGTTTGAAAGCATGTAAAAATGCTAGTAGAAAAATAGGAAGCACCTTTGGTGGAAAAGTAATGGTGTTTCGTGCACCTTCGTGCAGCGTTTAGTTATGCCGTCCACATGACCATGGAGACATCTTCAGACAGTGCTACCTCTTTGACTTTGTAACAGAGATGAGCACAGCCCTCTAGAGTAGGGAACGGCTAGTACATAAGTGTGAGGGGAACCTTTACCTTTACCTAATAGATATAATGCATCATCACAATTTGCTAGTTTCTTTTTTTTTGCTAGTTACTAAAAGGTGGACTTAATCACTGAATATTTCTTTTAATGGGATCCATTATGTCAAAAATGAAGTGGAATCTTTAAATGAGGCCAAAAACAATCCTCAAAAGAGACTGGCTTTGTTCTCCTACACATTTTATAAAACTGAGAGAAAATGCTTGGAAGCTGAGAGAAGAGAACAGTAACCAAGGAATAACTGTTTGAGTTCAAGGAAGGCAACCTACTGATGTCTTGCAAAGCTCTTTCTGCTGTGAACATGTGTTGATATCTAAGTCACTATTCAAGACAATAATGTGTAAATTAGTTTAGCAAAGCTGATGTACTTATTTTAATTGAAACATATGGATTGCAGCTTCTCTTTGTTTATCCTACATCCTGTGTTAAATCCCCCTTTATATATATGGAGATTTAGCTTGTTAGATTTTATAATGGAAATGCCTATTAAAACCTTTCTATGGTGCAATATAGCTATTTCTCATGTTTCAGAATTATCACAAAAGCTTTGGGCAAATGAAGAGAGAGATTGAAGAGGAAAGACTTTGAAAATAGACTAAGACCTCCTGAGCTAGGCAGTATAGAGTAAATTAAATCATTCAGTCTGAACAATGGCAGTTGTTCACTAGGGAATCAGTGGATTAAACAATCTACAGGGAGGTTTTACATTACCCTTCTGAAGTTGTAATGATAGGTTTGCTGAAGCATTTCCGCAAGGCTAGCGCATGTGTCCATGGAAGTGATAAGTAGTATTATTTGAATGAGCCCTTATATGCCCAGAAATGTGCATTTCTGTAATTCCCAATTAGGTTAATGAAGTTGAATGTATGAATGTATGTATGTATGTATGTATGTATGTGTGTGTGTGTGTATAATATATGAGTGTGTGTGTATGTATGTATGTATGTATGTATGTATATGTGTGTGTGTGTGTGTGTGTGTGTTGTGTTTGTGCTGATAAATAAATAAAGGGAGACTAGTATAGATCTATTTCAAGCTATTTAGCTCTCATCAGCTAGCCATACCCTTACTGGGATTCGAACCTGGGCTGTATTGCATATTAGGCAGATGTATTAACCACTAAGCAGTATACTAACTACTATACAGCCCAGGTTCGAATCCCAGTAAGGGTATGGCTAGCTGATGAGAGCTAAATAGCTTGATTAGATCTATACTAGTCTCCCTTTATTTATTTATCAGCACAAACACAACACAAATGTAACAAAGGCAACAGTAAAAATAATGGATTTCTGTCTGGATGGTCTCTTATGACGAGCTGATGGACAGAGAATGGAAGTAGTGACCTTCCTCCCATATTTGGGCCTACCAGGGGTTGTGACTTTATATATATATATATATATATATATATATATATATATATATATATATATATATATATATATATATATATATATATATATATATATATATATATATATATATATATATATATATATATATTTAATTTATATTTATATTTATATTTATATTTATATTTATATTTATATTTATATTTATATTTATATTTATATTTATATTTAAAGTCACAACCCCTGGTATGCCCAAATATGGGAGGAAGGTCACACTTCCACTCTCTGTCTTCGGCTCGTCACAAGAGACCATCCAGACAGAAACCGAATATTTTTTACTGTTGCCTTTTTATTACATTTGTTATATTTATGCTGATAAATAAATAAAGGGAGACTAGTATAGATCTATTTCAAGCTATTTAACTCTCATCAGCTAGCCACACCCTTACTGGGAATCGAACCTGTGCTCTATTGCCTCTAAGGCAGATGTGTTAACCATTGAGCTACAGGGCTCGACTCCTTATCAGCGAGGCCAGGGTGAAAGGTATATATTTAAAGTCACAACCCCTGGTATGCCCAAATATGGGAGGAAGGTCACACTTCCACTCTCTGTCTTCGGCTCGTCACAAGAGACCATCCAGACAGAAACCGAATATTTTTTACTGTTGCCTTTTTATTACATTTGTTATATTTATGCTGATAAATAAATAAAGGGAGACTAGTATAGATCTATTTCAAGCTATTTAGCTCTCATCAGCTAGCCACACCCTTACTGGGAATCGAGCCCTGTAGCTCAATGGTTAACACATCTGCCTTAGAGGCAATAGAGCACAGGTTCGATTCCCAGTAAGGGTGTGGCTAGCTGATGAGAGCTAAATAGCTTGAAATAGATCTATACTAGTCTCCCTTTATTTATTTATCAGCATAAATATAACATATATATATATATATATATATATATATATATATATATATATATATATATATAATATTATATTTATATTCATTCATTCATTCATACATACATACATACATACATACCTACACACACACACACACACACACACACACACACACACACATATATATATATATATATATATATATATATATATATATATATATACACACACACATACATACATATACATACATATACATATACACACACTATTCAATATGCATTCTACAGAGAAGGAATTCATAATTTTTCCATTCAGAATGCATTAGCAATTGTCTATTTTACTTTTGCCAATCATTTCTTATTTAATTGTGGATACTTAAAGAATTTTATCTTCATTAATCTCACCATTTATCAGACTGATCCACACATCTAGAGTAATGTGCTGATGAGAACAGAATTATTCCAATATATTCATAGCTTCCTTAGTTTTTGTGATGCAGCTATAAGCTATGAATGTACTGAGATGAACAGAGATAAAATAGTTTAGGAATTACATATTTTTCTAAGCTTTATAAATGCATACTTTATCTGTAAAATGGACCCAGGGGGAAAGTGGTTGTCTGTGGAAATACATGATTGAATTGTGGCTGGAAATAGATCTTTGGCTACTGTACAGTAATTACAGTATATATAAACATTTCTTATCATTTCAGAAAAATAAGCACATTCGATTGAATCCTCCAGCAATCAGTGATTAACCTTTCTAGCTCTTTCATAAGTTCTGAGTGGATGAAAAGAAATACATAGTATTCTTGTTTTTAGTCTTAGGTAGCTTAAATGACAGTAACAAAAACAGCATGAAGCTGTGAGTGGATTTGCCTTTTTTAAAAGGAATGCAAATTAACATTGGCCTCATACAGATGTTCATGTTATTTGAACAGCATAGACTATTCAATACTAAAGAGAAACAGTGGTAGAGAAATGCTTATTCAAAAAATTTTCCAGTATACTTATATGTTCATACTCTTTCTTTTTATGTCTTAGTAATATATCAAAAAGATTAACCGTCCTTTTAAATTTCCTCTGGCAGCCAGAAATTATATAATTTATTCAACTATTTGTTCAACACCTTAGTGACAATTTCTTGTCTAAGATTTAATTAAAATATGTATAATAATTGCTCTTAAATCCTTATCCTTTGTTCTTTTTTCATTAACAATTTAATAAGTCACACATTTTAGATGTTGTTATTTATATCTTTTATTGTAAGCCTTTAATAGGAGAAGCTTGTATGTAATGTTTGTGTTGTACTATTTTGGTGTTTTCTAGTCAAATGGCCATGACAAATTCTTCACAACAGAAGTGGGAAGAAAAATATAGCCATGGATGACATGTAGCATGTATTTACTATAGGAAAAAACTAGGTTTCAGCACCTAGTTAAACATGGCTAATTTCAAGAGTAAACATGAAAACCTAGGTGCTCCCATGTTGCGCCCCTTTTAGGCGGCCTGCACTGGTTGCCGGTTGTCTTCCGGGTGCGATTCAAGGTACTAATTATGACCTTTAAAGCTCTCCATGGCTTAGGCCCAGGATACCTGCGAGACCACCTACTGCCACTGGTAGCCTCCCACCGTCCAGTGCAATCCCACAGAGTTGGCCTCCTCAGGGTGCCGTCGGCCAGACAGTATTGGCTAGCAACCCCCCAGGGGCAGAGCCTTCTCTGTGGGAGCGCCTTCCCTATGAAATGAGCTGCCCCCGGAGCTTCATATAATCCCTGACCTCCGGTCCTTCTGAGGCGCCCTAAAATGTTGGCTTTTCCAGCAAGCCAGCCTGGCCTGAACAAAATAAAATAAATGTTTGATTATTGTTAATTTTAATCTAATTTTTTTAAAGTTATTTTTAATCTTAATTGGGTTTGTTTTTTGGATACTCTATATAATTTTTTAAAATTTTTGTAATATGTGTTTTTTTTAATGTTGTACGCTGCCCTGAATCCTTGGGAGAAGGGTGGCATATAAATACAATAAACAAATAAACAAACAAACAAAATATTATTACCACTAGATAATACCAAGGCTTAGCACCCAACTGAGAATTAAAAAAAAGAAAAAGAAAAAAACAGGAGAAAGCAATGGCAAATTTTATATTCTTCTCAAGAAATTTATATGGGCAAAAGTGGGGTGGTATCAGAGTCAGCTTCCCCTTGCAATACATTTTACTTTTAAATTCCAGGACAATTTGCATATTTATTTAAAATGCAAGCAATTGTTGGTAATCATATCTGAACCAGATCAAGAAATATTTATTTAAGGATTAAGAATGGATTATAGACTTCTAGAATATTTTATACAAATTGGTTAACTATTAGGAAGTTTTTATGCAGTAGAAAGACATCCATATAAATTGCAAGTTCTGAATAAAAAAAATAGGACTATTTTTTTCAGAATTTCAAGAATATATTTAGTTTGTATTTTGACTTTGGTCTATTTTCTGGAATAAAACAGGAAATTCATCTTCTTGGCAGGAGTTTGATTCTTCTTTTAGAATAGATTTAGGTTTTTTTATATATACTAATAAAGACTATTAGGCACATTTGGATGAGAAGAAAGTTGAAATTCAAATCCCTTTTAACTTGAAAAATTAAGACTTTGGTATAATTCCAATTTAAACATTGCTGGCTTATTCATTTTATTAATACCTTAAACCAGTGATCCCCAACCCCCGGTCCGCGGACCGGTGCCGGGCCGCGGAGTACCTGGCACTGGGCCGCGCAGTGGCCGGGGGCCATGCAACGGCCGACTTCACTCATGCAGTGCCGTCGCCGGAGGGGGGGAGCTGCGCGGAAGCACAGGAGCAAGTGAGGCGAGGAGGAAGAATCCCCCGCTACTACACCACCCCCTCCCCCTCCCCGAGTCAGCCGTCCCCTCAGTGAACGCCTCCGCCTCTTTCTCCTTTCTCGCCTCAGTCGGCTCGCCTGGAAGCGAGGCGAGGAGGGGGCGGACCATGCGTTGGAAGCGGAGCCCTTGGAGGCTGCTCTCTTCTTTTTCCCGCCCGGCCTTGGCTTGTGAGAAGGAACGGCGGGAGAGGTAGAGAGAGAGAGAGAGAGAGAGAGAGAGAACGTCGGGCAGCCGAGGGCGGGTCTTTTGAGGGGAGATGGGGGGTGTGCGATTTTGGCGCCAGATTCAGGCCGCCGCTGCCGCTATTGCAGCGCACGGTGGAAAAACAGCGGTCTTGCCCACCCCTTCCCTGCCTCCCGCCCGCTCCAGTTGTGGGTGGGGGCTCGGTGCCTGAAGTCTCTTGCCTCTCTTCCAAAATTTCGCCAACGGGCATCGGTGAAGCGCGCTCTTTCTCTTCCTCACAAAACACATTTCCTTTCCCCCCACATGTAGTTATTGGCGATATGGACTCTTGGAGGCTGCGCTCCCGGGTCGCGTTTCCTTTTTGCAGCCCATGAGAATGCCTGGTTCTGAGCCTCAAAAAACGAGAGTTCTCTTAAGGCTGCAAAAAAGGAATATACTTTGGTCCTTGAAGCGCTTTTCCTGTTATTTGGACATTATATGTATGTGTATGTATGTATGTATGTATGTATGTATGTATGTATGTATGTGTATATATATATATATATATATATATATATATATATATATATATATATATATATATATATATATATATATATATATATGTCTGTAGTCCATAATATAGTGATGATTTTAAAAAAAATTAGTTGAGCACATGGAATCTTTTTTCTTTTAGTATATTTTGGAGGTGGGGGCCCACTTTGTTATTTAAGATAGTATCTCCTTTTATATATCGTAGTGAAGATACCTAATACTCCCACCCCCTATTTCCCCCACCACAACCTTGTGAGGTGGGGGGGCTTAGATAGAGTGAATGGGCTTAATACTGTATTCTTTTTACATTGCTATCCTCTGGCTTATTTAATTTTGCCCTTGCTCTTTTTATCTTTGACCTTGATTAATTCAGCTGTTTATTCTTTAAAATCTACATACAAAATGGAAGGTGGGATATGATTCAGGTGTTGAATTGGGAAGGTGGATTTAAAAAGTATGTTTGTATTCCCCCATTTTCGCCCCCCCACCCCTGCGCGCGCTCAGCGGGCCACGGTAAAATTATCAAAGGCTGACTGGTCCGCGGCGATAAAAAGGTTGGGGACCACTGCCTTAAACCACAAAATGCCATGGCTGAAATCTAAATAATTGCCCCAAATCACTGGGAGTTGGGTGGCATGTAACTTAAATTTAGTAATAATAATGCAGCAGAGTGGCAATATCTTGATGTTCTTGTGAGGTTTATTTTTTGTAAGGAAGATGTGAGCTGTGCCAAAGGTTCAACTATACATGTCAGGGTTTATCAGAGTAATCAGATGAAGACTGTCTCTCCTATAAACGATATGGTGAAATGTGATGTACAGAAACACATACTGGATCGGTTGTTCCTCAGATAAATTTGTTCTTGGACATTTGTGGAAAAAAGGGCTACAGGACTCAGGACTGGCTGAGTAACTGGGCCCAGCAGCTGCAGGACTATTGGAAGAAAAGGTGTTTATTGTAGCAAAATTACAAAGTTTGAAAACAAATAAATAATTACAAATCAAATCCAATAAAAAGAGGAATCTGAAAAAAAATCCATTTCAAATAACATCCATAATCAGAAGTAACAAAACAGAGCCTAAAGTAGGATGTAAAGTGAGATTTGGACATTAACTGTGAAACCTACTGGGTCAGGCTGGACAGCCTCTCAGAACCCCTTTTACTTCTATATTAAAGCCACATAGGCAGCTTGCAGCTTGCAAAAGAACAGGAAGCAAGTGCCTAACCACAAGATGTTCTAAGCCGACGTCCCTATATCAAAACCTATGTCAAAACCTATGTCAAAAATCCAAGGTTCAATTAAATTTCGTTAATGACACGTACTCCATAACAGAAGAAGTAAGACCCCATCTCCTTATAAGGCTTTCTCCTCAAGGTAACCACTAAGAAATGAGTTAAGTGTTTCCGTGTTACGCTGCCTTTGAGAATGATAAGAATGTGTGCTTCGATAATGAAGGTTGTTTAGAACTTGCAATGCTAGCCATGGGCTAGCTTTCTGAACCTGGCTGCCAAATAAACTTTTCCTGTATCCTGAGAAGTCTAAAGCCTGTCATTTTCTGCATCAAGCCTATGAGCTCAATGCTGATTTATTAAAAAAATAAAAAGTATTCATAGAAACAGAACTGAAAGAGCTGAGAATGGCAAAGAAAAATAGAAACTTTGACAGAAGAATTCAGACTTTAGAAGCAACGAGGGATGTCAGCAATAGAGGAAGCCAGCATAACTTTTGAATTATCTTAAAGCTCAAATCAGGAAAACCTTTCTTTCTTTTAATTTCTCCTTACAAAGACAAAGCTCCCTAATGAAAAAAGAAAATGAAACTGAGCATCTAGGACAGCACCAAAAACAACAGAATAAGGTTGCCTGCATTGAAGCTTGGTATAAAGAAGTAGTAAGGAAAAGTATTAAAAGATACCAATACTGTAATATCATATATGGACACCAGTTCACCGCAAGAAATAAACCAATTAATGTACAGCATGGCTACAATTGTAATTGACGGGATGCCAAACGAACGAAAAAGTTGCACCACCAAAATGAAAGATCAGGCTGGAAAATAAGAAGAGCACCTTAATAACAGATGCAAGCAAGCTAGAATGGATGCCTGTAAAAGAAAAGAAGCTGAAAACAACACCAAAGAATACCTGATCAAATCAGAAATATCAACTACAAATAAGAAAGTTGAAAGAAGCACTGAAAATAATAAAGCACTGAAAATAATAAAATAATAAATAGATTTGAAGACACACAGACAAGCACCTGGCACATTATACCCAGAGGTGGTATTCAGCCAGTCATCTCCAGTTCGGGCAAACTGGTAGCCGTGGCTGAGGGAGTCTCCGTCCACCCACCCCAACATAATGCACGACCTTCTGCGCATGTGCGCATGCACTCACATTTGCGAACTGGTAGGGAAGATAAGTACATCCCACCACTGATTATACCCCAGGTAAAAGTAAAGGTTCCACTCGCACATATGTGCTAGTTGTTCCCGACTCTAGGGGGTGGTGCTCATCTCCGTTTCTAAGCCAAAGAGCCAGAGCTGTCCGAAGACGTCTCCGTGGTCATGTGGCTGGCATGACTAAACACTGAAGGCACACGGAATGCTGTTACCTTTCCACCAAGGTTGTCCCTATTTTCCTACTTGCATTTTTACATGCTTTCGAACTGCTAGGTTGGCAGAAGTTGTACAAGTAACGGAAGCTCACTCTGTTATACGATGCTAGGGATTCGAACTACAGAACTGCCAACCTTTCTGATCAACAAGCTTAGCGTATTAGCAACTGACGTTTGTCTGTAGGGCTGTTTTTCGTCCTCCGGAGCCTTCAGGAGCCTTCAGGAGGCTTCCCTGAAGGCTCTGGAGGGCAAAAAACAACCCTATGAGCAAACTGGAAGTTATTCAGGGGCCTTCAGGAGGCTTCCCTGAACGCTCCAGAGGGCTAAAACTGGCCCTATTATCAACCCAGAAGTGACTTACGGTTTGCTTGTAGGGTTGTTTTTTTGCCCTCCGGAGCCTTCAGGAGACTAAAACTAGCCCTATGAGCAAACCAGAAGTACATTTCCGAACTTCCAGTTTGCACATAGTGCCGTTTTTTCGCACTCTGTAGACTAGCCTCTGGAGGGTGAAAAATGGCCTTAACAGGCCGAAATCAGTTGGCCAGTGTGATGCACGCTGGCCAGCTGACAGGGCAACCCCTCACGTGCCCTGACAAATGGCTCCACGTACCACCTGTGGCACACATGCCATAAGTTCACCATCACGGTTCTAGACCTAATAATTATTGATAAGGGGAAAACAGTCTGGAAGATGGATGTTGTAGTATGAGGGAGAGATTCAAATGCTTGTTGGTGACATAGGAGTGGCTGCAGGTTTCCAGCAGTTGACAAGTCAGTCATTTTCCATCTTGGAGGAAGATGGCCTTGCAGTCCATGGCTCTCTTTGTTTCCTCTTTCTCCAGCTTTCCTCTTTGTCCAAATGGCAGACAATTCTGTAAGTCAGCCAGGGAGGAAATTTAGAAGGAGAAAGAGGCTTCCCAGGGCTCTCATGAGGTTCATGAGGGGAACAGCACCATCTTATAAGGAAAGAAGGATTATCTAAAAGATCATGAGTAAAATGCTCAATAGATCTCAAAAAATCTTAAAATTCAACTAATTTATCAAATAATACTTTTTCAACTAAATTGGACATTTCGGTAGATCTTCAAGGACTGAAGTCAACCTTTTTATGCTACAAAAATAATGTCCTTGAAGTACATTATGTTATCTTGTTGGAACTGATATTCAAAGAAATGTTGCAAAGGGAAATAAGGTTGAACACACTTTCTTTTTTTAAAAAAAAAGTCATTCTGTGGCTTATGTGACACTTCAGACCTGGGGATTTGGGCTGATTTACCTTTCCTTCTTTCACTAAAACTAAGATAAAAATAATAAACAATATAACAACTATCAATAAATAAGAAAAATGCAAAGTAAACATGAGCCACCAAGGAACAATAAACATCCAACAAGAATACATAAGTCATCCAAGCTTGTCTTGCATGATATAAATATTTTCATTTGTTCTCTGTAGTTTGTACATTTTCTCAGTAAAATAAAAATAAATAAGTCAACATTGTTTTACAGTGCAAAATTTTTTGAACCAGCTCGGTTTTAAAAGATATTTTCCAACGTACTTTATTTATACTGTGGTATATGGACTATCAAATAACATTGGTGGCTTTTCTATATAAATCATGAAACTTTTAGCTAATATCAAATTGCACAGGGACCTGAGAAATGTAATATATGGCATGCTCCATGTCTGTTGGGTGTTATGAATCCTACTTTACAAAACAGCAGCATAAATAAGTATCTTCCCAAGCCATTATATCAGTTTCTTCTGCACATAGGAAACTCCCCAAGGAAGCGTTATAAATATTAAAGAATTAGCATATATCATCTTTTGGAAGGTTCATCCCAGGAAAAGCACATTATTTTCCTTCTGTCTTTACCAGAACAAGAAATGCAGTTATGAATTGAAAGAAAAAGTTAGTATTTAATTTAAACTTCAGATTACAATGCTGAGAAATATTCATAAGAGTTAATTCTAAAAGCCACACTTCCTCTGCTACAGTAAATTTTAGGAGAACAGAAAGCCACCATAAATCATCAGTTTGCAATATTTAAATTAAAATCTAATATATGTAGATTAAAATAAAATAAAAAGTGTTTCAATGGCCAATATGGAAGAGTAAGAGAAAGAGTCGGTCAGAGAAAGAGTACCATTTTTATTTGTGTGCTCCTTGTAAATTTATATAAGACATATAATTAATATCTCAGAGGCAGTGCATACTGATTAGGAAAATCTGGACTTACAGGTAGTCCTCAATTTATAATCACAATCAGGAACGTAACATACCCCCTATCAATGCAGTTGTTAAATAAGTCATTCCCAATTTTACAAACTTTTTGCTATGGTCATTAAGTGAGTTACTGCAGTCATATGGCAAATCGTGGTCATTAAGTGCCAGGCTCCAAAACCAAGAAAGACAAGTTGAATTTCTTCTAAGCAGGTTCCTTCATTATTCCTCAACCACAGACAGAAAACTTGTCAAATCAAAGCCAACTACAGTATTTGCATCATAAAGATACACTCTGATAATCTCACCATGATGGCAAAGCTATGTCATGCGTGCCACAGGTGGCACGTGGAGCCATTTGTTAGGGTACGTGAGGTGCTGCCCTATCAGTTGGCCAGTGCGCATGCACGTGCTGGCCAGCTGACTTCGGTCTTCTTTTGAGGCTGAAAAAACTCCTACGCTCCTACAGACAAACCGGAAGTCACAATTCCTGCACTTCCGGTTTGTATGTAGGTCCATTTTTCATCCTCTGGAGCCTTTAGGGACTTCAGGAGGCTCTTCTGAAGGCTCAGGAGGGCAAAAACCAGCCCTATGAGCCAACCAGAAGTGACTTCCGGTTTGTCAGTAGGTCCGTTTTTCACCCTCTGGAGCCTTATTGGTTCCCCGTAGGTCTGTTTTTCACCCTTTGGAGCCTTCAGGAAAGCTCCTGAGGCCTCAGGAGGGCATCCATGGGGGTGGGGAGACTGTTTTCGCCCTCCACCGGCTCCTATAAAGCCTCTCGAGCCTGGGGAGGGCGAAAAAATGCACCAAAAGTGGAGGAGGTTGCTGTTCGCACATGCATGCACAGACAGAGGGGTGTCACACGCATAGAATTATGGGTATGGCACGCCCGCACATGACCCCACTTTTGGTACGGGAGCCAAAAAAGGTTCACCATCACTGCTCTAAGGAATTGTTATCTTGCCCCCCAAAGCAAACTATCTTTTGCTCTTATGGAGTGCAGCCTCTTCCTCCTACATCCCACCATTTTCTTTGCTTGTTGGAAGCCCTGGGATTGTCTCAAATAGTGATCATATGACCCTGGAACAGAGGTAGGTTACCACTGGTTCGGACTGGTTCATCCAAGTAGGTAGTAACTTGGCTGGCCATGCCCCCAATCTGTTTCTATTGGTGACACCCATCTTGCTTTTTTGCTTCTGTGCATGCACAGAAGCAATTTTTTTACTCCTGCGCATGTGCGCATACTACACATAAAGCGTGCACATGAAGAGCGTCCCTGAGAGAATTGGCAGTAATAGAAGCCAGAACCCACCTCTGCCCTGGAACACTGCAACTGACATAAATACATACTGGTTGCCAAGTGCCCAAATATTGACCTTGTGACCGTGGGGATACTGTGATGGCCTTTAGTGCATGGACTGGTGATAAACCATTTTTATTAAGAGCTGTCCTAACTTTAAAAGTGGTTAAACAAATGGTTGTAAATTAAGGACTACCTTTAAACGAAAGAACTTTAGTCATCACAGGAAATTAGGGTTTGCTGACACTGAACAATCAACCAGTGAAACAGTTTGCCTTCAAGAAATTGTGGGTGTTCCATCCCTAGAGGCTTTTAAGAAGAGACTAGAAAGCCACTTGTCTAAAACAATAGGGGGTCTCCTGCTTGAGCAGAGGGTTGGGCTGGAAGACCTTCAAAGCCTCTTCCAACTCTGACATTCTACCATATGTTCTGTTCTTGTGCCTTCTAAATTTGGAAGCCTGAATGGTTTTTTCAGTGTGCAATGCAGAACTTAAAGAAGTAAATCTGGTGAGAATCCTTCAAAATTGAAAATGAGCCAGCCATTGTTATGTACTACATGGTGCTTTATTGTTCTTATCATAATGAGTCAGAATCCAGTTTCTCTAATTAATAATCCACCTTTAATTTATAAAACCGGCCACAATATAATAATTAATTGCTGTGAGATAAGCACTCCCATGGTATTTCAGCTACTAACAGACTAGAAAAAACCTTCTACAAACTGTTCTGCAGCAGGTTTATATTTGTAAATAATAAAATAATATTTAAGTCTTGATCAGTTGGAAGAACAGAAAGAAAAATGGAACTGATCGAGCCTGGAGATAACAATCATTACTGACAAAAAAAACCAAACACACACACACACATCCTGTTCTGTGCTGCAACGTTTAGTTGCTTTTTGTCCATGATGGAAATAAACCCAGGTAGATTTCAACTCCTTTTCCATGACAAGTTGGTACAGACTGAAGGTAATAGAGCTCCATGGATTTCCCGCCTTTTTTTCCTCCATTATTTTTCCCACTGTGAGCATGTTTTGTAACGATCAGTAAAACAACAGTGTTACAGCTGTGTTATAATTACTTGGGTTAGAAGGGGTAATTTTATCAATTTCACCAAGAAAAAAGAGAGAGACAGAGACAGAGAAACAGTGAGAGACACAGAGAGACAGACACAGAGACAGTCAGACACACACAGAGAGAGAGACAGAGACAGAGAGAGACGGAGACAGAGAGAGAGAAAGAGAGAGTGGGAGGAGAGAGAGAAGAAAGAAATGGAGAAAAAATGGCCAATATCATAAAAATACAATTTTTTGCTCATTTATTCGTGGCAATGGCCTAAAACTCCTGCTACAGTACTGCATATCATAAATCATATTCTTTTTTTTTTCACTAAGCAGCATTAAAGCTCCCACTCTTTGAAAGCTAGCCAAACTTCAGTATTAAACTCTGAAGGTGAATATAATATCATTGAGTAAAGTAGAGGTAGAAGAAACAGTTTTTACACTGCTTTCAATAACCGTAATGAAATTGCAATTATAACTGAAAAACAATGATAACAATAAAATATAAAGTATTTTTAAATGTTTTACGTATGATACATAAACATATCATATATACATACATATATATATATATATATATATATATATATATATATATATATATATGTGTGTGTGTGTGTGTGTGTGTGTGTGTGTGTATGTATGTATGTGTGTATGTGTGTGTGTATGTGTATGTGTATGTGTATATATATATGTGTGTGTGTGTGTGTGTGTGTGTGTGTGTGTTTATTTGTGCTGATAAATAAATAAAGGGAGACTAGTATAGATCTATTTCAAGCTATTTAGCTCTCATCAGCTAGCCATACCCTTACTGGGATTTGAACCTGGGCTATATTGCACACTAGGCATACTAGGCAAAGATCTTAGCCATTAGGCCACAGGCTCTTATCCGTTTATCAGCGAAGCCAGGGTGAAAGGTATCTATTAGATTTTTTTACAACCCCTGGTAAGCCCCAATTATGGGAGGAAGCTAACTGCTATTTATCAGCACAAATAAAAAAACACAAATATAACAAAGGCAACAGTAAAAATATACAGTAAAAAATCTTTATGTATGTATGTATGTATGTATGTATGTATGTATGTATGTATGTATGTATATATATATATATATATATATATATATATATATATATATATATATATATATATATATAGAGAGAGAGAGAGAGAGAGAGAGAGAGAGAGAGAGACGCGTGCATGCACACACACACACACATATATATGAAGTTGTTTTGAACAGTTATAAACCCTCTGCAGAAATCTCGCAAACAACTTTAAGAAGATACATTTAAAACGGCAAGCATAGTATGTTACATAATTCAAAATTTTCTTATTTTAAACAAAACATGCTTGCACCATTCTTGCAGTCAGTTTTCAGACACTCAATTTTGTTCGCTGACTCAGTAGCTATAACATTATGTTACTGTCATAACAGCAAGGAACGTATCTGAGTAATGATACTGCTTGTCAGCCTAGGAAATTGAAAATAGGGCAATTGATGGGTGCCTCTTTGTAGCAAGCTTGTGTTCCATTTTTAACAAGTTGAGGCAGAAACATTGCTATCGAAAATGGAATTTTAATAGTTTTAATTTAAGATAGGATGGAGTCTTACACATAAGGAAGAAAAATCAAAGGCATGGGTATAGAATAGGTAGTACCTGGCCATTGGTGGGTTTCAAATTTTTTTAGAACCTCTTCAGTAGGTGTGGCCTGCTTTGTGGGAGTGGCTTGCCAGCCATGAGACTTGGTGGGAGTGGCTTGCTGGCCATGTGACTGGGTGGGAGTGGCCAACTTGTAAAATGTGGTGAAACTCACTTAACAATGCTCTTACTTAGCAACCAAAATGTTGGCTCAGAAACTCTGGCATTTGAAGCACGCAAGTCATAAAGCTGTCAAGTTACAAGACCCTTGCACCCATAACCCTTTAGAAAAAAAACCCCAGGAGTGTTTAAACTTGACAGCTTTAAGACTTGTGGACTCCCAGAATTCCTCCTTTTGCTCTTCATCTTGATGATGTGCGGACGGGCGTGCGGAGGGAGCTGGAACCAGTTCTAAATGGCACTGTAGATTTGTGAAACCTGTTTTATAGAAAAGATTAGAACTGGCAGGAACCCACCCATGTACCTGGCTCAAAAATAGTAACTCCAAGAGGGATATAGATATCATTGTAGACCACCATATTAGAATGGGCCAAAAGTGTGCAGTCTAATGCAGTCCTATGTTGCAACAACAGAAGGATAGTTTCCAGATCATGTAAGTGAGAATACTGCTTTATCCTACACTGATGAGACACACTTAAAATATTGCATCGAGTTCTGGTCACCACAATACAAACACACAAACACACACACACACACATTGAGGCTCTAGAAATAGCACAAACAAGAGCAACAAAGATTATTATGTGAGTAGAGGATAAAACATACAATGAACAGTTGCAGATGCTGGGTATGTCTAGTCTAACACAGATAAAGAACAGGGGTTATATGATAATGGACTTGGATAAAGATGATAGGAATTTTAAGAGAAGAGATAAATAGTCTAGGATTTAAAGTTTTATTTAACTTTATCTAGAAATTCTAACAGGAGTTAGAATTTATCAAATAAGGCAGTAATTTTGGAACTGTACTGCTAATCAGTTATATAAAAGTTCAAAATGAAAGAATGTGTTTTTGAACATGAACCTAGAAGAACAATACTTGAGATCTTTAAAACATTTAAAGAAATTTGGTAGCAGCTTAAATGAATGCTAGTAAGGCCATGTGCCCAGTGACGTGCGGTCAGCTTTACCCCCGGTGAGGCTGTTTTTAGACTTGTGGACTTCAACTCCCAGAATTCCACAGCCAGGCATGCTCAGTTCTGATTTAAAGCGACAACATTTTTCCCCCTTGCAAAATAAGTTTTCCCATTCTTTTTCTTCTCCCTCCCCCTCCTTTCTCCCTCTCTCCCTCCCTCCCCCTCTCTAAAAACAGACACACAGAGAACTTCGATCCTTCTCTCATTCACTCACTCTCAAACACAAACACAGAACTTGGATTGGATATATTTTCCAAAGGCTTGAAAGCAGCTCCTCTGCCATACCCCCCCCCTTTCCCTGTTGCCTTCCGATCAAACTTTTGGAATTCCTCCCCCCTCCCCACACACGCACCTTTTCCAGCTGTTTCAGAGACGATTTCAACTCTGCTTCTCCCAGCCCTTTCCTCCCCTCTTGAAAAGCCAGAGCTCTGAAGTCAGACTGAGTTAGTCGCTCCCAGAAAACTCTAAAAAGCCTCTAAAAATGCCCTCTACAGGAGGCAATAGAATACGTGCCTCATTTGAATAAGAAATTCTTCGCTTGTTAACCCTTGCTTAACTCTTAAAAGGTGAAAAAATCCTTATGCAAAAGAGGCCCCTCGTTCTCTGGCCTCCTCCTAGTTAATACTGAGAGCAGACACCAAGCCACTGTGACTTGAAATCTGGTAGCAACTACCCTGGCTTTAATTATTTTAAGAAAATTATTTAAAATCCTTTCCTTTCCCTGAGGAGACTGGTGAGGCCCCGCCTCCCTTGCCTCTAGTGACTGCACGTCCCTGCATGTGCCTTTCATGTCCAATAAAAAGTGTGCTACAGATATATACATAGATGCACACAGGCCCAACATAAAAATATGTATTTAGAAATGTTCCTTAATAACAGATAAAAGGAACTGAATCATTTATTAAGCGGAATAATAAAAAGGTTTTAAAGGAAATGGGAAATAAGACTATTTAAACTACCGTTACAGACTTTACAACAAAAATGGCCTTTTTTCTTCAAAACTATTTCTGAAAAACTCTTATGAAAGTTCACTAAGCATTTTGTGCTTATGAAAACTCAACAAGTATGGCAGAAGTTGTGCACACCAGGATATGTAGGCAAGTCGATGTGATTTCAATTCTGAAGCATTTATTTTCAGCATTCTGTCAACTAGGCCACCTTGCTGTAGATTGCAAATATTTGCACCAAGATATAGTTAACCAAAAAGTTAACAAGAGATGTCAAATACACACAGGGAAATAGGTGAAGAATATTAATAACAGACTGTTGCATAGAAGGTGCGCAGCAGTTTAAGTGAAGAGGAGGCTAAGTGACAGTATTCTGCCAAGGAAGGAAAAATAGGTTCATACATATGAATTCTAGAAACAATAGTAGAACAGTCACTGGAGACCTTCATTTAACAAGGCTGACATTAGACAAACTGACACATTACTGCCTGAAACAGATGAAATAGCACTCCACTTATTCTATCTACATGGGATGACTTGATTTGAAGCTTAAGCCAACTTTAACACTGTGACTTGACAGTAGTCGTAATTTTGCATAATGCAGATCATTTTGAACACACATATTTCATTTTTAAGAAAAAAACAATGGTCAGGGTGTTGCCATCATTAATAGTCATATCATGCTGGCAAATTATAAGATCACTACACCAAACTATCCTGCCATTGCACTCATTTCACATGCTAATAATGTTAGGCTCAAAATCCTACAAAATAGGCTCCAGCACAGGGGTGGGTTTCAGGTGGTTTGTGGCGGTCCCCGCGAACCGGTTGGTTGGCGAACCCAGAAGTAAGTAACTTCCGGGAACGCCGAAGGGCCCATCTGCCCGCCTGCGTTTCTTACCCGGTTTTGACAAGTTCTGCGCTTCCACGCATGCGCAGGATGCATACAGCGCCTGCGCGATTCTCCAGGAGCAGCTGGAGCATCGCACAGACGCTAGTACGCATGCGTGCACTGCACCCGTGCACGAGGACACCGCTGGTCCCGTTCCAACCGAACCGGTTGGAACGGGGCGAGAAACCCACCCCTGCTCCAGCAGTATGTGGATCGAGCACTACCAGAAATACAGGCAGGATTTCAAAGAGGCAGAAGAACTAGAGATCAAATTGCCAACATACACTGGATCACGGAGAAAGCTCAGGATTTTTAGAAAAACATCTACTTCTGCTTCATTGACTATGCTAAAGCCTTTGGTTGTGTGGATCACAACAAATTTTGGCAAGTTCTTAAAGAGATGGGAGTACTATACGATCTTTTTGGTCTCTTGATAAACCTATATGCGGGTCAAGAAGCAACAGTGAGAACTGGACACAGAACAACTGATTAGTTCAAAATTGGAAAAGGAGCCCAGCAAGACTGTATAATGTTGTCCTACCTATTTAACTTACATGCAGAGCATATCATGAGAAAGGTGAGGATAGATGAATCAAAAGTTGGAATTAAGTTTCCTGGGAGAAATATCAACAATCTCAGATATGCAGTTGATGTCACTCTAATGGAGAAAGGGAAGGGAAACTAAAGAGCCTCTTGATGCGGGTGAAGAAGGAGAGTGCAAAAGTTGGCTTGAAACTCAACACTAAGAAAACTAAGATCATGGCATCTGCCCTCTCAATTTCTGGCAAATAGATGGGGAAGAAATTGAGATATTGACAGATTTTATTTTCCTGGGCTCCAAGATCACCGCAGATGGTAACTGCAGCCAAGAAATTAAAAGACACTTGCTCCTGGGGAGGAAAGCTATGGCAAATCTAGACAGCATACTAAAAAACAGAGACATCACCCTGCCAACAGAAGTGTGTATAGTCAAGGCTATGGTTTTCCCAGTTACAATGTATGGCTGTGAACGTTGTACCATAATAAAGACTGAGTGCCAAAGAATTGAGGCCTTTGAACTATGGTGCTGGGAAAGACTCCTGCAATTTCCTTGGACTGGAAGGTGATCAAACTGGTCAGTCCTAGAGGAGATCAACCCTGACTGCTCTTTAGAAGGCCAGATCCTGAAGATGAAACTTAAACACTTTGGCCACCTAATGAGAAGGAAAGACTCACTGGAGAAGAGCCTAATGCTGGGAACGATTGAAGACAAAAGAAGAAGAGGATGACAGAGAATGAGATGGCTGGATGGAGTCACTGAAGCAGTTGGTGTGAGCTTAAATGGACTCCAGAGGATGGTAGAGGACAGGAAGGCCTGGAGGAACGTTGTCCATGGGGTCACGATGGGTCGGACACGACTTCGCAACTAACAACAACAACACACCAATTGAATTACTAAACAGATATCTAATCATGCTCACTGTTCTGTATCTAATTCATTTCAGACTGCTTTACAACTTATGTGGCAGTGACTGCTGTTTTGAGTTGTATTCATCAGCATTAAAGTATTCTTAATACTTACAAACCATGATTGCTAAAACAAATGCAGAAAGAAGAAAACAAGCTCATAGTTTGTTATGAATCTCAGGGCCAGATATGACCATTTCAGTCATATAAATGGGAAAAAAGGGCTCTGAATAATATACAAAGAAAAGTCCTTCCACCTTCATTCAGAGGTCTACAAGAAGATACTATGGCCCACATTTTGCTTTGTATGGTTTTTCACAATAATGCACAAAATAAGTGAACTACTACATTTTTCTTTTTTAAAAAAGACAACAAAAACTGTCAAACACAAATTGTACTAGAACATTTGGACAAAACCAATTTTTTTTTCAGTGTTACATGACACTTGTGAATGGTTTATTTGTCCAAAAGATAATAAAAAACCACTTAGAAATAAAATCTAATATTAATAAAATCAATGAAGCTTTGAGCACAAATTAATGTTTTGTTCTCTTTCTATATACATTAAGATACCATTGTTATTAGATACCATAGTAATTTGTCCATACACATTTGATTATGTATTTTCCATCTACCATTATGAAAACTTCTTCCTTAAAACTTCATCATACAATAAAAAAGACGGATGAGTCATTCACCATCTGCTTAAGCAAATATACTTAAAAAGGCTTCCACAAATGTGATTAAGTTACAGCAGATCTAGAAGCAAAAAGTCCCCAGATTTCAAAATGACGATTGTACAGCTGTAGCCAGCATCACTAGGGAGCCATAAAAGTTTATGTTCCATTTGGATGGCAAGGACTTTTCCTGAAGATTCAGTGATTGGGCAAATCAATAAATGATCCATTTAGTAGTTGTTGTAAATTTAGAAAAAGCTAATGAAATAAGGATATTGAGTTGTAATTACCATTTGCTATCCCAAGAGGTTTTTTCTCCCTTCCATATTCTGTGTTATTATACTTTATGCTTTAAAAAAAATCCTAACACATTATATAGATTCTGAATAAATGATTTCCAGAATTAAGGGATCAGAATTAATAGCCAACATTGAAAATATAGCACTATTTTTAACTATATATTTATTAAGAAATAACAGGTTTATTGTTGTAATGTTGGGTCATAACAATATAGCATAGCAGAAAAAAACAATAAAGTGAAATAATAATAAAGCAATTAAGTAATAAAAAGAGTATTGGGTGCAAAGATTTCAACTTTAAATGCTCGCTAGTGATAAAGTACCACAAGTCTTAAAAGTTTGGAAACTTGATTCTCAGATTTTAAATGCATATTTTTGTAGTTGGTTTGGTCTTTTTTGTGTGTGTATTGCATGAAATTTCCAGCATAAAATGCAAGTCATGAAATAAGATCAATCAACAGTCCAATAGAAGTTTTTAAAATTCAACTCTCCTTCCAATTCCTACCTAATGTATTTGGAGTGTCATTCACAGTTTATAGTCATACGGGGAAAAAAGGTTTAATTCCCAAAATAAAGTTTTCAGGCCCAAATTTCTGAATGTGTAAGTCAGCCATTAGCTGCTGACAAAACGTACAGTTAAGGATGCTGTCATAATCGGAATGGAGCATTTTCTAAATAATTTGCAATCTCCATCCACAGCAGGTTGTTAATGGCACACTGGCACCTATCAACAGCATGTGGCTTATTACTGGCATCACATACTTCTCTGTTCTATCACTAGATCAGCCAACAAAAATGCTACAAACAAATATATGGTGGGAAATCAACTGAGAAAATCTCCAGGGTGGACTTTGCATCTAGTCAAAATGCCTATCCTTTTAGCTGACTATAGTTAATGTTCTCATTAGAGAAAAATATTGCAACTATGTAGAACTCAGTTTTAGTTACTGCAGCTAAGTATTGGATCTACTAACTGATTCTCACTGCAAGATTACAGGAGATAAGAATTAAACAAAATTTTCTACTTACTCTACAGCAGCGGTATCAAACTCGCGGCCCGTGCCCCAGATGGATCACGTACTGGCCCCACTCCCACCCAATTTAGAGAAGGGAGGGAGCCCCAATACGTCACCTGATGCCGCCATGTCGACGTGAGTTTGACACCCCTGCTCTACAGTATGCTTGGCATTTTGAAGCAGAGACACCAATGGCAGAAGAGAGGATAAATGACGAGGATTTTTTTAAGGTGGAATGTGAGGCAACTGGCAATTGGAACAGAGTTCTCTTCAGGTGAGGAGGGGGAATAGAACGTCTAACTCCTTAGCATCACAGTGTGTTAATTTAATACTGTATATAAGAAATACTAATATCTGATGGTCATTTTGAAAAATCCTTTCTTAGCGAGCACCTAGAAGCCAAGAGGAACATATGTGCTAAATGTCAAGTTTGCAGTTCTGGAGATTTCGTGATGACTGAGTGGTATTTGGCTTATATAGAGAGAGATTTGGTTCTAAATAACACTCTCACTGGCTGAAGGTATTATTTTATAAGAACATACCTGATTAAAGCTATGCCTAACAACAATTTATTCTTTCTGAATATTAACACATTAAGCTTTATATAGCTCTATCCTTTGTTCCTATAGATATAATCTGGAGAGCAGAGGCATCCCTTGCTGCCATATCAATAATCTGGGTAATACTATTACTGAAGTTAGTACTACTTAATTATTAGCCTTCTATCTGAGATATGGATATTTAACAAGACATCAAAATAGCTATAATTTCAAAATTTCATCCAGCCTGCAGAGTAATCTTCTCCCTCTCTGATTAATGTAAAGATGTGAATACATATAATTTGGTTTAAGAAGTGCAAAACATTCACAGGTTTTCCTTTTATTCAATTACTATAAGATATATACATTTTCCATTACTTTCCTATTCACAACACTGTCTATCTTCTGGCATAGTTTTTCTGCAATAAGATTTTTATAGTTATATGATAACCCAAATTTAAAATGACTTTCTTCACACTGTACTCTAAAAATAAATTATGTATGGCTCATGAGTTATTTTTAATGTATTTATTGATTTTTTTACCATCAACTTTTGTAACGTAGTAATGCATACTCGTGTTTACATAAAACTGCAATGTCCATAAATAGAAATTAATTTACTCCAGATGTTTTGGCTTTAAATTCGCATAAACTCTGCCATCATAGCCAAAGGTCAGGGATTATCCAAATTGCACAATCCTGTTCAACACCAAATAGCTACCCTTTTTTCAATATGTGCATGACCATCTTTTTTATCTGCACATGTGTTTTAAGGGTTTTCAAAGCATTAAAAAGAGGAGCTTTGCCCAGCATATCAGGAACACTTTCTAAGAAGCATTAAAACAGCAACATATTCTAGATAGGTCAGTGCAGTTGCTTCAAAGGCTTTTCCAGACTGTATGCAAATGTATGTGCATACACAGACACCTCATTTCAATTCTAGTGGAGCTACTGTCTGTGCATGTAGACATGTACAGAGAATATGTACAAAGAAATTTTGAAGCAGCAATATTTCCTCTTCCAGATGATGCAGCTGTTTAAACAACCTAATATATTTTACATTGTAAATACATTATGTTTTGTATATCTAAAACATGTTTGTTGCACCTAGATATAAACCAGTTCATATTTACATCTGCATAGATATGTGATCTAAAATGTTAGGGAAAGCAATGATAAACTGATAATAGCTTGACAAAAAACGTGGATTATTGCAGCTAACAAAAAGATGCCAATGAATAGTTCGGTTTCTTCAACCTTGTCTTATGTTCCATATACTGTAGTTTATCTTTTGAGAAGGATGCGAGTCTACAGAGGATGAGAGAACCAGAGATAAGAACATTTGGCATTCTTGCTCCAGCTGCAGTCAGAGCCTTTGAAGGACCCTCAATTCACACACCTCTTGCAAAGCACCTCTGAAAATGGCTTATTAACAACTTTAAAGAAGTTAGTCCCTTCAAAATGAGAAGCATTTGGAAACATACATTTTAAGAATTCAAAATAAATAGCAAAAAGCAAGACATTCTAAATGGATTGAGAGCTCAGAAAATGTTGCCTGTTCAGAAACTCCTTAACTTACATTTAATGACCATTCAAAGTTACAAAGTTGCTGAAAAAAAGTGATTTGTGACCAATCCTCACACCTATGACTGTCACAGCCTCCTGCAGTCATGTGATTATGATTCAGGCACTTAGCAACCAGCATGTATTCATGATGGTTGCAATGTCTCAGAGTCACATCATCACCATTTGCAATCTTCCCAAAGGGTTTCTGGGAAGGAAAGTCAATGAGGGAATCTGGATTTTATGAACAACTACATTGTTTGCTTAATAACTACAGTGACTCACTTAATGACTTTGGCAAAAAAAATCATAAAATCGGACTTGACTCACTTAACAATAGAATTAGTTACCAAGAAAATTCAGGTCCTAATTGTGGTTGCAAGTTGAGAATTCTCTAGAGCTACGAATTTTAGTAAGGGTTAGGGTTAGGGTTAGGGTTAGGGTTAGGTTAGGGTTATGGTTATGGTTAGGGTTAGGAAAAGATATTGTGCATTTATTTACCGAAAGAGTTGAGATGTGAATGGTGAGTTCCATATTTGCTATGAAATATGATTATTTTAGGGCTCTGAATATTTTACTGACACTTGGATTGGAAAGGACCTTTAGCTAAGAGTTGAGTTATGGGATGAAAAGTTTTATATATTTTTTTAATTAAGAGGAGCTGAAGAGATAGCAATTTTTTATATATGTTATATATAAGATATATATAACATATATATGTGTTTTGCATTTGTGCTGATAAATTTCCTTTTTTCATTTTCATTTCCCCTTTATTTGTATGCCGCCCTTTTCCCTGGGGGGACTCAGGGCGGCTCACAACTCAAAAAAGGGGGTGGGAAGGACAAACAATTTCTAACATAAAGACAATACATCATTATTAAAAACACAACAGTCACACAATTCGAGTGGGGTTAGAATCTTAACCCCAGGCCAGCCGGGACAGCCAGATCTTAAATAAATAAAGGGAGACTAGTATAGATCTATTTCAAGCTATTTAGCTCTCATCAGCTAGCCATACCTTACTGGGATTTGAACCTGTGCTGTATTACATATTAGGTAGTTGTGTTAGCCACTCAGCCACAGGGTCTCCTCCTTTACACCCACACCCACACACACACACACACACACACACACACACACACACACACACACACATGATGAAGGTGGAATGGTTATTTCTTTTTTTTTCTGTTGTCTCTGTATTTTTCTTTGCTGCTTTGCTTTCTTGCACTTTTTATTCCATTTTTATTTTTCTAAATTTATATTATCTTTTATTGTTGTACTTAAAAACTTTTAATAAAAATGTTATTAAAAAGAGAAGTATATAATGTAAATGATAAGTACTTCCTGTGAATCAAAGCTTTTATGCAAATCTTCAACTTGCTAAGAGCAATTTAAAGATGTTGCAAATTCCTCAAAAATAGCTCAGAAGGTCAAGATTATAGTTTGCATAATTAATTCTTTTTAATCTCATTCTTTAAAATACACTTGGCATTCATTCAGTTATACAATGCAGTACGAGAATAAAGGATTTTGGATTTTCTGCAAGTTTGGTTACTTGTTTATATTGTTCTATAAGTCAAAAAAACACAAAACAAAATATGATTTTTTCCCCTCTGGAAATGCAAACCACAGCCTATATTAGTTGGAAAATCCTTTTCCTATCAAGATGAGTAAAGTCCAGTAACTCTGTCTGTCACTGCAGAGGGGGAAAAAAATCAGGTTAGGTATTAGAAACAGACAAGGAAGCAATTTATCATCTTTTCTCCTGCCTCAAATACATTGTGCACTTTACAAAGGAGGAGAAAGAGAGATACAATCACTCCTTTATTCCTAAATATGGGATTGCAAGAGAGAATGTAGGAAATATGGTATAAATAACAAGATTCTAGATGAGACCCTTACAGTGCACATTTTTTGCTTTCCTTTTATTTGCTTCCTAATGCAGGCTGACCTTATATGACACCCAGTGCAAAAGTATCTCTAAACTTATTCCTGCCTGTCTGTTGCCACAACTGAAAACCCCAGAAACTCTAGAATCAGTGCACTTGAATAACTGTCTTTTTGCTTTCACTGATAGCGAAAGCTGATCCACAGCATGTGTTCAAAGATACCCTTTATGTATTTATCCTAATTATTGTATATAAGGTAACAGTAAAGGTTTCCCTCACACATATGTGCTAGTCATTCCCGACTCTAGGGGGCAGCGCTTATCTTCGTTTCAAAGCTAAAGAGCCAGCACTGTCTGGAGACATCTGCATGGTCATGTGGCCGGATGACTAAACACTGAAGGCACACGGAACGCTGTTACCTTCCCACCAAAGGTGGTTCCTATTTTTATACTTGTAGTTTTACATGCTTTTGAACTGCTAGGTTGGCAGAAGCTGGGACAAGTTACGGGAGCTCACTCGATTACACGGCAATAGGGATTGTATTGTATTATTGTATATATTACATCCTTATTATTAATCTAACATTTCAAACACTTCAAGTATTGAAGTGGAACAATACAAGTTCCACCTTTTTTTTTCTAAATGATCAGATGACTTTATAATTTTGGATGGCGCACACACACAAACACACACCACAGTCATACACAAATACACACATGTAATTATATATAGTAAAGAAAGGGAAAACTCTAAACAATTATCTGTTGTTAATGTATTGTGTTGTGAATAGGGAATAATCTTGAAAAAATGGAGGGTGAGCTACTATTAATAGAAAAATAAATGGGACTTAAACCTAGGCCAAGAATCTAATGAATGAAATTGCAGACAAGTCCTCTCAGGTTCACAGTACTAATATATATGTGTGTTTTGTTTCTTATTGAGATCTATCTTGTAGAGCTGATATCAGAGGTAGGTTTCACATAACTCTACCGCCAGTTTGCCATGCACCTTAACTATGAGTGTGTGGCTTGCACACATGCACATGGCTTAGAAAACCATAGCTAAATAGGACATCATAGAGTTGGGGCGGTGGGTGCACCACCCACAGGTCACCAATACCGGTAAGTCCAAACCGGTCTGAATGGTTGAATACCACCACTGGCTGAGATCTATAATTACATCTATGAGAGAGACCAATCATTTGCCTATACTACAGCTGTGCTGGTTATGAAGAACAGGGTATTAAAGTTAGAAAGCCAAAAGCAAAATCATATTCAATCTGAAGTTTAGAACAGTTTGAAGGCTAAGATTAAGGAATTAAGACCAGATGCTATTAAATTAAAGAATGTGAAAGAACAAAAATAGAAGACTGTAAAAATCAAGATAAGCCTTAAAAAATATTGGCTTAGCACAGAAAAATTGAAGAAACTTTGGAAATAATAAATCATCAAATCACAACAGTATCTAGGAACACAGAACGCAGTGGCCACAAATCATCCAGTTTAGGAAAAATTATCTACTTCAATCATCTCAGAGGTAATTCTGTCATAGGATAAATGTCATTAGAAATTCTAAAAATGGAAAATGAAACAAAAACAAAAAATATACATTCTGCAAATAATCTATGGAAAACTCAAAAAGATAAAAAATAAAAATGCTGAATAGATAAAAGAATTTGAAGATGAAGTTAGTAAAAATCAAAAGGAAAAACTAATAATAACAGCAGAAATAGTTGAAAACCAAATGAAAAAGATTTTAAACTGGACATTTCATGGAAATGATCAATGCACAGCTTTTGACTTAAATATCTGACCTTACCTTCAATTATAGCTAAACAACTTGATGAACTACTGTACAAAGGAAATATCAATGCTGATTAATATCTGTCAAAAATTATCTAATTCAAAAAGGCCCAAAGAAAGGAACAACACAAGTAAATTATAGGCCAATAATGTGTTTGGAAAGGCATTTAATTCATTATCATTTAGTTGTATCATCAACTGCTCAAAAGTAATTTGTGCCAGTAAAAGCATTATAATGTTTATAGAAAAAATAATGATACAGTGGAAAAGAGAATTGGTGAGAGGAAATGAAAAACATAAGCTGGTTAACATTAGGAGGTGCATATTCCAGAGTGACTCATTAACACTCTTACTATTTGTCATTGCTATGATTCCAGTTATTTTGAAGTAAACAAATCTTGGTTATAAAACTGCAAAAAAAAAAAAAAAAAAAGCTCTAACAAATCTCACATTGTTTTTATATGAATGGTGTGAGACCGCCTGCTGCCAATTACCTCCCACAGACCCATTAGATCTCACAGGGTTGGCCTCCTCCGGGTGCCATCTACCAGCCAATGCCATCTGGCTATTACCCAGGGGAGGGCCTTCTCTGTGGCAGCTCCGGCCCTCTGGAATGAACTCCCCGCAGGGATCCGGACCCTCATCTCTTTCCAGGCCTTCCGAAAAGCCATCAAAACCTGGCTTTGCCGGCAGGCCTGGGGGTGATGAGTTCCCTCCCCTCTCGACATGTATGGTTGTGCGACTGTTGTTTATTTTTATTATTTTTATTTTGTTTTTTTATGTTCCCCTTTTCCCCCTTGAATTGTTCGCCGCCCTGAGTCCTCCCGGAGAAGGGCGGCATACAAATAATAAAATTCTATTCTATTCTATTCTATTCTAAGTTTTTTACAAGAATGGTGTGATTTTAATTGGAAAATCAGAAATCAAAATCCAATCCTTGACAAACACTGTAAGACTTTTACCACAGATATAGGAGTGGAATTTGGCCTAAAATTTGCTACAGTAACAATAAATCAAGGTAAAATCCCAAAGTATTCCAACGATGATGGGAACCCCCCTGCTGGTTTATGCCACAATCTTCCAGTGCTGATTTTCAGATCTTGATATTTCATGATCTTCTCCAACTTTTTGTTTTCTATTCTGCTATCCCCCAGTATTGCCACATAAATTCTTATTTTTTTCTTATAGACTTCCAATATCTGGGTAAGGGGATACTGAATGAAATAGATCTTTGGCTCTGTCTGGAAGATCTTTATTATGTCTTTTTCTTATTCTCATTAATTGCAAAGGATTTAAATTAAATGAGAGACTTAACAATAGAAAGCAGTATGCATGTAAAGAATGCATATTAATAGAATTTACAAGACTTTCTATTTATTTATTACTTCTTTATTTGCTTCTTCTCTTCTCTTTAAGAAGATTAAAAATTAAAGCCATCATAATCTAGAAAAAATGTTACTTGACTCATGCTATTATCATTACTTCGGATACTTTAAAAAACATTTTTTATTGAAGAAATTTTCAATGCAAATAAAAGCAGATACTAATTTAGAATATAATAAGAAAAAGTAGTAATAATGTAAAAAAGGAATAAAGAAAATAAAAAAGAAAAAGGTAATAAAGAAGTGGTTTCCAATCTTCTTGAAAGCAGTTATGTGCATTTACATTTTATCTTCTCTTACTCAAATTACATCATAGTTTCCTTCTTTTCATAATCTACATTACTAGTAATCAAATCTGTAAATCACTAACTCATTTCTTTCAGCAAAAAAGTCAAGAAGAGATTTCCAATCACTAATAAATATAGTTGTTAATTTTCTCTAAGCAATTAAGCTAATTTTGCTATCTCTGCTTCCTCCCTCATCTTCACCAATTATTCCTCCATCATCTTCTATGCTTTCTTGCAGATAAAAATTCTTTGGAAATAACTAGAACAAAGTGGCCCAGGTATAAGTACTATAGATGTCCTGACATTGGAGAACATCCCCTAATAAATATTTTTGCCAGCTCTTATGCAACTTAACTTGGAGTAGGCAGACACAAAGGCATCTTTGATTCTTGCAGGATGTTAAAAATGATAACCGGGCCAAAGATAAGAAAAGCATGTGATTATGCAGAAATGTTAATTGTGACTTTTCAGTAATTCCACATTCCACACGTTAAGGGTATCATTATATAATTGATAAAAAAGAGATTTCTTAATATTCCTAAGGAGATGAAGAATGTTCGATGTTTGGATGTCTACATGTAAGTCAATATTATCCAAAGCTTTGTATCACATCTATTGCTTGGATTTCATGACTATGAATTAGCATCAGTAGTGCAGATACATTCCTGTATAATATGCTCATGCAGTTGTAACGATATAATCAAATACTGAACAATAGCAACCATGTTGTTAAAGTTACATCTAAATTAGGCCTCAGAAATACATCTCATTCTTATGCAACCAGCTGTCTTCTGAACAAACAATTTGGTACTGACCTTTCCTTTAATTCATGAGTCTCAAACTCACATCTAAAAGGCTGCATGCAGCCATTCAAATCATTTACTGCAGCCTGCAACAATATTTTGGAGATGATGAACTTGGATAAAGATAAAATAAAATAAAATAAGTGTTAGATATCTCCCCCTACTGACAGACTGCAAGAGGTTTCTACCAAGGTCCTCTGTTCTGGTGGAAACAGAGGTTGGATCTCATTGTCTATGAGGTCTGACAGATCCCTTTAAAAGGGCATGCTGCCCGACCATTCCCCAGCCGGATGTTTACTTGACATGCGAAAAAGAGCTGTTGTTTACTGAAGCCTATGTGCCTCCTTTACCAGATCTAACATTGGCAACGAAGGTGGGACAGTTCTGACTAGAATCAGAGATGAGAGCTGTTGTTTATTGAAGCCTACTGTGCCTCCTTTACCTGATCTAACACTAACAACTCAGTAATAATCCCAGATATTGGTTTCTGGTGAATAAAAAATGCTTCCCATTAAATAGCCAAAGTAAAACAACTCTTCTTTACAATTCCATTTGTAGTTTTGTTTGTTTAAGAAATAAATATATTTTAATATCTAATTACATATTGAAATTTTATTTAAGTTTCATTCGTTAGAGATTTCAACATCAACAGATGAAAGGTTTTAGAACTAAGGCCCCAAGGCTAATAAATTAGTCCTTATGTAGCATTTGTGATAATTTGAGAGCCAAAATTTAGTTCTCTGGAGGAGTGGATAACAATCAGAATTTAGCATTTTATTTGTTAATTTATTACTGCCTTCACTGGGCTAATCAGGGCAAAATATGTGTGAAGCGGAACAATTAGTGCAAGAATGCCTCCAATTTTTCTATGGAATTCTTTTTGTTACAATGACGTTTTCTTATGTCCCGTAAAAGTATCCCATAAAATGCCCTAACTCTTAATTTATAGCTTTATAGAGCCTTCAATATCACATGAAGAGAATATAATACAACCAATTATTGCAATAAGAATAATTAAATTATATTAAAAAAATAAGTGGCAAGAACATAGAAAAAAACAAAAGAGCAGATGAAAGTAAAATAAGGACATTTAAAAATAATTAAAAAAGAACAACAGAATCACCTATGACATTTATTCACTATAGCCATAACATTCGAGTTTCTAAGAAATTTCTAAATGTAAACTGTTCCACTGAGAGTTGAAGGTGTGTTTCTTATAATTCAACCTTGATCACAATGGCTACCTCTCCAAATTGAGGTCACAAGATCCTGTTCCAACAATCCTATCAAACATACAATTTATCTGCAATCATTTTTCCAAAGAGATAGTTGAGGACTGAAGATAGCTATAAGACTTCTCCCAGTAAAAATGCTTTGTTAACTTAAACTTCCTTATTATTTTTTCACAATACACACTAGATTTCCCAGAACCCTAATCAAAATAACTTCAAAATAGGTAACTGATTTTGAAATGAGATGGCTGGCAAATAAATTCGATTAATAAATAAAGTCATGTCTTTAAGCTATTATCACCCACTACTTGCCTTTGAAGAAGCAGTCTTCATTGTGGACAATAGTAATCTTCTGCTTTTTCAGGCAGGCAGCTCGGTGTACTTCGCAGTGGTTTTCATAGAATTCACCATCAGAACCACAAACAGGCTTGTAATGAGATTTGCAATATTCCATGCAGGCACATTCCCCTTGTCCTGTTTCTCTGTTGACAACACAATGCTTGCCCAAGCCACAATACTTATTTTCACAAGATCCAGGAAGAACACCATGATTCACAGACCCTGAAAAGAAATAGAAAAGGCTGTTAGATTGTCAGCCACAATCTCACATTTTTGTCATATTCACAGTACCTATGATGGTGTGAAGACTACTTTACTGGAAAGTAATAATAAATACAGTTCTGATGATGTCACTGTAAATGGAACAGGAAAATAATAGATATTTGTAATCTGCAGTTATTATTTTTTTAAACAAACACACTAAGAGAATAATACATTAACCAATTTCCCTTGACATGCAAATAAATTTGAGAATTCATTAAGCATTTTATGGCTTTAACAAAAATTCTAGTCCCCATGGCTCCAGGGGAAAACACAAATGCACAGTCTAATGAATCCTAAATTAAAGTTCATATTATTAATACTATGAATTCTATTCAGGATTTTTAAGTACTATATTATATATGTTTCAGACCGTAGTAAATATTTAGTTCAGGTGAAGGTACTTTTTGATCCAAAGCTCACTCTACAGCTTTTTTTATACCAGTTTGTACCCAGAAGCCCATACTGTATTTGAAATTTGTATTTATTGTATTTCTGAAATTTCTGTGCTGCCCTTCTCACTAAAAGAGCAATTCTGGGCAGCTTACAATATAATAAAAGTAAGTTCATTATTCTCCCCTACTTTATAAAATCAAAGTAGGCAATATACAACAATTTATGATGGTCTTTATTTGATTTGTGAACAAAGGGAATTGGATTTCTTGCTTGCAATATCCCATGGTAAACACTTAAAACAGCAATATATAACAAACTTCTCCAAAATAACGGCCAATTTAGCCTCATATAATGAGGTATTTGGGAATAATCCTCCAGAAGAATGGAGTGCTTATATTTATCAGAGTGCTTATATTTATCAGAGATGGAAATGCCTGCATGTAATTTAACCTCTCAGTGGCTGGATTTCCTGTTTCTGATCCTTGACCATAAACTAATCAAAGCTTTATTAGATCTCCCCTAATCAGGGGTGGGTTCTTGCCAGTTCTAACCTCTTCTATAGAAGAGGTTCCATAAATCTAGTGCCATTTAGAATAAGGTGACCAGACATCCCACTTTTGGTGGGACAGTCCCGCTTTTGAACAATTTGTCCCACGTCCCGCGGCGTTGTTAAAAAATCCCGATTTTGGCTTCATGTTGAAAGCGCAGTGGATTTGCTTAAGAAATCCTAACTGGGGCAAGACAAAAGACACTATGTCTAACCTCTCTCTATGTCTCAGTACTTTCATTGAAGATATTAAAACGTGAAAGCAAGAAAATGGACCCCCCCCCCTTTTACTTCATTTTATAGGAAAAGTACGACTCAATACGATAGAGCTCCAGGAAATAATTCGGCTAGAGAAGTAGCAATTGTTCCTTCCTGGATTTCCCAGAGCGGAGGGGCATGGACCTCAAGGGAACCTGGAAGGGCACGCCTTTTCTGCTGGCCAAGACTGTGCCGGGGGAAAGAGCCATCGAGTCCCGATGGAGCTAGGGCAAGGAATGGGCCTTCTCAGCTCCGCCAACTTCTGTTTTGCCCCTGAGCTGGGAGGAAGCCGGACTTACCTAACAACTGTCTTGCTTTATTGTGGTCATAAGCGGAGGACTACTTATATCAGCACCCACAGCAGCCCCTGGGGGACCAAGAGGCCATCAATCCCTCCCTTCCAGGCCCAAGAGCCCCCTTGAGGGCCAAGTCCTGAAGCCACCCAGACTGAAACCCCCCAGGGAGGCCAAACGGACCCATCACCCTCCTTCCTGGGGGTGGATATGGAGTTATTTCAGGGGGAGGGGAACCTATGGGGGGTCCTCCAACATCAAGCGTCCTCCTGTCAGGGGTTGCTCCTCCCTCTTCCTCGGGGGGGGGGCTCTGTGGCTGGGGGATCCCCTGGAAGGTGGGGGAGTAAGACTCCGCCATTGCTGGGCAATGGGTGCTGCTTCCATGTTTGTCTGCGGTGCATCGGTGACATTAGAGAAGCACACCCATGGTCAGGGACACTGGTTGGAGCATGGGGGCCACCCGGGAGGTCAAGCCGGCAGCGGCGCAGAACGAGGAGCCCAAGGACGATGACGAGGAGGTGGCAGTGGGGGACGACAGGGAGCCAGGGGCGGCGGTGAGGGCAGGGCTGACAGGTGGGGGAGGGACGGGGCAGAGGGGGACACCTCTGACCCCTACCTCTTTCTCTGCCCTCCCCTGCAGAGCCCCTGGAATATCATGATCAAGCACCAGCTGGTTCAGTGGCGCGGGCGGCGGTCCCAGATGATGACCAGGTGAGCCCCCTCCTCCCCAAGAGCAAGGTGACTAGACCATAAAGACCAAATTGTTAATCAAGAACCACCCCCCCCTTGGTCAATGGTGTCCCGCTTTACCAATGTCAAAATCTGGTCACTTTAGTTTAGAACCAGTTCCAGCTCCCTCCTCCCGCCCATCCACACATCATCAAGATGAAGAGAGGAATCACAAGCAGAAATAGGGCTATACATTATGATCATTTCTCTAAAGTTAAATTAAATTTTTAAGCTATTCATAATTTAATAGTACACAGCTAAGAATGCCTAGCGCTTTCCAAAAGATATATAATCTTAACCAGATTGTTAAATTCATAATTTAGAGACTGTGACATGTTTTGATTTCTTTACTTTTTAAGCACATAACTTAAAAGTGTTTATACTTCCTATTTTATAGTATAATTTAACTTTCAATTTTCCATATAAAGATGGATGCAATGTAAATATTTATATTTACTAGTTCAGTGTAACTCAGATAATAGCTTTGGGAAGCCTTTTCAGAAAGGTAAGCATCCAGATATCAGAATGCACATCCATTTACCAGAAGCTATTCTTTTTTATCTCTAGTAAGAAAGCCCAGGAAGGCCAGTATGCTGAATCCCTAAGACTAGTAAATACAATTCTCTTGAAGTTAAATAACAAGAAAAATAGCTGGAGACTTGTTGGTCTTTGATTCTTCCTGAAAGCAGCCCACAATGTAATATATTCTAGGATAGGTGGGTGGATGATTAAATCTTGTAGGATTTAGGAAGCAATCCAATCCATCCAGGATGAATGCAGTGTGTGCTAGATAATCAGTGTGTGCTAGACTTTTGGTGTAATTTTGATGCTTAACCCTTGCTTGATTACTTTTGAAATCCCTTTTCTTTCTCTTTGAAGCTTAGTCTCCACTTTGTATTTCTATATTGCTTTGTTTATACTTGCTACATGAATATTAATCATTTTTCTAAGCCTAATACTTGATTATGTGAAATCAACTTATTTTCGACTCCTATCACCATAGATAGATTTTCTTCATGAAAGCCTAATATTTATTTTTCCTTTTCATATCTAAAAACACAAACATATTAAAAAAAAAACATTTTTGTTGCTCTTTGTTTGTTTACAGCTACCTATTTAAATACATAACTCTGGGCAGTAAACAATCCCTAACAAAGAAACAAATACATAATAACAGGTGTTTATCATACATGATTATTCCATAAAATAGCAAATAAATATTGGCTTCTTCCAACAAACTGCCTGTTTGAAGAAAAGGCCAAATTTTACCTTAGGGTCATAAGCAATCTTGTATAGTGCCCTGGTTGACTCCATTTTCCAGAAACTAACAAAGCATTAAACAGACCTGGCCTTGATAACTGAAGAATTTCCTAAGTGCAGTTTGGAAACCAGTTCATCCATTAAGCACCAGAATTGGGCCAATTTAAGTGTTTTGTTTTCTCATGCAAGTTAGCAGTTCCATTTATTTTATTTATTATAATTTGTCAGACAGAAACAATAACAGAAATAATATAAAATACAATGGCAGGGATGATGGGCCCATTAGTGCGCTTATGCCCGCCCCCTTTAGGGACATCTTAAGAATGAAGTGAGGTACATGGAAGTCTATTTGTGACTAAAACTGTGAAAATTTGTAGTTGAGACAACTGAATCAGGTAGGGCGTTCCAGACTTTGACAACTCTATTACAAAAATTGTATTTTTACAGTCAAGTTTAGAATGATTTACATTGAGTTTAAAGCGGTTGTTCGCGCATGTATTATTGCAATTAAAATAGAAAAAAATCATTTACAGGTAAAACATTAATAAGTACAATTTTGTATGTAATATCTAAGTCTAACTGCAAACCAAGAATTTCGAGCCTAGTAGCATAGGGATTTCTATTATGTAAAGAAAAGTGCAAAACCTTTCTTGTAAAATACTTTTGAACCCGCTCAATTGTACTAATGTCAGATATATGGTAGGATTCCAAACAATTGAACAGAACAGATTGGTCTTGTGTAAGTTTTATAAGCTCTAGTTAGCAATACAATATTTCCAGAAAAGAAGCTTTGTTGAATTAAGTTTACACCTTTTAGTGCTTTTTTAGCATGCTGTTACAGTGAAACTTGGAGCATAGATCGTCAGAAATAAGTACACCTAGGTGCTTAATGAAGTGAGGGTCAGAGGAGGAGCCAACGTCGCAACAATACGGACGTATGGTCTCGATGCTCCGAGACCGCAGCCAATACTTTTGCTGCTGGGTGATCCAATCGGACCTAAACCATCCTGCAGAGACGGTGAACAGGAAGAATACGTGTTGCTGATCTCAGGGACATCGCAAAGTCCCTGATCGATGCAAGAGAAGTTCTTCAAGCCGGCGAAAAAATATCCAGCCAAGGCTGATGAAGTCGGGGAGGCTCCAAAATGGAAGGATACAGAAAGAGAAAGTGTTTCCAGCTGGTGAGGAATTTTTACCGTTTTAAAAGAGACTGCCTATAAAAAAACTCAAAATTAATTTAAATTGGAGAACAGAAGAAATAAGCAGCGGAATTAAGTTTGTAATGGTTTTGGACAATGGGTTATCTTACTTTTTAAATGCTATGTTCACAGATGGATTAGGTTTTCTTCTATTTTTTTCTTTTATTACTCTTTATAACTAAAATTCTCCTCTTTCATTACTGTGGGTGTTTTTCTAACTCATTCAAGAATTGGATCTTTTTTAACTTGAAATACAAAAAAAATACAAAAAGGAACAAAGAAAATTGCAACAATAACACTGCTACTCAGAGGCTGGAGGTTTGTGTATCGGAAACGAAACACTCTTACTTTTCTTGCTGATTGTCCTGGCTTGGCGCTCCAATGGCTCACTGCTTGTTTATAGAGAGTGATAAGAGGAAGGGCATGCAAATGTCCCTTTGAATATATCTTCAACAAGAGAAAAGTGAAAATAAATAAATTTATTGTGAATCTATGCTTAATCTTGTAAAAACCTTCCAAGCTAGAACAGCAGTGTTTGTTAGCTGGAGATAATGGCACACAATTTCAACAGCAGAAAGAAACTTTAAGCCTGCAAAAGATATTCTTAGAAATTCAGAAATTATCAAACACATTTGAGAGGATGGAGAAGTCTGAAGACTTAGAGCATCTAACAGTAAAATATGATGAAGAAATTGGAGATGTTTATCAAGTGGAAAAAGTGGAGGTTAGAATTCTAAAAATCAAAGAGGAAAATAACCATAAGGAAATTAAATTTGCTGATATTTATGGTGATTGGTTTGTTTCTGGAAATGGAAAGAGTGGAATACTGAAAGAGGAATTAAATGGAGGGGAACGCTACCCCAGATGGCAAGACACAGAAGAAGAAATAAGAATGTACGGATTTAAAGAAAGAAATTTTATTAGCAACATCATTGATAACACTACTGACAATCAAAGATAAGCTGATTAAGGAAACAGAAGAAGGGCATCAAAATTACATGAGAGATTTTATAAGCAAGGAGTTGCTAAGAGGAGTCCATACAAATCTGATTAAGGAGATGATTAGAGGACTGACACCACAAATGGCAGAAGGCATGAGACTGTTTTGATACTAGAAAGATACAGGTTGATATATGGATATATATAATTTAAAACTAGTTAAACTTAGTGAAATTTAGTGACAATAGATATAGTTAAATAAATATTTGATAATGATAATAATGTATATAATGTGTAGTGTTATGATAAGTAATAATTGGATATGAATATTGAATGGTACCCATGAAAGGAAGATTAGAAATCCTTTTGGATTATATATAAAGGTTAATAAAAAAGAACTAAGTTAGATTCAGTTGTCTTGATTATTAGCGGGGGGGAAATGTTATGATACAGGATATAGTCAAATAAAGGAGGGATAATGATAACAATGTATATATAGGTATGGGTACAACATAAGGAAACTGGATATAAATTGTAAACAGTGATTTGAAAAGGAAGATTAGAAAATTTTGTTACTAAATATTATGGAAGTTTAGCTAGAATAGGACATAAGGATTCAGTGTTAATGGAGGATTTTAGAAATGGTAAATGAAATGCCATTATGTGGTTATGTATTAAATCTTGGTATATTTTATGATGAAGGACGTTGAAAGAATTATAGTCAAATGAAAATGGAGGTATGATGATGGTAACATATATAAATATATGAGTTAAAATACTTGAGTTAATATGAATTATGCTTTATGTCTGTGGAAGAGATGCACGAGAGCCTTTTGTAGCCAACTGATATACTTTCTACAGTATGTAAAGAAGGAAGATTTTATGTGTTGTTTGTTTTGAAAATTAAAAATAAATTTTTTTATTAAAAAAAACCAAAGTGGGCGTCATCTGCTAAATCAATACCATCTAGCTTATACTTGACATTCTAATTATGTTTACCAATATGTAAGACAGAACATTTATTAATTGAAATTTGAAGTTGCCAAATGGATGACCATTCAGATACATAGTCAAGATCACTTTGCAAAACAACAGAACTATCTGTAGTATTAAATAATTTTATGTCATCGGCAAAAAGGATGCAATTGCTTTTAAGTTGATCACATAAATCATTGATATAGAGCAAGAAAGGGGTGGAACCTAGAATGCTGCATTGAGGAACACCACTATTAATTGATGCAGGATTAGACAGTGAGTTCCCTCTTTTGACTTTCTGCAGTCTATTAGAGAAGAAAGCAGCAATCCACTTGTGCAAAGGTCCAGAAATGCCATTTAACTCCATTCTTTTGAGGAATTGATCAATTAAAGGACAAGGATTGATGGTACTTATATTACTTCTATATCAGTTCACATTTATTCTGATGGAAAAGCTTAAATCATATGTAGCCTCTATACAGGGTAAACTAGTGGTAAAACTGGGACTAGTCCATGCTCATCATGTTACCATGAATTCCCCAGATCTGTCTGAAAACATCAGAGCGGGATGGACACAGAAAACGGTCATTTTAATAAAATGTGACACTTTTTGAGAATAATTTGGTAGGACACAGAATTATTTGTATTCTTTTATGAACCCAAATTCAGGAAATACTGTCACGTGTACAAGAAATATCATTGAATTTGAAATGAAAATTGGCCCTAGATATTCGCATATGATGTCCTTAGTGTTTATTTTCTTTAATCATCCTTAGGATATTAGCTTTTATTAAAAAAAACCCACAAATGTTGGCAGTATAAATGCAAGATTATTTTAAAATGTTATTATTTTACAAATGCTTCTTTATGCAATAATTCTAACTAGCTTATAAATTAAATATGATTCAGAGATAATAAAATCTCTTTGCGGCTTGATATTTTCTTAATTACACACCTTTGCACAAGAAGAAAGGCATAAATCTGGAACATCAAATAAAATTTAACTATATAAAAATTAGCCTACCCTTTGTGGATAAAATAAATAATAGAACAATATTATAAGAAAACAAATATTCAGCCTGCAAATGATTATGGTAGTGAAATAACCTCAGGGTTGTGGGAAAATTGAAATAAAATAATGTAAAGTAAACTAAACTGAAGTAGTAGAAAGACAGTTAATATATACAATAGGCTAGATAAAGGAAGCCAAGAGTGATTCTAATTATTATACTAAAGCTATTAAAACATAGGCTCTGAAAACACTTGAAATAAAAGAAATTGAAACAAGATAACAAAAGAAACCCAATATTTTCCTTCTACTAAGCATGAGTTAGAAATGGAAAAAATGGCCATGGAAAGCAGCAATGTACATCTACTGCAACCATTTTATGGTGTTTATGTGCATTCATGGAAGCTTAAAAGTCTAGACAAGATATTTAAAGACAACATTACATTCAACTAAAGCAGGGTGGGCAACCATAATCCTTTTACCTGTGGATTTCAACTCCCAGAATTCCTGAGCCAACCATGCTGTCCATTCCTGAACTCAACTGTCTAATGAAAGAGCAGTTTGTTGTGATGATTAAAGCCTGGACTTAGAAATTTGGAGACCAAATCCTAATTTTGCCTTACATACAAAACCCAGCTGGGTGACTTTGAACCTGTCATTCTGACTCAGTCTAGGTTAGGAAACTGAAATACAATTGCTTGAAATGGCTTTTGAAAATGTTGCCAGAAAACAACAAGCCATCTGATAGGGAAAAGTGAATAAAACATATATATATATATATATATATATATATATATATATATATATATATATATATATATATATATATATATATATATATATATATATATATATATATATATTTGTTGTTGTATTTATTGCACATTTATAGGCCGCCCTTTTCCCTGAGGGGACTCAGGGCGGCTTACAATAAAAGGGGAAAGGGAGTGTAGGACAAATACAAAAAGAAATGTGAACAAGAGTAAATTAAACAGTAAAACACAACATTCACTCGACATTCGGGAGGGGCGAAAGTAAAACTTATCCCCAGGCCTGACGGGCTAGCCAGATCTTGAGGGCTGTGCGGAAGGCCTGGACGGTGGTGAGGGTACGGATCTCCACGGGGAGATTATTCCATAGCGTCGGAGCCGCAACAGAGAAGGCTCTCCTCCGAGTAGTCGCCAGTCGGCACATATATAATATGCATATTCACATAGCACTAGTTTAAGACTGGTGTAGACATAGCTATGGTGAATCCTGTATGGAAAATTGTATGTTTACATCTTCAATAGGATGGAATTTACATTTGAGTGCAAAGTTTACCAATAGTTATTGTTGAATTTGAAACTGCATATATATTATCATTATTAAGCAGCTGTGTGAGAAACATATCTACTGAGAGTTATCTAATTTCTCTCTGAAAATTATTCAGTTAATGAATTATTTGTCTGATTGTATTATGGTGGAGATACATGCTACAAGCAAGAAATATTTGGCTTGCAAAACTGAAAGAGGTTTTTAAAAAGGCTGGGAAGAGATTAAAATAAAAAAAGGCCCTCATATATATTATACTGGAAATAAAGTGTGAATATAGTTCTACGTTCATGTATCTTTTGTGGCTATATTGTTATCAATTTGGATGTTGAAAAACATTGAAATGGGAAGAAGATGATATAACCTCACCTGTTCTGTATGTCTAAAAAAAATGCAGCTAACAACAATGGTGCATTTCTTTATTTTTTTAAAAATAGATGAATGTAAAATTTGAATGGAAGTGACATATAAAGACATATATGAAATTTATATGGCCTGACTACATATTTATTTGATCTTTACACAGATGGATGAATCTGTCAATTTTATTTTCTACTAAATTCCATTTTTGCTGTTTTATATGGTTTAAAAATAAAGAGTGAAATGTCAGTAGCATCTTTCAAAAATTAAAATATATGTTTATACATTTAGTTTAGATTATTTAAAAAAGTATTTTAAGGCTCATTTTAACACACTTTTAACCACTGAAGTTCATTGGTTTAGTAAGCTTTTACAAAATAAAATAATCCCAAAAGACTTTTGACTTTTGAAAGGTTTCATATAGTGCTACTTTTATCCTTTTCACATACATCCAAATGGTAGAAAGTTAGTAATGATCATGAACAAAATGATGAATGGGTTTTTTTAAAAAATCTGAGACTACTTCTCTAAATAAATGACATATCTCAGCCTTCGATATTGAAACAAGAATTTGTATTAACTTGACAAACCCAAAAATATTGGTAGACTACTGACAACAAAAGTATGTATTAAGACTTAAGAAATTTTACCTTTCCACAGAAATATTTTGATACAAGACTACAATAAAGAAAGTTATTGAATAATTAATATTTTATAATTAATATTTTTATAATACTAAAAATTAAAAGAACCCATTCCCATTTAAATGCTTTACCTAGAGAAAGCTAGGTTGCATAAATAACACTGGACATTTTTAAATCTGAAGTAGCTGTAAAAATGGATTATAATTCAAGATGGTAATCTGCCAATTAGTTCCACTTCTATCATAAACAATTAGCAGAATGCAGTCGTTTGTTTGCTATTAATTTACTTCAGAATCAATAAAAGGGGAAAAAAACAAAATTGGTATTACTCCAATTTACTTTCCCAAAGCTTCGCTAAACCACCACACATATTTAAATTTACTGAAACTAAATTAGATGTAGAAAGGGCAGCAGCTTTAAGTATCAAATTGCAACCATTATGCGGGTTACAAACTTAAAAACTAGTTTTTTTTATTGCTCTCAGGGGTGATTAGCTTTAAGTAGTTATGCATAGGATTACATTTAAAAGGAGTGGACTCACTTGTCTTCCTGCACTCTAAAGTTCTTAAAATATTCATGCAAAATGTTGGCTATTATTTACTTTCAATATCAGTCACGAAAAAGTCCATTAAAAATTTCAAGAATTGTATCTTTGTGTATGAGAGCTTTCCATTCTAAGAAGAAAAGCACACACTTTTTATTTGAAGATGTATTTGGAAATAATACTTGAAAACAAAAATGATCCTTTAATAACAACAGATTCTTCTGAATAATAAGTTTAGAATATTTTATATATCTTTTACAGTTTATGAATTTCTTTTTAAACAATATACTTATCACCTTTTATATTTAGTGAATCACTTTTTTTAAAAAAAATAACATGGAGCATAGAAACAAATAAGCAACATGAAAACAATATTAAGGAATTTCCCATCCTTCCCTCCATGTTTTAATTGTATTTTTAATTGTATTTTTTAAAAATAAAATGTTTTGTAGAATTGCCCATGAGTGATAAAGTGAAAATACATTAGAATAATAAATGCAGAGTTAGAGAGCTAAGATGAATGCAAAACAGTCTCTTTTCTGTTGTTCTGGACAAATGACAAAAAGATATTGAAAGTATATTAATAAAGGGGACATGACAGAATCAACTGACAGGAATAGAAGCATTTTAACCCAACCCAAGAAAACAATGCATATTATACCCATCTATAATTATTTTAATAATTTTCCACAAAGTTTTATTATAAATCTTTGTTACAATCAATCACTCAACATAAAACAATAAACAAACATTGTATCTTTTCCTGGGTGCTGCTCTGGGGAGTCCAAGCATGGGTTAAATACAGCCAATCTGCCCAGGACTAAATTGAAACTTTACACCTTCCCTTGTTGCCTTTTCTTCCCAGGGTGATTCGGAAAATTCTATTAGAGGAGGCGGAAATTCTGCTCGTGGCTCCCTACTGGCCCAGAAGGACCTGATTTGCCAACCTGGTGAGTCTCTCCGTCAACCCTCCTTGGCGGATTCCCTGGCACAAGGTGTATCTCAGCCAGGGGGTGCTTCAACATCCAGAGCCCCAGTGGCTACAACTAGTCATCTGGCACTTGAGAGGGACATCCTAAGTAGGGGTAGCCTTTCCACCAAGGTCATTCACACCATTCAGGCGTCCAGGTGGCCTTCTACAACCAGAATATATGATGTGATGTGGAAGGTCTTCAACAACTGGTGCAGAGAGCACGAGGCTGAGGCTACTACGGCTACGATTTCCCAGATCTTGGACTTCTTACAAGATGGACTTGACCAGGGCCTAGCTCCTAACACTCTTAGATGGCAGGTGGCGGCCTTGTCCACGATTTTGATGGTAGATGATCACTTTTCCCTTGGGCATCATCCCATCATCTGCAATTTCCTAAGGGGTGCAACCAACCTGAGGCCTCTGATTGTTCACAGGTACCCCTCATGGGATATCAATGTAGTGTTATGGGCTCTCATTGCCCCTCCATTCACCCAGCCTCAAACATCTGACATTTAAGATAGCCTTTCTGATTGCCATCACGTCTGCACGGCAAATTTCCGAAATGGCAGTCTGTCAATTCCTGATGACTTGTGTTTGATTCAACCTGACAGAGTGATTCTCCATTTGGACCCAGCATTTATACCCAAAATCAATTCTTGATTTCACCGGGCTCAGGAGGTCATACTTCCGGATTTTTGTCCACACCCCAAACATCGCAAGGAGAAAAAGTGGCATATGCTTGATGTTCGTAGAGCGTATGATATGTAAGTACATCAAACCCACGGCTGCCTTCTGTCACTTTTTGTTGCATTTCAACTGACCTCCCAGGATGAAGTTTCTTCTCAGACCATCAGTCGCTGGCTACGGGCCTGCATCACCTTGGTCCACATTCTTCAATCTATCCTGGTGCCACGCCATATCACCGCTCATTCTACAAGAAACGCTGCCACCATGGTAGCCTTGGCTACCCAGGCACCAATAGAGGAGATTTGCAAGGCTGCAAGGTGGACTTCCTTATCTCCCTTTGTTCAATGCTACAGACTGGACAAATTCACCTCCACGGAGGGGCATTTGGGTGGTGGGTTCTCCAGGGCATTTATACCAGCGGAGAGACCCTGGAAGCTTCTGCTCCCACCCTAGTGACATTTAGCTTGGGTATGTCCCATGCTTGGACTCTCCAGAGCAGCACCCAGGAAAATGACCATTGGCTTACCTGAAGGGCCCTTTTCTGGGTGCTGCGAAGGAGAGTCCAACCCCACCCTGGGGTCTGCTCCACCAGTTGTCATATGGTTCTGCGGAACTGTGGATACTTGTTTTGACTTCCTTGACTTTGTTCCTGAACTTCTCAGCGCACATTGTCCACGCCTTCATTGAAGAAAATCTGAAGAATAGCCAGCACCAGAGGCGTGGCTTAAAGTTTCACTTCAATCCTGGGCAGATTGAATGTATTTAACCCATGCTTGGACTCTCCTTCGCAGCACCCAGAAAAGGACCCTTCAGGTAAGCCAATGGTCATTCCATTTCACTCTTCTCTTTCTCAAAATTTTGCTGGAAACCTATATGATCCCTGATTTGATGTAGTGTATGGGTAGGTGTAATAGATCTCCAGCAAAAGGATGATGTACAGGAGGCATAAATATGTTGTGGCTTTTTGAGAATCTTGGTTATTTTTTTAAGAAGATGGATTGTTTTCCCAATGATAGTCATTCAAACTTTTCTGTATTGTAACCTTGTAAATTCTTCTTCTCCCATAAAAAAGCATAAAAACATGCTTCTTTCATTCCATTTTCTTGACAGACTCAAATACACAGATTTTGCATTATTTATTTCCTGATTCCAGCAATCTCTTTCAATCCAGCCTCTTCAAATCTGTAATTTTTGTAGATGACATGACATCCTACCTTTCTATTGTGAAATTCACAAATCGCATTATCATTGATTTGATATTATTACTAGTATGCATTCTTGACAATAAAGATTGATTGAACAAGATTACATTCCCTGAGGATGGGTTCCAGGACAAGTTCAAAAGCTTGGAAGACTAAACCTCTGGTCCCGGTGTCCGACCCAGATTGGATTCTGCAATATTATCCTGGGACAAGTATATTTGCCTTCATTCGTAAGATTACAATTGAAAAACCAGTCTTTCTGGTTTTTCAAAAACCAAATATTCATGTATTTTATAGTATAGTATAGTATAGTATAGTATAGTATAGTATAGTATAGTATAGTATAGCATAGCATAGCATAGCATAGCATAGCATAGCATAGAATAGAATAGGATAGAATAGAATAGAATAGAATTCTTTATTGGCCAAGTGAGGTTGGACACACAAGGAATTTGTCTTTGGTGCATATGACCTCAATGTACATAAAAAGACATGAAAAGATACATCCGTCACAAATCATAAGGTACAACACTTAATGATAGTCATAGGGTACAATAAACAATCAAATCATAGTAGTAAACAATCAATATAAATCATAAAGATACAAGTAACAAAGTTACAGTCATTCAGTCATAAGTGGGAGGAGATGGGTTATAGGAGCGATGAGAAGATTAATAATAATAGTAATGCAGACTTAGTAAAATTGTTTGACAGTGTAGAGGGAATTATTTTTTTAGCAGAGTGATGGCATTAGGAAAAAAACTGTTCTTGTTCTGTAGTGCAGTGCTCTGTAGACCTAAATAATTCTTTTTTTTTTTTTTGCAATTTGTTTTGAATTGTTTGAAACAGTTGCCATGAAAATTAAACAGCTGGTGGATCATTCCTCAATTTGTCTACTTTCCAATTATTTATGTCTTTCTTTGCCTGCTTAGATATATTGTATTCCTAGTTTTGGCAGAATCAAAAGCATGCCCTCAGCAAAACATATGCCACTGTATTAAAAAAATCACCATACCCATTCTCATATAACATTAAATGGAATTGATTTTTTGTATAGATGGAGAGTGCCCATTCTTATTCACAGTTAAATGTTGTTAAAACTCTCAATGAATTTAATCAGTGTTAATGTATTTTAGTGTTTTCTGCTTAGAGAATATTCTTAGAGTGGCTTTTGTTAATGTGCTGCAATGGCTCCTGTTGTAAAACTGAAGAGAAAATAACCAGGATAATTATATTAAATAATTTGTTTTAAGAAAATAAGTGCTGTCCTGTTGTTTTTGTTTCAGTGGGTATTATTTAGTAAACTTAAGAATCATTTAGGAAAAGGAAACTTCAGGTCCTTACCATTGGTCCTTTATCATTTTCTAAAGCTTGTGAACTATTTGTTCCACGTCTTTGCTGCTGTTTCAAAATGCATTTTGCTTTCAATTAAACTGCTACTTTTTTTACATCTTACATTGTATAGCAAAAGGTGTTGGTTGAATAAGATACCCTCCATGTTTAATCAAAATGTAACATCTTTCTAAGTTTGCCCAGCAAATGACTTTTTCTAAAGATCATGATAGCTAATGAGTTTAATGGACTATATGGTAAATGTGAAATCATAGTTGCATGGGAATGCAGCAATATGCTATAGGTAAACTGAAATAATGATGTACCAAAGACTATAAAATCCAAGTATAGCAGATGCATTAAATACAAGAGGCCATGACTTCTCGGTTTCTTTTTCTACGCCTGGAAATCTTTCTGGACTCAAACAGCTAAAAGGCAAATTTTGGGAACTATTTTATTAGTAATTCAGATACCCCTTCTGTTTGCATTAGTTAAGAAAAATCACATTAATCAGTGAGGTGTACCACTAATTAAGTGGAATTCAGGAATGTACTAAAAATCTGTCTTCAAGTTTTGTTCAATAAACCTATATAATTGTATTGTTTACTTATTACCTTCTATAGTAATTATGCCCACTGAGGTAAAGATCCCAAAGGAAAAAGAAGTAAGATCTCTCTGTTTTTCTCTTCACCTTCAGGCATGGAACCAGTGGTGGGTTTCTGCTTGTTCGCACCGGATCGGGAGAACCGGATGATGAAATTTACTGATCCGGTGAGAGGAGGTTAGACCAGTGGACCCGGAAGTAACTTCCGGAATGCCTGCTGCGGCCCTGTCGCTCCTCGCTCACCCCCACCTGTCCGGAAGCCGCTCCATCACTCGCTCTCCCCAACCATGTGCATTATCCTTGCCCAATTCGGTGTCAAGTCCCATACCTGGGAGTGGAGGTGGTGAACGGAGAAGCATGGAGAGGTCCAGTGGCACAATCCACCAGACAGCAGCGGCAAGCTCAGGAGTTTTCTCCTGGATTCCTCTCTGTCTTGCCTCCTCCGGTCTCCCAAAGTTCTTTCCCCAGTGTGTGGTAGCTTTCTACTGGATTCCCCTCTGTCTTGCCTCCTCCATTCTCCCAAAGTTCTTTCCCCAGAGTGTGATAGCTTTCTACTGGATTCCCCTCTGTCTTGCCTCTTCCGATCTCCCAAAGTTCTTTCCCCAGTGTGTGATAGCTTTCTACTGGATTCCTCTCTGTCCTGCCTTATTCGATCTCCCTAATTTCAGCCCTTACTCCTCCAGTTGTCTATTTTTGGGAAGTTTTCCCTTCTCCCCCCCCCCTTCATACGAGTCCCCAAATTTTTTGCCACATGGCTTGGAGGTGGTGGTAATGTGACTGAGTGTGCATGAGTGACATCAAGTTGGCCATGTTTGCCCGGTCACATGACTGTCAAGCCATGCCCACAAAATAGGCCACACCCACAGAATAGGTTCTAAAAATATTTGAAACCCACCATTGCATGGAACTATTTTTGTTCAATTAGTTCTTGTATTTCACTTCGTTCTTTTTCTAAACAGAAGTTATTTTAATTAATGGGAATGTTTGCTGCTAATCAGCATCTGTCTACCATGGAACAGTATAAACATGTTTTAATATGTAGCTTAAATTTAGGGCTGTTTGTTTAAGGTAAACAGAAGCCAAGATTTTATAATGTCAGTATTGAATATAATGTTATTTTGGAAAATCATGTATTTATTTTTTGTGAAAAATGAAAAAAGGAGCAATAATCATATTGTACAATATTGGAACAGCACGGTGATCTCACAATCAGGAGACTGTGAGTTTGATCCTAGGTAGAGGCAGACATTTCTCTCCCTGGGCACACTGAGAAAGTATCTGCTGACAAAACTCCACATTGGCAACAGGAAGCGCATCCGGCCATTAAATCATTCTGCTAGCTACATTCAGTTGCCCAAACTCCATCCTGCATAGGATTATGGGGTTGTTAAAGAAAGACGATGACGAATCATATTATAGAATATATTATTGCAACTTGCAGGTCCACTTCTGGCAGTCAAAAAAGATTAAAACTCTCCTTTTTTGGGTAGGTATTGTATTTTACATCTAAGCTGTACCAAGAAATGAAGAGATCACTGTAACTTTTACTGCAATGGTAGTTTTCAATTTATTTTTAATTGGAGTCATTGTTAGATATTTTTTTAATAACTATTGTTCGTGACTTAGAATCAATAGATTGTCCAGTATAAAAAAATTGCAGTATTAAACAATAATATATGTTTATTTAAATGTCCCTGCATTATTTGTTTTAAAACAAAGCAAGCAAACAAAAAAGTAACAAAGAAAAGAACAATTAATGCAAAAGTACAGAATAACAGAATTGAAAGGGACCAGAGTTGGTGGTTTTCTGGTCCAATCCCCTGCCCAAGCCTGAGACCCTTTACCATTTCAGACAAATGGCTAGTCTCTAGTCTCTTTTTAAGTCTCCAGTGATGGAACACCTACAATGTCTGAAGGCAAACTATTCCATTGGTTTATTGTTCTCACTGTCAAAAAAGTTCTCCTTAATTCCAGGTTCCTCTCGTCTCTGATGATTCTTCATATGTTTTAACTTCTAGCCCTCTACTCGTCTTTCTTGTTTTTCTCTGCAATCTTTCCACTCTCAATATTGTGGTGATCAAAACTGGATGCAGTATTCCATGTGTGGTTACAAAAGGCCTAGGTAATGCAGTACTAACACTGCTCTTGATTCTGTTCCTGGTTAATGCAGCCTAGGATTACATTGGATTTTTTAGTGGCTGCAGCACACTCCTGGCTCATATTTAGATACCATTTTTACATTTTTAAATTAAATTATTATGTGGGCAAAGAAGTAAAAGAACTTATTCAATTAGTGTTCAAAACATCATCGATGAAAAATTAACCAGAAAAAAACCTAATGCATTAACCATTTTTAATCATAGAGAAAATGATTTTAAACATCTTTTGGATTTCTAAGCTTTCATATGGTCAGTACCAAAAATAGCTATGAAGCCCTTTGTGGATAATTATGGATGAGTAATGTAAAAACGTGATAGATAGATAAATAAATAAATAGTTTGGTCAGCTTCTTCCAGATAATAATGTTTTTATCCATTTTATTAGCCAAAGCAATAGGCAGCTTGTTCTATAATACAGTTTGGAAGAGCAAACAAACTTTTGTCTTTTGAATTTTGTAAAATTATGAATAATTTCCAGGTTTCCACTCCATGTGGCATGCTAACAGTTTATTTATTGATTTTTTTTCTTAACACTTATAAAGTTCTTTGTGGGATTGGAACTGGTGCAATTTGAGGCAAGTAGCTTATCTTGGATAATATAATCACCTTAATAGTCACAATTTCTCTTCACCAGGAAAGCTTCAAGTTTTTTCTCCACCTTTCAATATCCCTTTTAATATATTTCCATAATTTGACATAATTATTTTGATATATTTATTGATTTCTGCCTCTCAAAATTTAAATCCAGATATTTCATGGAATGTAATTATTGAAAGCCAGATTCCTTCTGAAATATCTTTCTTGCATTAGTTATGTTATAATTATTGTTATTATTGTTGTTGTTTTGTTTTTTGTGTCCTATCAGATAATTCTTTAATCCTTGGATTATTTTCATCAATTTTGTTGTTGGGCTTCATGGTTTTCTGATAGCTAACACTTCATTATGTGCATGACATTAAAGTTTGTATTCCTCTATAGAAATTCATCAGCACTAAATTAAACTATTTCTAATTGTCTTTCTTGCCTATAACTTGGTAGTTGCGAATTTTTTCTTTCTTAAAAATTGCAATCTTCTTTTTAATAGTAGATTAGTTACTCCATAAAGAATTGTATTGCTATTAAGGGCTACTGAATAAAATATATTAAAATTAGGGATAATTGTGAATCTTTTTTCATCAAAATGTTTTCCTGGACTTTGTGTATCTGGAAACATATTAGCAGTCTTCAGTCAATTCTTTTTAATTTTCATCCTCTGACTATTATCATTTTCCTCCTTTTAATCTAATTTACGGATGCACTTAAAGGATTGTGTACATCAATAAAAAGGAAAGTGTAGCACAATAATAGAATGAAAAACAGAACATAATTAAGTTATAATCAAACAAAAACAGATTCATGAGAATCATCAATTAAGCCACTACAAAGCTCCGATGGGGAGAGGAAAAACAATTCTCTGATTGCAATCAGGACTTATTTGCTTCCACATGTCTTCTGCAGTATATAAAAGTTCATCACATCTCCCCTGATGCTCTGTTACCTAGAGAGATTTCCATGACGATGAAAAGATCATGGGGAAAAAACAGGATTTGTTTCTCCTGTAGAGGGAAAGACCATTTGAAAGGCTTAATAGTTATTATGGTTTCATATTTCTGTTTGGCATATACAGTTGTGATAGCTGCTCTTTAATTCCATGGGTCAGAAGGAGGTGAGGTGGCCTCAGATGCCGTCTGGGGAGAGCCCCTCAGAGGTGTCGCTTCTCAGCCCAAAACAGCATCTGTTGCAGCCTCGTAAGTCCTCAGACTTACGAATGACAGCTCGGCAGCAGCCAGGCGCGTCTTAGCCAATCAGACGCGCCTGCCGGTTGCCGGGCTGTCATACGCGAGGCTATTGGTTAAGCTGTTTGACAGCCGGGTATAAAAGGCTGTCAAACATCGGAGACTTGCCGGTCTACTTACTGTTGTTGTTGTTACACGTTCTTGCTTGAATAAAAGGTTACAGTTACCTCAGACGCCTCCGTTACTTCCTACTGCCGATCTAACAGCAGCGAGGAAGGAGTCTCTGTCAAGAGCCCTGCCACCGAGCCGGATTCACCAAAAGCGGCACTAGCAGCAATGGGACATGCTCAGGGAAGGGAGAGCCAGAACTGACTGGATTGTGCTTCAGCTGCCGCCACCATTTCTGCTGCTGCCACCAGAGACACCTTCCTTGCCTTGTTTTGGGTTGAGAAGCAATGCCTCTGAGGGGCCACGACTGGCACCTGAGGCCGCCTCTCCTCCTTCTGACCCGTGGAAAAAAAGAGCAGCTCCCCTCTCACTTTCTTCAGCCTATGCACTATTCAGGGAGTGGGGGAAAGTGCCCCTTGGCTGCCCCTCCAGGAAAATTACCACGTATCCTCCATGGGTAGAAGGTTGAAGGGGCGACCGCAGGTGAAGAGTACCAAGGGGTTTTGGCAGCATGAGAGAAAGACGTCAAAGTCAGTGGAAGTGGCTGGTGTGCCTTGTTCCGACTTTCCTCAGGTGCAAAATGCTTTAAAAAATAAAGTTTTAGTTTTTGGGGAAAATTGTAAAGGGTTAGGTGTGTGTGTTAGAGAGGGGGAGAGAGAGAGAGAGAAAGAGAAAGAGTAAGAGAGAAAGAGAAAGAAAGAAAGAAAGAAAGAAAGAAAGGAAGGAAGGAAGGAAGGAAGGAAGGAAGGAAGAAGGGAGAGAGAGAAAAAGACAAAGAGAGAGACAAAGATAGAAATGGAAAGAGAAAGAAAGAAAAAGAAAGAAGAGAAAGAAGAAAGGGAGGGTGGGAGGAGAGAGAGAGAGAGAGAGAACTTATGACCACAACTGTTCTGTTCCCCCCTTCACGGCTCGTTAACAAACGCAGACAGGCAACTTAAAAGGAAGTCTTTCTTTATCAGTTTTCAGTTCAAACTGGCTTCGAGCCCAGAAATAACATAAATACAAGTCTCCGATAAGAATGCAAAACAAAAGACTCTTACAATCACTGCAGTTCTTCCACAGTCTTCACAGATCAGGTTTACATGAAACACCAAAACACTTATCCAAGTGTAACAGGCATAAATCACGATTAATAAGCAAGCAATGTTGTACAAACCAAGGCACGCACAAAGGAACAACGTTGACTCCAGCAACTAGGGCATGGCAGCATCCATCTTCTTATCTCCAAACTTCTTCTCACAAGCCCCAGCTGCATACTGAATCTTGTATCTCGAAAAAAGTCGCAGCAGAACTGCTGAGTCACAACACACAACTAAGCCCAAAATTTTGGTTGCTAAGCAAGAGTGTTGTTAAATGAGTTTCACCACATTTTACAAATTGGCCACACCCACCTGGTCACATGACCACCAAGCAATGCCCACAAAATAGGCCACACCCACAGAATAGGTAGTAAAAAAATTAAAACCCACCACTGCTGACATTGTAAACTGTTCAAGATTGCTGTAAAGCACTACGGAGTGGCATATAAATCTAAGATCTATTGCTATTGTTTGCAGATGTTCCATTACCTAACTAAGTGTAAAGCCTCTGATTATATATAAGTAAGCTTGATCTGTCAGTGTTGGTGGGAGAGTTCTTTTCTTCTTGGTAGCTCTTTGATTGGGCTATTGTTTACATTTTGATTGTATGATTTAGCAGTTCCTTGACTTGAGTATTCTTTACTAGTTGCTTGATAATCTGATATTAATCCTGGTATTAATATCTGCTTATCTGGTGGTTGATTGCTGGGAAGGAGGTATTTTAGTCTCTTTTAATAGTTTTTTATTGTCTCTTTTGAATGGTATGTAAACATTGTTTATCTTTATGTGCCTTTTGATGATTGATTTGTTTGAGTACCAAGCTCTGGCTTTTTTAAAAATTTCATTAGAATGCCCATTGCATTCGATAATTCCAGAAGAGATAAGCATATGTGTTAGTACTGCCAGGAATTACTTATAAGAACACCATATGATACTAGGCAAGGTACCTCTGCAACCAATCCTAAAAATACAAGTCTAGGAAGAGACAATAAGCATGATCTTTCAGAAGGGTAATATTTTATCCACCCACTAGGATTGGTCAGAGCTAAACAATTTTTGAAGCAAGCAACCTTTTTGCCTTTAATGAAATCAGTCTTAGCTTGTTTCTTCCCATCCAGCCTTTTATAGTTTTCAAGTCAATACTTCTATCACATTCTCAGCTCAGTCCAGTGTGAACAAGCATAATTAAGTCTCATCTGCATCCTGATGATACTTGGCCTATAGGTTTTAATGGCTTGAAATATCTGTTCACTTTACTGAAGTGCATAAAAGGGGAAAAAGCAGCACAATTCTGGCTTTGAAGGACAGTTATCATTTTATAAGGCCTGATGAGATGAGGGTGTTTGTGACCCGACAAATGCGCGCACGACAAAAGCGTGCCGACAAAACTGTGGTGAGAAAGCCGTGACGTCAAAATCGCACCCACAACAGCGTGCCCACAACAGCGTGCCCACAACAGCGTGCCAACAAAAGCGCGATTAGGTTAAGGTAAGGGTTAGGGTTAGGGTTAGGTTCAGGGTTAGGGTTAGGGTTAGGGTTAGGGTTATTACCTTGTTTTTGCGTTGTTTGTTGATGGCATGCTTTTGTCGGTTCGCTGTTGTGGGCGCGATTTCAACATCGCGGTTTTCTCGCTGGAGTTTTGTCCTGCGTGCATTTGTCAGTGAACTGAGGATGTTATAATTTCTAATATGAAAATTATGTTTTGTTTACATATTTATTTTTTCAATATTCTCTTTAAAATTATGCTTAAGGCAATGATTAAATACTGAATAAAATTAATGTAGTAATTAAAACATAAGATGAGTAGAAATACACATACACACCCCTTAAACTACATGGTTCCTACTTAATCAAATTGTGTTGAAGGTTAATATATAGCCAGCAATGCAAAGCCAGTAGAAAACATAGCACTGATTTAGCAGAATGTTGCCTTGCAGGATTAAGTAAATCCTTTTCAAAAAATTGTATTAATAGTTTCTAAGTGCACTTAAGGGGAGAACAAGCCTCCACTTACTCAGAGTTATGATACTTGGAAGCACTCAGGGAGCACCATAAAACTCAATTACTCATCCATCTATTATAATTTTGCATGAAAACTCAAAAGGAAATAAATCTAACAACAAAAATATGGTATAAACAAAAGATATTTTCAGTATACTTTAAGAGCTATCTATTGCCAGCTTAATCCTTTTCATATATAACCCAGTTACCTGCTGGCAGTACATTTTGTGTTACTCAGAGTAATTACGGGTGCGATACTGCTCTGCTGATACTGCTAGAACCAGATTCTATATTCTTAAATTCTACATTCTCCCTAATTCTAGAGCAGTTATAAGAACTCTAAAATGTGACTATGACAAGCAGTAGTGAATGTTATCATGCTTGTAATGTATTGCCCAATAATATAGGACACTACAATTTATAGAAGTAAATCTAGTGTTAATCAGGCTAAGATCTGTTTGAAAGGGGGACCAAATCCTTATAATTTTTTCCTACATTAAATCATGCTTATATCAGGAGGTTTACTTATTCACAAATGAGTAATTTTCAGTTTCAGACAGAGAAGTTGAACCAGAGTTAGTCATTGATCAGGAACCATTTTTCCTTCAATTTTTTTTCCAAAAAAGAGTATTTTCATGCACATACACATGCAAATGCATTAGCACCAGGATGGCGAACTTATGGTGCGTGTGCCATGGGTGGTACACAGAGCCCTCTCTGCGGGCATGTGTGACATCATCCCAGCTCATCTTGACCATGCATGTGTGTATGCCTTTCACCAGCCAGCTGGGTCTCTGCCGTGCATGGGAAGGGGAAGGAGTGCATGCCGTAGATGCATGCATGGGGATGAGAGAGTATGAATGGTCACATGTGCATGCATGGGGGGATATATGGAGGGGGTTGCTTGTGCATGCGCAGGGGGAAGGGCACACAGGGAGGTTGCATGCACATGCACGTGAGGGGACATGCACAGAGGGGGTGGGTGCATGCAGGGGCTCACACACGCATGCACGGTTGAGGGATCACAGTGGATTGCACACACCTGCAAGTAGGTGGGGGGATTGCAGGAGGGTCACTCGTGGATGCATGGGGGCATGCAGGGGGAGGTTGCATGCGCATGCACAGGGTGGATCGTGAGGGGTTGCGTGTGCATTGCATTATGGGTGCACACATGCACGCGTGTGCTTTTGGATGCAGCGACAAAAAGGTTAGCCATCACTACATTATCCCATGCAGTCATAAACTTAATGTTGCAATTACAATAGTATATTACTATGTGATTACAATACAATATATAATATCTAATATAAAATAAAATATATACATAGATAAAGATGTTCTATGCATTTGCACATGCAGTGATTAGTTATATTTTATGCTGAATAACAATGAGCTATGTCACATAGTTCTGGGGTTACCCCACAATGTGTTTACCTACCCCCAATTTGACACCCAATGATAATTAATTTTAAAATATTCAACAATTCACCAAACTATTTATTGATTTGACATAAAGAGCCTTTGTGTGTAGTTTGCCATTGTAACTAATATAGTCATTTTTAACCATTTAAGTTGCAATATTTATGTCAATAAGAACTCCCCCTCGAGTGGACGAAGACTATGTAGTCAGCCCTTTAAAATATTTTATCATGTACTTGTTAAAGAAAATCTCTTAGGGTAAATTAATCTCCCTAAGGTTATTTTAAAATAACATCCATTTTTTCACATTTATATATAAATAAATAAGAATGATCATCAAAAGTAAAACGAAAAGGAAAAAAATATCGCTTAAAAAGTTTTCACTCTACCATTGCTCTTTCAAGTATCTTATTTTGTGTTTTGTATCTTTAACTTTCTAAAAATCTTAAGGGAAAATGAAGTCAAATAATTGTCCAAAAACAAAGAAGGAAATAGCTTCAGGACATAATGGAAATAAGCACAAATTGATTTGCTTCTTTCAGTTCTGTGAAGTGGGAGAGAAAACTAATCCTGGTTTCTTTTTTCCTGCTTGACACTCCAAATTGTTTTTCTCCTAAGTGCAAGTACCTTGAAATAATGCTATATATTGTATTATAGCACTGCTCCAACAAGCGTTCTGAGAAAAATTGTGATGTATAGAATGCTTCAAAATTTTATTCCACCATAGTTGGAAAATTTATATTCCAGCTCCACTGAGTGGTTGCTAATATTTATGGGGCCAAAATAGTATTAGTAGAAGAAGACATTCTACTTCTGAATTAAGAAAATAACAAAAAGAAGGGGTAGGGGGAAGATTTTTCAGAGATGTCAACATTTTCATAACTGATTTGTACAAATTAGGTAATAAAGCATTAATCCAATGCAGTAACCTGGAATACATCCCCATAAATTTTTAAAATTTTGACCTGTTATTTTAACCCCTTCCCATTTCTCTGAGATAGGATTTGTACCAGCAGTACCTTTGTGCACTAATTCCGTATTAAAAATTGAGATGATAATCTGTGTTAGTCGTCTTCCTTTTAAGAGCCAAGGTGGCGCAGTGGTTAAATGCAGCACTGCAGGCTACTGCTAGATCAGCAGTTCAGCGGTTCAAATCTCACCGGCTCAGGGTTGACTCAGCCTTCCATCCTTCCGAGGTGGGTAAAATGAGGACCCAGATTGTTGGGGGCAATATGCTGACTCTCTGTAAACCGCTTAGAGAGGGCTGAAAGCCCTATGAAGCGGTATATAAGTCTACTGCTATTTTTCTGTCCATCTATTGCAGTGGTGGGTTTCAAAAAATTTTTGAACCACCTACTCTATGGGTGTGGCCTCCTTTGTGGGAGTGGCTTGCCGGCCATGTGTCCCCCCCCCTCTCTCTCTCCTTCCTTCCTTTTGTCTCTCTGTCCCTTTTTCCTTTTTTCTTTCATTTCTCTCTTACTTTTTCTTTCTTTTTTCTTTTTTCTTTCTTTCTTTCTTCCTTTCTTTCTCTTTCTCTCTCTGTGTGAGTCTGTGTGTGTGTGTGTGTGTGTATGAGTGAGTGGTGGGTTTCAAAAAATTTTGGAACCTCTTCTGTAGGTGTGGCCTGCTTTTTGGGTCCACTGGTAGAACCTCTTCTAACCGTTTCGGTAGATTTGACGAACCGGTTCTACCAAACTGGTGCGAACTGGTAGGAACCCACCTCTGATCTATTGTGACAACAGAACTGCAGAGGGAAATAGTCAACTCTGGATCTTTTCCTTTGCTTGTAAACCTTTTGAAGAGAAGGCTATTTGAGTCATCTGAAGCCAGACTCACCTTACACACTTGACCTAAGTTTAACCAGTGTAACACTCACACAGGCAGCAATCCCTACCAAGATGGACTTCCATTAAGTCCCAAAAAGATTTCTAGCCTCATAGAAGGTGAAATGTATCATTTCAGTATATTGGCTTTCTAAACACAGAACACGGTTTTTACCTTTTAGTTAAAACACTCAGATTCACTTGATAAATTAACATTATTTGAGGGTTTCCAACATAAGAATCCCAATGAGCTGGTTCACTTGTGGAAAAACCCAACCAGCTTTACCTGACCATCAAGATCCAGAGTCAAACAAAGGAAAAATGCACCGATGTCAATTCTTTGAACTAGAATAGCTGAGAAACTAGGCAGAGACAACTTTAAAAATCTTGGGTTGATTTTAATTGTAAATTTAAAATTATGTTGTTCAACATTAGGAGATATGTAAAACAAAACTTTTAGAAAAATGAAATCTGCCCACAAAACTAACTTAGACTTATCCACTTGTCCATCACCAAAACCATTTCAGCAACCATTTCTTGAGGACACACACATCAGAATTCAGTCACTTCATTCCTGTTGCAAATGACCTCTAGCTGCATTTACCTATTGCAGTTTGAAAACAGCCTTTTCTTTTTTTATCTCATCTATTTCATATCTTTACTTGAATACAGGTTAGGACAATTCATTGGGTATTCACAATACAGAACTTTTGGAGGTCTTCTAGTCCAACCACCTGCTCAAGCAGGAGACTATACCATTCCAGACAAATGGCTGTCCAATTTCTTCATGAAAATCTCAAGTTATGGAGTACCCATAATTTCTGGAGGCAAGCCATTCTATTGATTAACTGTTCTATCAGGAAATTTCTGCTTAGTTCTAGCTTGGTCTTCTCCTTGATTAGTTTCATCCATTGCTTATTGTCTTGCTTTGAGGTGCTTTGGAGAATAGGTTGACCCCACCCTTCCCTGTGACAGGCTCTCAGGTACTGGAAGACAGCTATCATATTACATCTTCATTAGTTAGACATAACCTAATTCCTTCAACCATTCTTCATTTTTTAGCATCCAATCCCCAAATCATTGCTGTTCTCTGTATGTTTTCTAGAGCCTCAATATTCTTTTAATTTTGTGAGAAAACCAGTAAAACTGCTTTTCTTGCAGCTGGACCAGTCCTACCCTACCCATTTCTTACCAATCAAATAAATCCAAGTATTGTATTTCATGGGAAATCCTCTCTCCGTGGAGAAAATATTTGTCTTGATCTAAGAGCTTCTAAAACCTTGACTTCATCATTTATATTAAAACAGCATGTTGTCTAAAAGCTTTTCTTAGTAGGAAACAAGTTGCTGGTTTGACACTCAGCAGAAAGATTTTTAATAACCATTTTTCTTTTGTTGCACTATCTAGCTTTCTCCTGCTAGTTAAAGAGCGTTTTTTTAAATGTTTTCTTTGCTTGCCTGTTGCTTAGTGGAAGTTTACAGTGTTTTATTCTTTTTCTGTGGAAGGGAAAGTTATTGGAGGTAATATGAATGATAAAAATCTTAGAAAAACTTTGGCAAACTAGGGAACCTAGTAATCATAGTTCTCTTAATTGGGTCCAAAGTAGAAGAAGATGGGGAAATCCAGAAAATAATTTCTTAAGCTGTTTCATTTCCAGCTGGTTTACACAAGGGAATCCAGCATTTTAAGACTATACTATACTTGTCAAAATGATGGATTATCTGGGGATGAGTTAAAAAGGGAACTCTTGTCCATTTGGGTCACAACAGTATTCCACAAAAAGAAATGTAGCTACTGATTTAGCAACCCGCTAGTATTTGGCAAATGTGAGGAGAACTACCAGTAATCAGATACAAAGTTATTATCAACAATACCAAGTTATGTTGCAGTCATTTTGACAATGGATATTTCCCAATGATGGAATAATGATATGTAATCAGATGCTCCAATACAAGACAGTTTTGTAGTGTAGGGCAACAGCAAATTTTGCAGAAATAAGTAATTTCTAACTTAATCCATTACAGATTTACTACAGCTACACTATCTGACTAGTTACTACTCTTTCCCTACTCCATGCACTTTTCAAAGTGGTACTTTCTGAAGCCTTGACAGGATTTTTTCTAGCTACTCTTTGGTTTCTTAGCATTTGATTTATTTATTTTTATTCTATTTCTGCCTCTATTTAGATTTATAGGTACAATTCTGTTTTTCATGTAACTCTTTTATGTTGAGTCTTTTCACATAAAGTTTCATGCCAGTCACTGCAGAGTTTAAAGATTTATAATGTAACAATTTACTTGACACCAACTCCACTGAAGCATTCAATCTGCAGATGTTTAGTGCGCATACAAGGAAAGTCAAGCTTAATTGCCTATAGACTCAATATATTCAGTCTGTTCCATTTCAGGGTTATTAATAAGACTATGTAGTAATTTTTTCAATCTATGCTTACAAAAAAAAAATCAGATGATCCAATCCAAGTCTTATTCTAAGCAAAAAGAGATGGAATACATTACACTACCAAAAAAGATTCTTTTTCAGCAGAATAGAAAAGCCTATGCTTCCCACCATCTATAACTACACCACTTTCATTTATAAACTCCATCACATAAGTAAATAATACACAATCAGATGAAATTGAAATGCTATTCTTGTTTAAACCACAGGCAAGCTAGTCCAACTGATACCTTTAGCAGAAGAGTCCATTTTCCCCCATTCCATTAGGGAAATTTACTGGACTGCTTTCAACCCTAGAACATCACAGTATTTTTTACTCAAATTATAACAGTAGTCTACTATGCATATCTTTTACACAAAATATTCAGATCTATTTATTCAATAGCATTTTTCCAGTTTCACTGTCAAAGTTGATGCAGCATAATATATATCTATGAAAGGAAGTTGCATTTATAGCAGCATATTTAAGAAAACGTAGAAGCAAAATGAGCATTAGTTACTTGCATCGAAATAAATAGCATATTGGGTAACATAATTAATATTCTGGCTATCAAATAAATAAGGAGCAACATGTATTTTCATGCATTAATGAGTGCAAACTCTCTGTGTGTGTGTGTGTGTATGTGTGTGTGTGTATGTGTGTAGATGAACGTCTATCCAAAATGTATGGCAACAGATTTATTTTTTAACCAATTTCACACAATACCCATTTGTATGTGTACATTGAGACAGGGGAAGCGGGACGGTAAAACAAGTAGAGAGAAGAAGGAAAGAACAAAAACCTTTGAGTCTTTCCAGCCTGAACACCCAAGGGACTTTCACTGTTCCTATTTCCATAGTATCAGAGGAGACCAAGCAATCCTAGTTCAAAGCAGAGATGATGAAACACACAACTTTTATTTCCAGTGCAGAGGAAAAATCTACACCATTTCCTGATAATTAATAGGTATTCAGACACCATTTATCATCAGTGGTTACTTAAAGATGAACGGATCATAGTCACAGTGCAGGTAGCTAGTTTCTGCACACCAGCACAAAATATTTGTTGGACCCTGATGAATAATCCTTTATAACCATTTTTATACAATTAATCACCAAATCTGTTGGTATTATCACCAGATTCATTGTTTATTTTTAGTACCTAATAACTATAGGCCTTCACAATTTGATGACTAATGTTACCTTGCAACTTAGACAAAGTTCTTGTTTATGTGCAACTGATAGATAGGCTACCAAATTATGATTTCAATATAGATTTTATTTGCTATTTGTTATTATTTTATACCAGAATTTTTAACAGGATACACTTTGAGCATTTTTAATTGTACTGGTCTTTGACTGTAATACATATGTGATTGATTGGTTGATTGATTGATTGTTTTGTAACCACAATGAAGAACCAATCATATAGCTGATATCACACAATCTTATGACAGATAAATTGTAAAACAAATAATAAAAATTGAATTTTTAAATATCTAATACAAGAAAGGAAACAAAGCAGAAAATGTGAGTAATTTTAATAAATAGGAAACTTAGATACCCTGTCATTTGCTAGCTTTTAGAACTGACCTTGATTTACTAGGCATTTTAGTTTAACAATATCATGTAGTTTCCATAAAACATGATTAAGATCAGACTGCAAATTATTATTTTGATCAATATATGAAAATAGGTACAACCATAAATATTAAAGATACTTTCTGCAGAATAGACAGAAGATATTAAATTATATTTGAATTCTAATATAAATTGAAACCATATTTAATAACAGTTGCAGATATTTTTTAAAAAAATATTCTGTCATATGTACAGTACTGAATAGACACAGACAAAATGATCTGTCTTAAGTCTGTGCTACTTTTGAATATGTCGTATATAACTCCCTCTCTTCTGTACATGAATCTCTATTTATTTTTAATCTACATTAAATATAGAGTGATTCTGCAATTCTAATTTCTGTAAAATATTAATTCAAAGCCTATCTTGAGAAAACATCTCTAAGATAAAAAAAATTACCAGGAACTTGCAGAATGTATAAAAACAAATGGATAAGTAAAAGTTGTTTTGTATATTTGCCCAGAATTTATAAATGTGGGATGCCAAGTTTATTTTAAATACAGGTAATCTCATCATCACAGAGTTGTGATTTACTTGACAGAATGCCAAATAAAAGTGCATAAAATGTTCATACTGTAACTGATCCAATATTTTGAAAGAGAAATTAGTGAAAATAAAATGCAATTGTATGAATCATGTATTATTTTCATTTACAAAAAAAGCACTTAAGTTATATAAAAGATCTTAGTAATGTGGAATAATAAACCAAAATTCTCCAGAGTGTAACATATGTTGATCCAATCACTTAATATTATTTACAAGGTATGCACAGATGCTAAGATTTGTCATTAATTCCACTTGCCTTAAGACTTTCTATATATTCCATTCTCATTATTATGCTTGGCTTGTCCTCTAATTTGCTCTTAAGGACAAATTCAAAATATGCATATTTCAGCACAAATGAAATAACAAGAAATAGGTGCATGCAAGAATATGTATTCTGGATTCTGATGTTAATGAAGATGGACTGTGTTTGATTTCCTACATTTAAATAGTCTATATCTAATACTTAAGAAACAGAAATACTTCATCTATATAAAAACAAGGTCCTTTTGAGTTTCCTACTGATTTTGAGGCTCGCCCATGAGATTTTCTTCACAATAGTGCTAAAAATGACCTACTATTGCCTTCATCTGAAATATTTTTTAAGACGAGCCTTTCTTCTTGATTTATATAGAACATTCCAAAAAAGTTAGGCATGCTTAAATTTCAAGTAATTTTGAAAGAGTGGTTTATCACATATACACTATCAAATAATTCTATATTTAATAATAATGTGACATCATAATACAGTGTGTAATGACAAGACAATATTCTTAAATAAACTGTCAAAGAAAAGTGACTGCACCTGTGGTAATTTCTGCTAACACGGATAGCTAAAATGCCTAATAATTCTTAATAAACATTACCAAAAAAATCCAGAATGAATTTAATTACATAATATCAGAATTCAGTCCAATGTACAAACTGTTCTTCCAAAATCTAATCTCATACTAAATGACATTTTTTGTAATAAGTACCATACCTCTAAATGCACATATTTCTAGGAAACTCAAAAATACACCTTCAAATGGCTTGTAAATTAATTCTTTCTAAAGTAAATCTTAGAAAGACTAGATAGCCTAATCCTTGAATAACTTTAAACCCACTCTTCAAAAGTTTAAATGCTATGGAGGGGGGGATTTTCTAGAAATTTATTCCTATCAAATTTTCCCCTGTAATAGCAGTTGGTTGTGGAAAAGGAGAAGTCTGCCTCCCAAACTTTAGTGTGATTCCACAGGTAGGAATCTAATCCATTTGGATTTATCAAAATAGTCATAAATTGTGTAGCAATAAGGCTCAGTTTTATTTTGTATATACTTATCAACAGGGATGTGCAGTCACTAGAGGCAAGGGAGGCGGGGCCTCACCAGTCTCCTCAGGGAAAGGAAAGAATTTTAAATATTTTTTTTAAATAATTAAAGCCAGGGTAGTTGCTATCAGATTTCAAGTCACAGTGGCTTGGTGTCTGCTCTCAGTATTAACTAGGAGGAGGCCAGAGAACTAGGGGCCTCTTTTGCATAAGGAATTTTTCGCCTTTTAAGAGTTAAGCAAGGGTTAACAAGCAAAAAATTCCTTATGCAAATGAGGCACATATTCTCTCGCCTCCTGTAGAGGGCATTTTTAGAGGCTTTTTAGAGTTCTCTGGGAGCAACTAGCTCAGTCTGACAGAGCTCTGGCTTTTCAAGAAGGGAGGGCAGGGCAGGGAGAAGCAGAGTTGAAATCATCTCTGAAACAGCTGGAAAAGGTGCATGTGGGGAGGGGGGGAGGAATTCAAAAAGTTTGATCGGAAGGCAGCAGGGGAAGGGGGGTATGGCAGAGGAGCTGCTTTCAAGCCTTTGGAAAATATATCCAATCCAACTTCTGTGTTTGTGTTTGAGAGTGAGTGAATGAGAAAGGGATCGAAGTTCTCTGTGTGCGTGTGTCTGTTTGAGAGAGGGGGGAGGGAGGGAGAGAGGGAGGAAGGAGGGGGAGGGAGAAGAAAAAGAATGGGAAAACTTATTTTGCAAGGGGGGAAAATGCTGTCGCTTTAAATCGGAACTGAGCATGCCTGGCTGTGGAATTCTGGGAGTTGAAGTCCACAAGTCTAAAAAGTGCCTCACCAGGCCTAAAGCTGACCGCATGTCACTGCTTATCAAACATATTTCAGTTACTCCAAGTTAGTCTTTTGCTGATTTCTAATTTTCATGAGCATGTCCATTTCCCCTTTATTTATAAGCTTCTCTTGAGACATAATCCTTTTCTTTAAGTTTATGGAAGCCATGGAAGCTTTTTAAAAATTTTGTAGTTGCATAGTATTAAACTATAAAAACTTTTGTAAACAGATACCTTGTGCCAATATTTTACTGTATCCTTATGTCTTCATATAGAGTTGCCTTTAAAGGTATCCCAGAACATTGCAAAAGCATAATAATAAAAAAATACAGATCATATTTTTAAAGTGTCAGTTTATATAATTTTAGCAACATTTACTTGCATAGAACAGATTATGTAAAAGAACCCTATGGAGAGTTTATTTGGCTCAGGTTTTGGACTTTTGGCAGAATGAACATTAGCCACAAGTGAAGTCCTGCTGGTACGCATCCTTCTCTCCTTAAAAAAACTGCATTAAGCCAAATGATTATGCTCAGTTTATTTTAATTTATGAGATTGCCAAGGGATATTTTCTTTTTTAAACCCCAGTATACTAATAGCACTGTTGTGCTGTGGCATGAGACTTTTTATTTTTCTATGTTTAGCAATTCTCAGCTGGTTTACCATTTTTTTTTTAAATCCTAAACAAAAACATCCTGTAGAGAGCTAGGTGGACCTAAAATTAGGCTATTAAAGTAACAGTATATCTTAAAATTTGCTTTTATCCAGCGGGAAATATAAAATTAGGCAAACGTGCATCAGGCCAATCTTTAAACTTAAAAATTACTTCTTTTTAAAATATTTAAATGCAAAGTAAAAATATAAACTGCAGAAAGAAAGGAAACCAAGAAAATGTTTTAAAATCTATTTTATATTTACCTATAATTGCTGGCTTACTAATGAATTCATTTCTATTATATGAACAATGCAAGTTATTACCTTAATGTATCTCTGCCATAGTAACACATATTGCTCAATTCTTTATTAGTAAAAATATGGCTTTTCAAAAATAGATAATTATACATTTCTGAAAACCATTCCTTGACATCTGGGATAATATAGCTTTTGAATCAGTGGTGGGTTGCCAATTTTTTTACTAGCGGTTCGGGCGCGCTCCCATGCGCACTTGCGTGCTTGCACAATATTTCTGCTCATGCTCAGAAGTGTCTGGGCAGGTGGACGGAGCCTCCCGCTGCCGCTACTATCGGTTTGCCCGATCCTGACCAAACCAGGAACAACCCAACTCTGTTTTGATTTCTTAATTTTTTTAAAAAACTTCTCATTCTCAGTACAACTATTATTCCTGATAATCAATCAAATTCCAAGCTATAACATTTACTTTATCTTTAACATTTAAAGATTTCTCCATAAATCAGCTTATATACATGAATACACTATTGCAGTAAAGTACCAAAAGATCACTTTATACAATATGGTTCAGTAAACCTCAAATATTTTATACCTCCAGCATAGAAAATCTGATGTCAATCCTTTCAAAAGTATTCTTGGGGGTGTCCAATGATTTTTGATAAATAAAATCTCAGATCTGTAGATACCATTTTAACATTTTTAAGGATGTAAATCTTTAAATGCAAACTCAGAGCATTTTAAGCAAAAGTATAACTGGCAAGTAATGCTAGTTTATTTAAAACACCTTTATGGTTACCTAATTCAGACAAAGTGACTTTTGGCAATGGACAAGAAATCATGAAATACACTCAAAACTCACCATTTAAAACCCATTAAGATAGTAAAAAGGTGACCATAACTAATTTACATTATAATTCATCCTTTAAGAATTCTGTTCATCCTAAATTGAGCAAGCAAGGAAAGAGTCAGGTCTTAACTGCCATTTTAAATGCTTGTAGGATTAGGACCAACATTGCATCAGACTGATATTCATTTTCAGGAAGACATATTTCCCAACATCCACAGGATGACATTGTGCCAAAGAAGGGATCCAAAGTGTATCCTCCCTATTAGAGCTTATTTAATGAGAACTGTCTTGAGAAAAAGCAGTCATCCTGGCTTTGATAGCGGAAGGAAGATTCGTAGTTAATGCTCATAAAGTATATGTGGAAAACCAATAAAGATATTGTTAGATTGGGTAATAGATAGCCACACATAGGCTTAACGGTAACACAGCTCTTTATTGAATACAACAAGTGAGCACAATCCAGCAAAGGTTGAGTCTGACAGCAGCCCTTTTATAGGGAGCTGTCAGACCTTTCAACCAATAGGATTAAACCTCTGTTCCCGCCGGATACAGGGTCTGGCTGTATTAGACTAGAAAGGAGTCCGCCGACAAGAGTCATTTTACCATGCGGCAGCCTCGGCTCTGCCCCATGACCACTTTGCGTTCTTAGCCAGGAGATGGTGTAAGGGCTCAGCAATGGTGGCTTTCTGTTTGAGAAAGACGCTGTAGAAATTAAGGAGCCCGAGGAACGCCTGCAGCTCGGTTTGATTGCGAGGTGTGGGGGCGTCCTGAATAGTTTTATTTTTTTGTGTAGTCAGGTGAATCCCAGAACCATCGATTAGGTACCCTAGGAATTCAACCCTTGGCACATTAATTTGGCATTTCTCTTTTTTGAGAACATTGCAAAAGCATAATAATTAAAAAATAATAATAAAATAATAAAAAAATACAGATCATATTTTTAAAGTGCCGGTTTATATAATTTTAGCAACATTTTCTTGTACAGGACAGATTATGTGAAAGAACCTGGCTCAGGTTAACTGGAAGCCAGACAATATATGGACAGGGAAAGTTACACAATGGTAAACTGGTATAACCAGTAAAGAGGAAGTTGTTAAGGAAATAACAGTCACCAATATATCGGGTTAATTGTAGTGGGTTTATTCTCTTCTCCCCTCCTCCGCATTTCTGTAACAGTAACTAACTGACAGTACCTTCACCTGACCTTGAGGTAGCATACTTCCACGCTTTATTACAAATAAAATTCTATTTTTGAAATGCTAACATTCCATCTTATATCATCTAATCCATGTCTAACAATGTCATTTTATCAAGATTAAAAAGGATAGATTTTGAATATTAACCTGATAATGCTAGTATTGTATTTATTTTTTTCATTTCACAAAATAAATTGGATACAATGATAAGATCAACACTTTTTATTTTTTATGGTGCCATAGCCATATTAAAGTTATTTTCATTTAGGTAACTTTTTTTTTAAAAGCTAATAAAATTTTATACTTTTTACTACCATGAGAGATACCTAAATATACAGTTCTGAAACAAAAGTTAAATCTGCAAAAACAATATATATTTTTCAAAAAATGTAAATATTTAAATCCTCCCTCCAAAACATCCCCTGTATTGAAAAAGAGAAGACATGAGTAAATTGACGACACTTTTTGGATACATCTATAACTTTATACCAACTAATTCAACAACAACAAAATGAGGCAAGACCATTAGTAATCTAAATGATAGCTTTTGCTATCTGTATCAAAATATGTGACATATCACTATAATGGGAAAATAAACACAACATATTCAGTTATAGCAGACTATAAGCCCTCTCTTTAAACATCACATCAAATTTTCTAAATATTTAAATTTCATTTCCCAGAATTCCCCAATCAGGGTGGCCATTTCAGGAAATTCCATGAATTGCAATTACAATTTCTCTTTTTCCTGAAAATTCTCACGTTTAACTTTTTCAACACTCAATTAGATTGCACAAGAAAGTAGCTAATATACACCAATAATATTAATAATAAACTCTGTGATAGTTTTGGCAGTTTGAACAAAGAGCTTTGTTTTCATTGTAAAGTAGACAGATGACATCCAAGTCTGAATACATTGAATTTTGGTACAGAAGTACAGAGAACATTTTTTTCCCATTATCAGAAAAGAAAACCTGTGTTCTTTTACAATTTAGGCTGAAGTTGAAGGATCAAGGATGGAAACAGGTGGGATGTAATGTCTCCTCACAGCCTCAGCATTAACTACCTCAAATTTCTAGAAACAGGATAATACAGGAAATAGAAAAGAAGAATACCTGTGTCAAGAACTTGGTTTATTTCTGTGGAAATAGATAAATCTTTCTAAGCCAAGAAAATGCATTAAACTGTACATTGATTTTGTTGTGGGTGTTAGAAGCCTTATTCTTTCTTATTCTGATTTTCTGTAGGTGCGAGAACCTGCAGAGAAATTGCATTCTCTGTAATTTCAGACCAAGACCCTTAATTTATTGACAGCTGATAAATATCATGAAAGCCATTTCTTTTCCAAGATCGCTAATTATAGTGGGAACACCACTGATATATGGTCTCCTAGAAGCATTGCATACCTTTTTGTATTTATATCAGATCTTTTGAGCCTTCCTTCTTGACTTCTTGGCTTCCTTCCTTCCTCCCTGCTCTCTACTCCCCTCCTCTCCCCTTCTTTTCACTTATCTATTGCAAGATCTTTATTTCTAAGAGAGAATAACTGAATAGTTCTAGTCACATACTTGACACAAAATGGACAGAAGCAGGAGCTATATCAAATATTTGCATACACACATGCACACTCATACAGGAATCTGTTTATTAATAGCCAGAAGATTGTGGGACCCCTTTCAATCACAAATCAAGTTTAGGATCCCTGAAGAAAAGTGATGGCAACAGTAACTACCAAACAACTACACCAAGACAGGATGTTGCCTTACCCCAAGTGCAGAGGTGGGTTCCTCCCAGTTCGCACCTATTCAGTAGAACCGGTTCGTCAAATCTACTGAACCGGTTAGAAGAGGTTCCACCAGTGGACCCGTAAAGCAGGCCACACCTACAGAAGAGGTTCCAAAAATTTTGGAAACCCACCACTGGTCCTTGGATATGATTATTCTACACTATCATGCTCATATTTATAAAACTCAGTGCCTCTGTGAAAGGTAAGGATGACTACTGCGTTTGTGGTGCAATCAGAACATTGCGTGTGTTGAAGTTGTTTTAATGCAAACCAAGATGCCTTTTAAAAAACAAGTTTTCATCATATTCTTATGCATGCCAGTGCTGTGTGTGAGGTAATTTAAGGTGGTTCTGACAAGTGTCGTTGGCATCTTCATATCCGATCACATGGGCAGCAAGCCACTCCCATCTGGTCACATGGGCAGCAAGCCACTTCCACAAAGGAGGCCACACCCACAGAGTAGGTTTGAACAATTTTTGAAACCCACCACTGCCCAAGCAGTTTAATTTTTGGGCCTGCTATGCTACTACAATATCTGAACAAGAATAAAAATTTCTCATAGCTAAAAGAAGAAGAAAAACAAAGCTATAAACAAGAGAAATATATTCAACATTTGTATCTACTTGAAATATACTTTTTTCTCACACGGTCACAAATCAATCCACCCAGATTTCACACATACATTTCATAGAACTAAACAGGTCTCTTCCTGATTAAAGAGCATTTATGGAAAAAAGATGGGGAACATTTATTTATTTTTTTAAAAAACCATTGCTTATCCATCTTCTGAAATGACAGTTTAAGATTTTAAAGTTCACGCACAGTTTATTAGAGTTAATTTAGTTATATTCTTCTTCCTTATTAGCCACATTTATTGCCAAATGGTATATAAACTATATATAAATGGTATATAAAGTATATCTAAAAATGAACGTCCATATCATTTTTCTTACTTTTTGTTACTTATAACTCTCCTACAGCTTCCATTAGGTATCTTATATTGCATCTATATAAGCAAAATGTCCAATTTTGCTTATATAGATGCAGTAATGTTATTTTATCAGAATATATAGGCATATTTACATACATATGAAATGAACTACTATGGAATACTAGCATTTTAGTGCCAGGCTTCTAGTTTTATTCGTAGCTTTCTGTCAAATACGTTTTATTACTGTTCTATTACTTTGTTTGTTATGGTTTACAAGGAAAAAAAAGTATTAAGCACTCCAATGAAAACTAAGCCCAATATTCCAAACAAATATGCTGCAAAATCAGATGACCAGTAGTCAATTAGTAGAAAAAAATAATTATAAAGTGAATAAAAATAAGAATAGCAGATGAAATCTACTTTTCATTATAAGGGATTCAAAACAAATTACACATTTTTTTTGTCAGAACTGATTTATGGTTGCTTTAAGTAATAGCACTGCACAACCGAAACAACATGCTGTTTCAGACTGCCAAATAATTCAACTGGTATCATCTACTTTGTGTAAAAATACATAATATGATTTGGAAAACAAGCATATGTCTAATGTTGCAGGAAAGCCGTACTTATTTAAGTGACTAGTTTTCATTTTTTACTGTCCGGATTATATATTAGCTCTCTTTGTCAAAGTGCATTGTCTGTTTACTTTTAAGTCTATATGATTTATTTTCATCAGATTGAGCTGATATATATTGGATGTTTGTTGTTGTTTAACATTGCCAGTTGATAACTGAGCATCATCACCATTAGTTAACCTGTTAAATCTTATTCTTTCCCCAGAAGATATATTTGCTAATTGGAGCAGTATAATGGATGAAGGCAAAAGCCTTATGCATGCTAGTCCTGTGCCAATATACAAAGGAACTTGTTTGCAAAGCGCATTAGCAAGATTGAAGCACTATTCTTCAAAGCCTTTAAGCAGCAATCATCATAAAAAGGAGCCTAGAATTTATTGAAGCTAATGGTAAGCAAAGGCTTAGTTGAAGCCTTCTCGTGTAAAGTAGGGAATGAGCTGAGGAAGCTAGCATGTGGGAAATAAATTACTCCAGATAAAACTGTAAACAGCAGGTGTGTGTGGGGAGAAGGGGAACTATTGTCAAACTGCAGCAGAAAAACACAATATAATGTTGAATTTGTAATAGGAAAGAAGTACATAAAGGTAGACGTCATCAAATTTTGCTCCATAAAAATGGTTACCATTCCATTTTGGTAATGGGAAAAAATTTGTTTTTGGAGAAGGATGGTGCAAATTGGGCAGATGTTTGGAGAGGGAAGGCCTTCCCCTAAAGCCCATAAACATTTTGTTGTAAAGCAGGGGTGTCAAATTTGCAACCCACAGCCCAGATGCATGATGCTCTGGCCATGTCCACTCCAGTTTAGTGAAGGGGAGGAAGTCGCAATATGTCACGTGATGACAATGTGACTCCACGAGTTTGACACCCCTGTTATAAAGGGTGGAATGCTGTTGTTTTGTTTTAATCATTAATCATTCTAACTGGGAATTATATATTTAATGGGTGTCAGTAGCCTTCTTATGTTTTAGCAATTATCCTATCAGAGATTCAGAAAAGCTTTTTATGTTCATTTAATCAATTCTATCATGAAACAATCTACATCTTTCTTTTTCTGAAGTCTCGGGATAATTTGAAATGTTATTTCATAAATGTAAACAAGGTAACCAAATGCAGATATTAATAACATGTTTTCACTCCATGGTCTCCATTGCTCCTCAAATAATACTGCAAATATTATTATTTCACTGTTAAATATATTATACTATTAACAGAAAGCAAATATTGTCTTTTCTGGTAAGAACTTGATCAAATTGCTAAAATGTCTGATAGGAAACTATGATCTTCTTCTGGGAACAAGTACTGACCTTGTGTGGATAGCATGTAGCCAGCTTGCATTTATACTTTTTCTAACCTTTTAAGAGTTGCCACAGTTGAAAGAATGAAGGAAACATCTGGAAAAGGGCAGGCTCTGTCAGTACAAGAAAAATCTTGAAAGAAAGTAAACAGACTTCATGTCTCGTAATGTCTCTCCAGAGATGCATAGCTAGGGAGAATGGCAGGCTGCAGCTGACTACTAGCAATGGCAAACCTGTACATGAAAACATTCTTCTTTCAGAATACGCAATAATTCAAAGGTCAGCATACTGTGTACCTGCTGATCAAAGCAGGCAGAAAATATAATGCCTCACGCGAAGACATTTAACATTTAGAAAATCCTAACTAGCTTTTTATGGAGAAGTTTTGTTCTCTTTTTCACAGTATGTTTCACAGTACTAAAGTAGAACAGTTAGCATGACAGCACAGTTCCAAAGCTGTCTGAAGGCACATCCAGAGAAGTGTGCATCAATTTAGAAATGCAGTTATTGTATATCGTCAAAGTATGTTTTATCCAATGTTCACAAACAAAATAACACTCAAAAAATGAAGGTAGTTTCCATCATATATTGCCTTTCAAGAACAATTGATTAGAAACAAGTATCCTTATTATTTTAAAAAAGCTATCTAACATATATATATATATATATATATATATATATATATATATATATATATATATATATATATATATATATATATATATATATACTGTATATACTCGAGTATAAGCCTAGTTTTTCAGCCCACTTTTTGGGCTGAAAAAAGCCGCCTCGGCTTATACTCGAGTCAGTGAAAAATTTGCCCGAAATGGAGGAGAAAAAGGGGCGGGGCCATGCCGCTGGGTGACACTCGTGAATGGCCCAGTGCCCCTGTGAGTTTCCCCTCCCTCTGTGTCAGTTTGCTGCGCAGCGCGCACCGCACCATCCCCCCTCCTCACGTTCTAATGTAATGCAGGGCTGTCTTACGATTCCCCTTCCTCCCCCTCCTGCCGCTCTGCAACGATGTCCCACCTCCTCCTTGTTATGGCAAGCAGCCACATAGCGATGTCCCACCTCCTCTGGTACAGTGATCCAATGATAGGAATCACTGTGCCGTGTGTCATAGGAGGCGGGACATCGCTCCCGCGGCTGCACGGGACATCATCATCACAGCGGGACATCAGCATCATGAGGTGAGTGAAGTATTTCATTGAATACACCGCTAGTTTACTGTTTTTCTTTGAAATAAATATTCAAAAACATTATTGGTATCTATTTTTATTTTTGAAATTTACCGGTAGCTGCTGCATTTCCCACCCTAGGCTTATACTCGAGTCAATAACTTTTCCAGTTTTTTTGTGGTAAAATTAGGTGCCTCGGCTTATATTCGGGTCGGCCTATACTCGAGTATATACGGTATATATATATATATATATATATATATATATATATATATATATATATATATATATATATATATATATATATATATATATATATATATAAATGTGCAACAAGGATCCTATTCTCTGGATTTTAAATAGTTATCTGACAACTACAAGAACATCATCCATTAAAGTGTTTGTATATGTTGTGATCAGTATTAGAAGATTCAGCATCTGCAGGCCACATCACACAGCATAATATAATCAACAATTAAAGAACTTGTTCAAAGTTTCCTATGATTGATATATCCCTATATAAATAATTTTGTCTTGAACTTTTGGTATAAGGGGAATGCATCATCTCAGTTCTGGAAGTGTTAACTGGCTGACAGTTAATTTGTCAAGGTTATAGAAAGTTACCATCAGGATAGGATAGGATAGGATAGGATAGGATAGGATAGGATTGGATTGGATTGGATTGGATTGGATTGGATTTATTTGGACAAGTGTGATTAGAAACACAAGGAATTTGTCTGTGGTGCAGAAGCTCTCAGTGTACATGCAAAGCGTGACCCGTCAAAAGCGCGGAGGACAAAATCGCGCTCGACGAAAGCGTGCATGTGACGTCATCACAGCGCGACGAAAAAAAATAAAATTTGAAATAAAATTAAAATTAAAGCAAGCCGATTCACATAAAGGTAAGGGTTAGGTTTAGGGTTAGGTTTAGGGTTAGGTTAAGGGTTAGGGTTAGGTTTAGAGCGTTAGCGTTAGGTTTAGCGTTAGGTTAAGGGTTAGCGTTAGGTTTAGCGTTACGTTAACGGTTAGGTTTAGGGTTAGATTTAGGGTTAGGTTAAGGGTTAGGTTTAGGGTTAGGTTTAGGGTTAGGTTTGGGGGGGTTAGGGTAAGGTTTTAGCTTTATTTTTACATTTTTCGATCACAGCGCGATGTTTTCGTCGCGCTGTGATGACGTCAAATGTGCGCTTTCATCGAGCGCGATTTTGTCCTCCGCGATTTTGTGGTGGAACCCATGCAAAGGAACACAGTAATAATATTCATAATAATGATACTAATAAGAGGTAGTAGAAAAGGTGAGAAGTATAATAGCAATACTACTAAAGACGTATAACATGGATGAATATACTTAGACATAAGACTAATCAGCAAAATGATGACATGGCAGAAAAAAACTATCCTAGTTATTTAGGCATGGAATGCCCTATAGTGGTCTCCCAAAGGGAGGAGTTGAAACAGTTGATGCCCAGGATGTGAGGGGTCTGCAGATATTCTGACCTGCACAATATAGGGAGCTTGATTGCAATCGCTTTTTTGTTTTTGTTTTTGTAACTATGTTGGAGTCTGTACCTCTCCTGTTTAGCTGCTCAACTAAATCAGACCGTTATAGAAGTGCACATGACAGACTCAATGATTCTTCTGTAGAACTGTATCAACAGCTGCAAGGACAATCTAAACTTCCTAAATTGATGCAGGAAGAACATTCTTTGTTGGGCCTTTTTGATGAGGATTCTAAAGTTGTCCATTTCAAATCCTGAGAGATTATAAAACTCAAAAACTTGAAGGACTCTGCTGTTGATACTGTACTGTTGAATTTAGTTGTTCAAAATCCTATTTATATGCAGACGTCACTCTCTCGAATAGACCAATGACTGTTGTAATATCTGCAAACTTCAGTACTTTAACAGAAGGAGCCTTAGAGGGATGCAGTCATGGGAACAAAGAAAGAGAAATGAAGACAATGCACAGAGAATCCCAAAGCGTGCTTATGCTAATTTTGATGGGATTTTCCCTGGCTTTTACCTGTTGCTTCCTATTTATCAAAAAGCAAGTAATTCACCTACAAGTATGGACAGGCACAATTAGCTGAATCAACTTAGAGTGAAGAATTTCCAGACATATTTGTAAAGATTAAGTAGATAATATACAACTGAAACAGCATATTCAGAATTAATTTGTTCATTTTGTTCTTTTATCATAGAAGGCCCACAATATATGAAGATAACAAAATGATATTTTAATAGTTTTCCTTTTTTGATATACCTTTAAATTCTATGGATGAGTACCAATTCTGCCAATGTTATTTAAGTTTGCATAGTTATGAATAGCTCTTTCATTTTGAGGTATTTGGTGACTTAATTATAAGCTATAGCAAGAATTATTTATTGTTTGGAAAAAGAGAAGGCCAACAAACTGCCAATTAGTTCATATTGCAAATTGCATAAACAAAACTCAAGGGATCAAAATTATGATAGCAACATATTATTTTTATAGGTTTTCCCAATTTGTAGCCCAATTTAGTGGGCAATTATCCTTGCTGATATGAACACAAATTCTAATTTAATAGGAGAAAATCAGTGTATGTATTAATTAGAACGCCTTTAACATATGTCATACAAAGAGATAGTCCTGACTGTTTTTTAAAGCTATGAGATTATATTTATATCTATGACACTTCATTTCTGTACTACCATAGTACCACAAATGGGAGTTAATCAAAATATAACCACTATCAAGTAAATAAATAACCTATTACATTGTTTATCCATATTTTTTCTTGCTATGAAACTATTTATTTCAAAGAATAAAGTTTTTTGGGGGGATAAGTGCCTCTAATATCAGGTACAATATGGTGAATATGGTGAATATGGAAACAATTAATTAATTTCCAGCCTTAGGACTGTTCAAATAATTCTATATGATTTGGTTAACTCCATACATGAGAAAAACTAAAATGTAGTTCTAACACCAGTTAAGATGTTGAATTTCTTTCAAATATACCAGAGATCAAGAAGAAGAATAAATGTGTTATCTATCTAACTTTGAAACATTTATAGTTAACATCTGTGGCCCATAAGCTGTATGTTTTCACATACTATGGGTTTCCGTCCAGCACTTGAGATTGTGTTGCTATAAAGGGAGACAATTAGTTTTCTGGTTTAGTTTAGTTTTGGTTTCCAAATAGAAAACTACATTGGAGACTTCTGGGAGGCAGAATGGGCTAAAATCCTGCCACTAAAATTTGATAATTTTTCCCTTGTATTTTAGGAATAACATTTTACATAATTAGCTCTTTCACATAGACACAAATATAAATAGAAAATATGTCTATCTCATATAAACTCTTAAACTTTTATTTCTCTACGCATTTAATGAACAAAATAGTTTCTACATTTTATGTATGAAATACTTAACCACAGAAAAGCTGATTATTTTCACAGCTTACTGTCAGAAATAGTCACAGCATTCTCATTATACCTTAAATGACCTAAGCTACCTTTAATGACTTACGATTATAACTGATATTCATTTGCTCTCACGTTGTCATGTAGTGACACTGTAAGTAAATGTTCAACTAAGATATGTATATAATTACATTGCTATAAAAATAATAAGCTTTTCATCTGCAAAACCTCTGTACATTATTATTACTCTGTCTTTTTTAATATTAATAATAAGGTTATTTGTTCACATTTTTTGCAAATTTATTTTTAAAATAATTGAAATGTATTATGTAAAAGCTTCATGGTTATATCATTAAATGATATTAAAGTTGCAGAGATTTCAGGAAATAAAATATTTTTTATATTATTAAGAAATTTTAATGTGTTTAGATGTAAATATCATATACAATTCCATTTCAGGTTTTCAGACAATGAATTACTGCCGCTACCCAGGATAAGAATCGTATGTTCTTTATGAAAAAAGCAAGACAAATTTGATGTCAGTCCTTTCTAAAAGGGCCTTAACATTACTGATTAAAATTGCTAGTCAGGAACAAATACATCCAGCCCTTGTAAAGTCTCCCTAGAAACATCAGCTTTAAGCAGAATGAAAATAGACAGTTAGGTCCAACCTTTATGTTAATGTGCCATGAAGCTTTATTAATCTGACCTTTGAAAAGAAGTGAGAAATAGAATCAAGCCCTATTATAATTGTTAGCAGCAGCATTTTAGCAGCCTTTAATTTGTACTTGGGTTTAGTATTTCATTCAGTTATGATGTAAGCCTTAATAGGATTTGACACTTTTCTTAGTGTTCCAATGTATTAGTGGCAAACATACTTTGAGGTAAACAAAACCTTGCTTAACTGGAAAATGAAATGCATCACCTAAACCTAGGGAAAGAATAAGTATATTGATTATTTCAAGAGGTCTCTATATTGTATGCCCTCCTACAATTCTGGCGGCAACAAAGAAATGATTGGGCATTTCAAGATAATTTCAACAGTTTTGCAATTATATAGTTCTTTTCTGCATGTAAATTATGTGTGTGTGGGCGAGTATGTGTGTGTGTGTGTGTGTGTGTGTGTGTGTGTGTGTGTATCATAAACAAAATGTTACACAGGAAATGCACAAATTACTATGCAGATACTTCAATTCTCACTATCACCAAGAACAGATCACATAAACCATCATGAACCAGGCTCAGTGCTATAGCAGAATTTGTTCTGATCCACTTCAAAGAAATGTTCCTATGATGGGATGCGAGCTATGCAGAGCTTGTAGGTCTGCACATATTCTCCCCTTATTGGAGAGATTGCCAGGGAGGGCAGACAATTTTTATCTAGGCTTTCTCCTCCAGGACACTAACCCGGTTACCACGTATTCAGTGGCAAAGTTTTGTGCTGCTGCAATGTCCATAAGAAAAAAATTGGCTACAGAAGTATAGTACCATCTTGTACCAATTATGTGGACATACCTCTAACAATCTTTGGACCATTATGTTATTATCCACTTTTAATGTCAATACTTTTTAATTATATTTTAATGTTAGTATTTTTTAATATAGTGTAAAAACTAATGTGTATTGCTGGTCTTTGACCGTAATAAAGATTTTACTTACTTACCTATGATGGAATTAACCCAGGCATTCAGGACACTGAAAGAGCCATCCAACAAGATCAATAGATAGATCAGTAAAGCCAAATTGATTTCAAAGGAGGAATTCTTAAAGGATAGATGACACATTTTTAAAAAATGTGAAGAAAAAAAATCCAGAACAAAAAGACACTATTGGTTGTCACCTAGGGATCACAGTTCAAGCCATTAATTATTATTATTAATAATAATAAGGTACAGTCTGTACTAGACAATGATGCTGTGCTCTCTCATGTATTAGGCAGCAATCCCATACCTGGGTACAGTTACCCAATCTTAAGAAGATTCCCACAATCAGCAAGAAACAAGACAACAATGCTAATAACGTGGGAACCAGTTCACTTTCTGTCATTCAGGATACTGCTTATAAGCGCTGTATGCTTACAGCTCAAAGCATTGTTAGAGACCCCACACACTCACTTTAAGCTCTGTTTCTGTTGCTCCCCTCTGGGAGGAGGTTTCGAAGTATTTCTAACAGGACTACCTGATTCTATAACAGCTTTGTTCCCTATGCCATCCATCTGGTAAACTCACAAGATTTGTTTTTCTTGCCATGTACATGTATACATCTGGATTAGACTGTGTTGTTTCTCTGTGTAATATAATATATTGTGGGTATATGCATAATTTTGTGTTCATTATTTATTTATTTATTCTGTCATGTTTATCTAGTATATATTGGAGGTAATGATCCTTTCAGAGCTGTATGCAACAAAATTTCATTTTAATGTATGCTGATTAGTGCACTTTCCAAGTGACAATAAAGTTATTCTAAATTCTAAACTCTGCAACATTCCTATTATCTACTCGGTCCATACATCTACAGCACCATCCCACCAACACATATATAGACAAGATTAGAGGTGCCTTCAAATGTGCATGCTCTAATGTGATAAACTATCACTTTTCAGCAATGCTTTTCTGGATTACCTGTAGAGCAAATGGAACAAGACTTAATGCACCCAAATTATATCAAAGCGTTTCAACTTATCAAGAAACACTGTTACAGATCTTCAACAGGAAAGTTGTTGAAAACCTGGTGGGCATTATTTGCAAAGCATCCTATTTAAAGCAAAGTATTGCGATCCCTGTCAGTTATGATTCAGGAATCAGCATGTAATGGAACAAATATTTATTAATTTGGTATATAAGTGTATCAGGACTTTGTGAACAATTATAACACAGATCTATTAGACCAATCCCTGGCATTTTACACATTTTAAATTACATCTTCATTCCTTCCGTCCTTCCTTCCTTCCTTCCTTCCTTCCTTCCTTCCTTCCTTCCTTCCTTCCCTCCCTCCCTCCTCCTGTTGCTTGTATTGTAGTAACAATTATGCTTAAAAAGAAAAAAAAACAGATATGAAAACCATCCTGAAAAATGGGACACCAAATGACAGAAAGTAACAAGAACTTATCTCAACCAAAAGGGGAGGAATGAGGAAAAGAAAAGAAAATAAGAAAATATTGTAATTGTTTTAAGATAATAATGAATCCATTTCTTTTTCCTGTGAAACCTTTGTCTTCTTTTCCTTACGGAAGTTAGCAATTTTACTGTATTAAATTGATAAGGAAATATTTTGGGTTATTTTCAGGTGACTATGATTTTCAGGGTAAAGAAAACCATCCATGCTTTTTTTCATTTATTTGCAGGAAAGAAAGGATCCATAAAGTTCTGAATCGTAGTGCAGCAGGAGAAGCGAAATACCTGCTTCCAAAAAGTTACTTTCCTTTCAAAAACAAAGAGAATAATTTCATTCTTCATGTTCTGAAATGGATACTGAATGCCTGCTATCTGACACCATTCTTTGATTTCAGAGATAGATGATTAGTCAGCTGAAGCTGGAAGGCACTAAGAGGTAATCAATTCCCCCAAATTTGATCCATACCAATTCTGAAAGGTGAATTATTCTTCTCTATATTAGTTTCGCTTCTAAAAGATGTGGTTTTTCTTTAATAAGTGCAAGCAAGATAAATCACTAAATAATATCCAATCAGTCTTTTAAGCACAAGCAGTAACATATATGCAGGCATTTTTACTGGAGATATTAGATTGGTTGGATTTGGAGAACAACAGGAGGATTTAGAGCTGGTCTTACAATAAAGGACTGTATTATCTGATAGAAAAATATACCACATGATCCATTCAGCAGTGTTTTAAACCTTCAGGCAAGATATTGACTCAATTTCTAAGGAAGACCTATGGCAGAAACTTATGACCTTGATAGATTACAGTCTGCTTTCTCTCATCTATAAATTTACATGTCAATAGTGGTTAAGAATAAGATGCAACATAACAGATCATCTATCAAATGTGATAGCAATTAAGATCAGGGTAGAGTAAGGATGAATCTTTATTTCACTACTATTTATTTTACATACATTCTCTAATACTCTGCAAATCAAGTGGAACATTGTAGCCTTAAGGTATGAATAAACACAATTATATTTTATGGGATAATAAAGTTTTTTTCAATCATAGACCCCAGGTAGTTTTATGAGGGGAAAGAGAGTCTTCGCTTTCTTTTGTAATAACCATGACCTGAAAATACTTTTTAACTAAAATTATTAATGTTACAAAAAGATAAACAAGATAATCTGGCACATTGGGGAATCACAGCATAATTGATGTTAGACTTAGTTTTTTGAGAAAGCTGATTCAGGTAACCTAAATGTGGCGCTGTAATTTAATTAGCCAGAGATTATACAGGGGGAGACAGATCTTCAATTATAGATTAAGGTTGGATATTACTGCAATTAACTAGGCCTTACTAACTAATGAATAATTCTTCTTCTTCTGATATCGGGAGTATAGAGTGAGCTTCTATCTTATGGATACTCTCCTAACTGTAGGTTTTAATCATTGGTGGGTTTCAAATCCCGTTCCAACTGGTACGGTTGGAACGAGCCCTGTGGTATACTCATGGACATGCGCATACATCTTAGTGTCTCCGCGGTGCTCTGCGATGCTCCAGCAGCTCTGCGGAGTGGTGCACAGGCATTGTACATGCCATGCGCGTGCGCGGAAGCGCAGAAGCCTTAAAACACAGATAAGGACCTCGGGCAGGTGGGTGGGCCCTCTGGACTACCGTACCGTACCGGTACATGGCTGGCTCCTGTACGCCCGTACCAGGGCGTACCACCTGCAACCCACCACTGGTTTTAGGTCACAACAAAGCAAGGCAGAACTGAGGAAATATTCTGGATATGAAAACTCAAATTGAACATAATTGAAACCACAGTGAACTTGTAAGCCTTACTAGATAGACCAGACCATGAAACCAATTTTGCAGGAAAGCTAAACTGCTTTTATTAAGACTGACTAGAACAACAGAATCTTACAGGTCTTGTTTTGCTGTATATCATCCTTTTTACAGTTCAGTGAATTAGGGAGGATTCTGCTTGAGTTGCTTCTTGCTGTTATCTATTATGAACTTTTTCTGACTTGTTTTAGTCCCTTTTTCTTAGCTTCTTCATAGCTCCATCAAAGTTATTTTCCTTAGCTTTTGCAGAATCTGAGCTGTAAATCAGTTAAATGGCTTAAGCCAGCTAAATATCCTAAAATCTTAAATTTAAATGTCAGCTGAACTGACATTTGATCCTTAGCAATCCTATATATAAATTCTTATATATTATCTTTTATCTGATCAGTTATTTAAAAATCTAGCCAAAGATTCTGTGAAATCTTGTATGACTCACAGAGTCCTTGATGGAGATTGTTTGTTTCTTGCAGGCATTTTATTACCTGAATAGATAAGATCAAGTACTAGCGAACTAAGAAATTGTCCCTGTTTATTTACAGTGGCTAACTGTTAACTTTACAAGGAATAGTTAGCAGTACAGCAGTACAGCTCTGCTAACTATTCTTTGTCCTACTCATTATTCCTTGATAGTTCCTTGATTGGGAAATTGCTTTCCTTGATAGTTCCTTGATTAGGAAATTGAAACGGGACCTGTGGTATACTCTTGGACATGCGCATACATCTTAGTGCCTCCGCGATGCTCTGCGATGCTCCAGTGGCTCTGCGGAGCGTTGCACAGGCACTGTACATGCCATGCACGTGCGCGGAAGCGCAGAAGCCTTAAAACACAGGTAAGGACCTCGGGCAGGCGGGTGGGCCCTCTGGACTACCGGAACGGAATGGTACACGGCTGGCTCCTGTACGCCCGCAACCCACCACTGGTTTTAACTGATGTTAATCCCTGATTACCTAGGTGTCAGTTGCTAGATTGCAGAAACAACCAAAAAACTATTACAACCACACAGCATCACTGTAACACACCAAGCAACTAAAACAGTTTAAGAAAACCAAAAGACCCAATAGTCCAAAAAGGAAATAACAGAAGTCATATGCAACATAACGAAGAAAACAACACCTTCACCAATGCTGGGAAGGTAAGCCACTTCATGAAGTAATGAAGCCACCTAGTTGGGTAATGAAATATCTGCAAGCAAACCATGAAGCTCAGAGAGCAACAATAACTTCACAGTTCATCTCTGAGCTACAAATATTATCTTCTACTGAAACTTCTATGGTTTGTCTACAATGAACAGTCAATTAATTTTCATCTTGATTATCGTATCTGGCAGTTTTAATAACTTCTACAACAACTGCTGTAATAGTCTGTATAGTGGTTATATAGAAGTCTATAGTTATGAATGCTATTATTATGAATAGTAAGCTATGAATATCGAATGGTTATGTTTTTACATTCTCTTTCTCTGTTTTTTGAGTGTACAAACTGTTGTATTTTCTATGTTGTATTTCATCTATGATGTGTAACTATAATAAAGCATGTTAAGTGTCAAACTTTTGAACATTGATTTCAAGCAGTTTGAAACAGCAATAACTGCATAACTTCTGAATACTATGTATGGTCAGTGATAAGTTCTACTGTTGCCCCAGTATCATCATCATCATCATCATCATCATCATCATCATCATCATCATCATCATCTTCTTTTTCTTCTTCTTCTTCTTCATCATCATCATCATCAGTCCCCTCTCTCCTCCTCCTCCTTCTCATTTGAATGATCAACGATCACACGTTCTATTACTTTGGCTATAATGTAAACGACAGTATGGGAGACAATAAAACAACCAATTGTTCTGCTGAAACTGAAAATCAAGTTCTGAAACAATAGTTGATATTGATAGTAGGTTGATAATTTGCCACTAGACTTTCTTTCTGACACTGTAATTGTCCTCTAGAGGTTTTTAATTTCCATACTGCTGGTGTTAAATCTTGTAAATTTCCCAAAGAGTTTCTTCTTGTGTGAGCAGAAAATCAGAATAGCTGTAAGATTTAGAAAATAATGCTACTAATAACAACAGTCAACATGCACGTGTGAATATCAAGTGGTCTTAAGCGATCCATATTTATTCTTATGACATTATTTATTTGATAAATCAATGGAATGCTTTGTATACTGTATATATTACACCCTTAGTCCAGTAAAATACTGGCAACATATCTTCCAATATTCCTATGTATCAAATGGCCTATTTGTAAAAAGAGTAATAAAAGACATGACAATTATTTAATAGAAGGGTGTTAAACTCGTGGCATCACATTGTTGTTATATGATATATCACAACTTCCCCCCCTTTTTGATAAACTGGAGGTGGGCATGGCTAACATATGACCCATCCAGCCCCCAGGCTGCAAGTTTGACACACCTGATTTAATAGATATCCAAAATGTGCCATTTGGAATGAACCTATTAAACTGAGAAGGAACAAGGGTTGAAATTAAAATGACCATTGGCGTACCTGAATGGTCATTCTCTAGGGGCTGCTTGGAGTGTCCAAGCATGGGTTAACTTCAGCTTGCTGCCCAAGGACTGAGTTCAAATCTTTGTATAGCCACGCCTCCTGTTCCCCGCAGAGGCTCAGTTTTAAAAATGAAGGTATCTGATCCAAAGGTTGCTGTATGGAAAAGTCCATGTCTTATAGGTGCTAAGTCCTGCACCCACACAAGAAAAACCCCAGGGTGGGGTTGGACACTCCTGCAGTGCCTAGAGAATGACCAGGAGGTCTTCATGGCCCACACAGTGGCCATATGAGTTTTATGACAGGCCTTCTCCACCTTTTTTTCTTCCACTTTCAGACCTTCCAATATGTCAGCTGGGAGGGCCGAGTTGGAAGTCAGTGCCACTATGGGATCATCCACTTGCGGAAGCTTCAAGAGCTCCTCCATGGCGGTCTCTACCAAGTAGAGCTTCTTATCCACCCCACTAGGATTGTCCAATGACCCAGGTTGAACCCATTGTCACTGGATGATGTACAGGAACAGCTGTGGCACTGGAACCAACTCCTGAGGAGGAGTGATCTCCTTAAAGAGGCCTGCGCCTGGATCCCCTAGTCCTATAGTCTCCTTGTTACCCTGATCAGTGGTATTCTTATCAGATTGAGCGGGAAGTCCCATTTGAATGGACGAAGCCCTAGCCTTGATCAGAATGGCCTTGAACATTGTAGGCTTAAATAAGCCAGAGAACGCGGGGGCGTTGGGGGCCAGATTCTCATCCTCTGACAGATCAGGGGCATCCTGTCCACCCTCCTCCTCATCAGACACCTCGCTGACCACTGAGGAAGCAGGAGGGGAGGCCCCGGAGAGTTGAGGGAGAACTCCAGTGTTCCGCCTTCTGGCTTTGGCTTTGCTCAGGTGGGGCAAGGATAAACCCAGTTGTTGGATGCCATTAGCAATCCCCTGTGATATTGCCCGTTGCACCACCTCCTGCATTGCTTGGGATAACTCAGGAGCCTCCACAGAATTAGGGCTAGTGGGAGGAGCCTCCTCTCTCATTAGAGATCAAGCCTCTTCCATGTCTACTTCCTCCAGAGAGGAAATAGGAGACCTGGGGGAAGCCCTGGAAGGGTTGGGAAAAAATCCAAATTCCCCTTCATCTGCCAGAGATGGAGAGCCCTCCCGTGGAGTCTCCACCAAGGGAATGTCTGTAGAAACTGGTGGTGGAGGTGGTTCCCTGGCTTGCACAGTTTGTGCCTGGGCACTAACTGCCTTTTGAAACTTGTCTTTTCAGAGCCTTCTGTCTTCTTTCAGCCAACATTTCTGCAGCTTTTGAGACTTTCTTGGCTTGGAGCTGTTTCCCTTTTGCAGGGCAGCCTGCACTGTCCTCCTTAGCAGCAGGGTTAGGCCTTCTGCGTTTGTTAGCAGGAGGTTCAGCTTGATCCCTGGCTTCAGACACGTTCCTGTTGGCCATGGCACACTTCTTTCTCTGTCAGAGCTTTAGATGTGATAATGCCAGTAATGCAATAGTTCTGGAAGTATGCCTCTTTAATTCAGTCCAGGTTCTGAGAAAAACTGGGCCTTGCAGCGATCAGTAACAGTCAGCAATATTTTGGCACCAGAATGGAAGTCCCTGTGCAGTGATAAAGCAAGGAATGGCCCGAGAAAGCCAAACTCCTTGCAGCTGCTCTCAACAGTCTTCCTGGGGAGGGGAGACCTGCCTGGAGACCCAGAGCGAGATCCCAAATTAAGAAGCCCTCCCAGTGGCAATCTGCTGTGGAAAACAGGTTGCGGCAAAGCTAACGGCTTGAGAATAAAGCGCGCCACTTTTTTTCCTGTCCAAAATGGCCACCACGAGCTACAGAGTGCATCTGGGAGCTGCCGGCAGTTCGGAGAGCTCAGTAGAGCCACCATTCTAAATTTAGACCACCGACAGTGAGCTTGGAGGGATCCCTACCTGCCTACCTGCCCCCAGAGCTTCTCAGCAGCTACTGACGAGCCTCCCGGTGGTGCCTCAACTGCGGTGGTCACAGAAGACAGCCGCTCTCTGAGCACCTGTTCCACTCTTCAATTAGGAGTGAACTTTCATCCAGTGAATTTTTTTAAAGAATCCTAACACTATATACTTGGAGAGTCCAATTTGCTGTTCAAGGACTGGAACTCCCCAACTGCATCCTTTTAGGGCGACTGAGTTTTTAAAACTGAGCCTCTGTGGGGAACAGGAGGCGTGGCTACACAAAGATTTGAACTCAGTCCTTGGGCAGCAAGCTGAAGTTAACCCATGCTTGGACACTCCAAGCAGCGCCTAGGAGAATAAAGGATATTAAACTAAGTCTCTTCATGAAATTTGTAAGTTGGGTAGTCATATAAAATCTTTAAAATCTCCTTTTTAAGGAAGTCACATACCTCTTGATAATATTACAATCACATGGCAGTTTCTTCTGCCAAATGATTGTACTTATTATTTATCCATTTTCTTAAAATTCAAGACAGATGTTTGACCATGGTTAGTTTCACCTAAAAATCTGGCATTTAAAAGTCATTTTACCAAATTATTTCTACTACTTCATCAACTCACTCTTCCCCTACCTCTTTGTATCAAAACAAGTGTAGTGAATTCTCTCTGATCATCTCCACTGGCCTAAGAAAGAAGCTGAAAGTAAACAAGGTCAAACATTTCCTGGAAGGACTACATTTGTGCTTGTTTCTCAATAAAGGTCAGGGTAATTAACAGTGCTTGATTAGAACCTTACAACAAAATGTCAAACAGAACACAATTATGATGACGTCAAGTGCTAAAGGCACAGAATAGTTATGGTTTAAATCATTAGTCGAAAACATAGTGAAATCACACTTTGTAGCAAAAATGCTTGATACAACCTAAATATGTATTTCTCAGTATACAAATTTAAGGATTTCATGTTTAGAAGATATCTACCATATAATATGAATTTGTCAGTTTTTTTTCCTCCCTTGAAAAAATATGACCCCAGCACCAAAGTCATATGCACCTGAGCCAATCCTATTCAATTAGCTGTTTGAATGTTTGAGAAGTATTTAGCAATAGCAATAGTAGTTAGACTTATATACCGCTTCATAGGGCTTTCAGCCCTCTCTAAGCGGTTTACAGAGTCAGCATATCGCCCCCACAGTCTGGGTCCTCATTTCACCCACCTCGGAAGGATGGAAGGCTGAGTCAACCTTGAGCCGGTGAGATTAGAACCGCTGAACTGCAGATAACAGTCAGCTGAAGTGGCCTGCAGTACTGCACCCTAGCCACTGCGCCACCTCGGCTCTATTTTCCTCATGATATTGAGAAAAAACTATGACCAGGATTTAAAATATATTGGAATATACTGGCATATTATATAACTTAGTCTTAGTTATATAATAATTTATGTTCAAAGAAGGACAAACATAGTTAAAATAAGTAACTATGTTAGTTTTATGATTGTAAAATAGACAAGTTCAGGAAAGTCAGCATAAGAACTTAAAATATTAGGTGGGAAGTAGCTTGTTTTTATTCCTGCCTCTTTACTAAAAACCCATAAAATGAAAACAAGTTTTCCTATTTTTTCAGTTCACAAATTGTGTTTGAGTGCTGAATGAATTATTCTGGGGTAAAAGGTAGAAAGTCTATTCATCCTATTCCTCTTCTAGATGCTACTACTAAGTACAAGCACCTCTGAATCCAAACAAATGACAAATGTGACAAATGTGAAATCCTTTAAAATATTTTTGAACTGATGCTTTTGTGCTTTATTATAGTTGTTATTATAGATTGCAGAACTTCATAGCATTGACCTTGTAACAGCATTGAGTATTTACAATATTGACAAGAAAATAAGTTATTTCATTATTTGAAAAACCTGTAGTTTAATTCTCTCAGTGCTTATTTCTCTTCTCTATTATTTTTATTGCCTTCAAGACTGCAATATTGGCAATATCGGCTACCAAAAACTTTTCTTTACAACCCCCACTCTGTTTATTTCTGCTTATTAATTTTTTAAAACTGTAATAAAATGTGTCAATTTGGCATGAAAATAAATTGCCATGCAAAATAAACCAACTTGGCCAACACAACTTTCTAGACTATGCATTAAAGTCTTCCAGTAGTTTGGTTATTCCTTTCTCTTTTTTCCCCAGATGAATTACTGAAAAATTATTGTTGCAAAATATGTTACAATGTCTACTGGAATTGGGGATCAGAAGGAACGAGAAGGAACAGGCGGGAGGTGGTGATCGCATTGCTGGCCTGCCACTATTTTTGCGGTGGGCTCTTTTTGCACAGGAGGGAAGGGCTGGGGATGGAAGCACTTTACTTTGCCTACCGCTGTTTTTGCGGCGAGCCCTCTTTTTGCCCCACAAGCTGTACCGGTAGGTGGTACACTGGTAATGGCAGGGACCGGTTGCATGTGCGCTTAAATAGTTGGGGCGGGCTTATTTTCAGAGGAGGGCTTATTATGGCGCATGCTCTGAAAAGCCCGATTGGGCTTATTAGCAGGGCATGTTTTATTTTCAGGGAAACACGGTAGATAACATATTTTATTGTTGAATTGGTGTCACTCTTAATATATATTTTGCTATTGTTGTTTTCCTAAAAAAATTAATCAGAATTGTCTTTCTATAATTTGAATCTGTTATTACATGCCCTACATTTTAGAATACATGTTTTGACATTTTGAATAATAATCTTAAAATACTTAAATAATGCTATCGTATTGACTCCTAAGTTTTTTAAAAAGCTAAATATTAACATAAACATCAGTTTCTCTTCATTCATCTTTCCTTCTAAAAAGTCTATGTTGATACCTGTAATGCTTTATGTTTTCCTTTTAAAGCATTTATATCTCCTATCTCCTATTTATTGATTAGGTTATCATTTCATTGCACCAGAAAGAACCAACATTATAAATGTATTCATTTACATAATAGCATAATAACGATATTTGCATGCTAAAGCAAAGGAGATATATTTTCTTTAAAAGATCAAATGGTCAGAATTCTCAAATGATTTCTCAAGCATTTCTAAAGAAAAGAAAAATACCACTAAACAATAAAAGGAAAGGACATGAGGTGATTAATTATCTGCTGTGTTTCCTAATTAGCCTAAGCATGTTATACTAGTTGACCTATATCAGGAAACATCATTGAAAGGGCATTATCTTTCCAAACAAAGATATCTACCTGTAAAGCAAAATTTAAGACTGCTGTTGGAATTGAAATTAAACATAGGTCATTTAAAGGAGTTTTTAAAGCCACTCCGAGCTCCTTCACTTTGATCGTTTATATAGACTCTAAAAATTCTCCATAAACCAGGGCTTATTTCAACAAATTTTCCCTACTTAATAATAATAAGAACCAAAGTTTGGATGTACAGTATAAAATATTGTGATTAAGCAGTTTTTGTACAATATGAAAAAAATATCAATGATTGCCAGTTATGTATTGATTATATATCATTTATGACATAATTTCAGTGATATTAGAGAAATCACTATATTGGACTTTTTAATATTTGAGTCTCAAAGAAATATTTATTTGGTCCAAAGTCTGAGAAATATCTTGACTTGCACCTAAAATCTATAACAATTTTAAGAGACATATAAATGTAAAGGTAAATTTTTGACTCAACGTTAAGACTATTAAAAGGATTGATAAGGAGTAAATTGTTTGGAGCAGAGGCTTCACCTATTCCAAGTCTTTTCTGGATGAATAGGCAAAAATTAACTATGCTTCTTTTTATGTATTTTTAAATCTAATTTATTACCTTGGATAATTACTGTCTTATTGAATATTCATTCAATTCTTGTATGCTTTTGGATCTTTTTATATGAAAATTGCTTCACAATTTAAAGTATTATCTTATTATTATTTTTTTACTTTTGTTGCTTCTTCCTATTATGAATTGTTTCGCCTGTAACTATTTAAACTTTAATGGAACATTTTTTCACTCACTTTTCTTTCTTTTTTTTAAATGACATCTTATTATGTTTATTTCTTCTGAAATTAATTTATTCTTGCTTGTGGACAAATAGAATAGGAGAACAGGGAGGAGGAAGGACAGATTGATACACCTGCCTCAATTTTCCAGCAAGAAAACAGAATTATATAATTTATTTCCTTTTGATACTTTCCCCCCTTTCCTTTACACTTCATAGTGTAGGTTTAGTGGGAAAGTTGTCAGGGAAAACGTCTTATAGGATTCTGTAGATCAGGGCTCTCCAACCTTGGCAACTTTAAGCCTGGAGGACTTCAACTCCCAGAATTCCCCAGGTGACTGGGGAATTCTGGGAGTTGAAGTTCTCCAGGCTTAAAGTTGCCAAGGTTGGAGAGCCCTGCTGTAGATGGTTGCAATGAGGACTATGAAGCCACTACACAGAAAATAGTGGTGTAGTAAGAATACCAAGGATTTTTGGCAACATGATTTGAAATATCTAAATTTGTATCCTTCCGGTTCAGTCATTCCACTACAGGATGATCTGGTATTAGATCACTTTAAATGCATTAAAAGAAAAAAATAGTAGACTGTGAGGATATAGTATTGATTTCCAGATATCAAACAAAATCTGTTTAACATCTTGTCACAATTTTGGAGGAAATTAAAAGAAATATTGAGTATTATGTATACTCCAGATTAAATGGGTAAAAGGGCATGCATTATTTCTCTTGCAGGAACAATATGCTCTATCTAGCTCTGAAAGGAATTGACTAAAATGAGGCAATTTCAAAATATTTCCTTAAAAAATAAAAATGAAATTAGAGTAGGAGGTAGCAACACTTAAACAAAATTTGAAAGTATAATTAAAACATGGCAGACAAGAACCAAATATATAACTCTAACTTATATATAATATTAAAAATCTATAAAATTATTCTCTGTCCCGAGACAAGTAATTCTAATATCTTAACAGAAAATGGAAGATATATTTAGAATTTAGGAATTTAAAATGAACCAAACTGTGACTAAAACTTCCTTGTAAGGTAATATTGTCACAAATCAAAGAATTATTTCTGAAAATTATTGCTAGCATAATACTGTAGTTTGGCAACCACACATTGTCAATCAGTTAATGTAAGATTCATTCAGTTTTGTAAATCAAAAACAAAACAAATAATGAGAAAAATTATAAAAATGTAAAATGTTTTTGTTATAAAAATATAAAAGCCAATATTTTGAGGTGGTATATGTAAAGAATTTGTATGCTATGTGATTAATGTTTTTTTTTTTAAATAGGTGCAATTGTCTTAGTTTCTTCTGCATTTTTTTTGTAATGATTGACACTGATGAACAGCTTCTGCATACTTAAAATTACCACCAATATTTTAGGATTAAGAGTCAATTCAGATCCATTTCATTATTTCTTTAAAAGCAGCAGTTATTCTTCCCATTCCTACTACTACTAATCAACTTTTGTCATCTCTTTTAAGAAGAGAGCTGGCTCTTTATCTTAGTTCTATACAGATACTTCATATGGTTTTCAATCACATGAATGACAGGTATATAGAAAGTAATTCCCAGATGGCATCTTCCTTATTGCTGCTAGATACAGGTCAGTGAAGGGACAGATGTTCGTTAATGAAATCTGAAAATGAAAGCAATAGATTCATAATAACGTAGAGCCGAGGTGGCGCAGTGGTTAAATGCAGCACTGCAGGCTACTTCAGCTGACTGCACTTCTGCAGTTCGGCTGTTCAAATCTCACCGGCTCAGGGTTGACTCAGCCTTCCATCCTTCCGAGGTGGGTAAAATGAGGACCCGGATTGTTGTTGGGGGCAATATGCTGACTCTGTAAACCGCTTAGAGAGGGCTGAAAGCCCTATGAAGTGGTATATAAGTCTAACTGCTATTGCTATTGCTATTGCATTTTTAAATAGTTCATTGTATTTTGATTGATCAATTTAAGTATACAACGAAAGGCATTTAACAATTAAGATGTTCATCTATCTATCTATATAAAGAAGGCTGTATGTATGTATGTATGTTCCAGCATAACTCTGGAACACCTGCCCCATTAAGTAGAGCAGCATCCTAGGGTGACAATTGTTTGTGGTGTCAATTCCTTTGCAGTTCATCTGGAAAGCCAGCCATGATGTTCACCCTCCAGTGGACCAATGGGGAAGCACCTGATGGATTTGGGATAAAGTGCCAGGATCATAACAGGGTGGGAAAGAGGAGTGCATGGGAGGGGGAAGGGAAAGGGCAGGAATGATGGGCATGGGAGCAGGGGAAGAAAGGCCTGTCTCAAAGGCTCCCTGTCAGACAAACGCTTCAAATCTATAAATACCTGAGCAATGTTGGATTATCAGCTAATAGTATAATGAAAAAGGAATCAATAGTCAACTGTTCTACTTTGCTTTGCCTGTGGATAGCAGAGAATACATAAATCAATACTTTTAGGTTCTAAAATTAAGGTTTGGAATCATAGTATTCATAAGACTGTATTTTACTCTGAATACACATGCCCGTGTGCATAGCTTATCAATATCAATGCTTGGGGGAAATGTGGATTCATATATGCACATACAAACACACATCATTACTTCATAAAGTATTAACACTCTTCCTTCATGGACAGGAAAATCTTCCTTCCTTGGACAGTCTTTGTTTCAAACATGTCTATCAAAGCATCAAGATTATTTAATTTACAAATAGACAAAGAAAAAAAGACATTGGTAAGAGAAAAGGACACAAACATGTTTAGAATAACTGACTCCTTGTGAACAGTAAGCTAACAATTCTAAGTAAGGTTTGTCCTTTTGGTAAAGAAATTATAAAACCTTTACAAACTGATTGACACAATATATTTTCAAAGCCTAAGAAATCCTAATATTTAGACAGTTCTAGATATCTAATCAGATGCATGCTGTTGTATATGAATTTTGAGTTTACGTTGGGAATAAATTGTTTACAATTTTTAAAGAAAAAAACCCAGAATAAATATATAGGTAGAATTTTGTTTCTGAATAATAACCTCATTGGGAGTTGCTCATGAGTTTTGTATATTCCCCAAACTGGCATATGTCTAAAGTTTTGGCAGCTGACTGGGACAAAGACAAGGAAAGCAAATAAGCCCCAAACATATCATTCATTATGAACTATTCTTTTTCAGGAGAAATAATAAATTGCAATAATAAATTGTAAATAATAAATTGCTATGTACAATAAAAAAATATGGTATAAAAACCCATTTATTGCATAAGCCACATAGAAAAGAGAAATTGCTTGTAGGTATTCTTATCCATATAGACAGGAATTTAAGATATTATTTCTTTTTTTTTAATGTCTGTATTTGATAAATCCAAATATTTTACATTTGAGATGTCTATAAACTTTATTGATACATACCAGGCCTCTATCCAATTCTGCCTGTTAATGTTAGAGTCAAAAATATTTCATTTTTTTGTGTGGCATATTCTCCACAGTTCAGATTTTTTATATATATATATATATATATATATATATATATATATATATATATATATATATATATATATATATATATATATATATATATGTCATAACCTGCTTTTTATGCAAATCATTGCATAAAAATTCCTTGTAGGTATCAGTTTCCTGTAAGCATATGTGTGGCATGAGTTTCCCACTCAATGACTTATGAACTTTACATTTCCATAAAGATGAAAACACTGAATTTTGCTACCCAAAATTTTTTGCTACCTACCCACAAGGTGAGTGTATTAATTTAAAAATTAATTCTTTGGTTTTTAAAGGGACTTTACTTGACATATTGAAATAAAGAAAATCCACTTGGTCGGTCTTCAACAATCATATCATCGGTCCTGTTTAGTTTTTCACAAATAGTTCAGAAGAAAATTATTATTAATTGGGGAAGGCTTCTCAAATACATTAGTTGGTTTCATATTAATTCTCCCTAATTAATGTATACCATATGTGTTCAAGAGCTCTTATAAGGTACAATCCAATGTACAATCAATGTACAACACAAAAACAAATGTACAATACAACGTATAATCAAACTGCCATTATTATAGGGAAGGATGAACTTTCTTGGCAAATCCTAAGAATGTAATTATTAAATGCATACAGAAATGAATAAGAACAAAAAAAGTGAAAGTATACTAATCTGTAATATCATGTATTCATCCACCTATATTTTGCTAGATTCCTGAGGTTGGTTTTATTCTTGCAATTGTTTTATTGTTGATATGGAAATGGAGGCTTGTTACCTCTTTATACAAGTGACTTAGTCTACTAGCTTGATTCAAAATGTGAATAATTTCACCTGGAAACTACACATTTTAGAAATTAGGCATAGAAATGCAAGATGATTCATAAAAGCTTAAACTTTGACAAATTACCATCAATAAACATGTAGAAATAAATTTCATTTATAAATCATTCAAAAGGTACAGAATTAAAACAAAGGGAAAACAGCCACAATAACTTCATCCCTTATCACACACACACAAAACCAAACCCAAATAAAGAGATATAAATCAAATAAGCAACAATACCCTGCTGGTAGGAATAAGCTACTATTTATAAACAGCCAAGAAGTGTTGATGGTTTTTTTACACTGGCAGTAAAATCTCTGTAAGAAAAAATGCAGACAACTCAAAAGTCCATAATACAGTTCTAAACTGCATATTTAGTATCTTTCATCATTGCAATACACCATTTTCTGTTTTGGGCAACAAAATATTTTATCTACATTAAAGGTACTATAGTCAGGCTGCAAAAATACAGTTGGCCACTAGAAGACAGCAAAGATATAGAAAACTCTACTATGAGTGCTAATAAGTAAGCATAGTATACTAATTCGAATTAATCAGATGGATATAATGAGAAATCAATACAAACATCTTATATACTTGATTTTATGGAACACTTATTTCACCATATCATTTTAAAACAAGTATTGCTAAACTAAACCTCTTTAATCTCCTGATTGCTATTTTTCTTGTATATAATGTGTATAATATCTTCATACATGTATGGAATTTAATATCTATGTTTCTTTTTATTTCATGCACATTTGGAAAACAGATTATGAAATAATGCTACATTATTTCACATAGATATGAAGAGATCCAGGCTGAATAGGGTTGGCATAAGAGACATAGCCAGAGTCAATACTATTTGGAGCAGTCTTTATGCATCTAAGTTATGAATAAAAAAAAAGAATAAACTCAACTTACATATACATACAAAATGCAACATGAAAGAATAAATAATTTTTTTTTAAATAATTCCCTAAAAACATTTTTGGTATCTTTAGGATTTTATGTATTTCTAAGTAAAACTTACACTATTTAAAGTACTTAAAATGTAATAAGTGTAACATTTATCTTTTATTCATACTGATTTGAAAGGGACAGAAAACAAACAAGTATACGCTTTATTCCAGTTAATGATGAACAGTACCTTTATTTCTTGAATGTTCTGTATTCCTTTCCTGCTGAAATTGAAAACAAACAGAAAAGCAATAATTACTTCATTTATACGGTTTACAAATAAACAAAGTTGATAAACATGCATTTAAAAATTGTGTTATTAATTTTTCTGAACTCATCAGGATTAGTTCACTTAAACAATATGTAAAAAAACATTTGTACTGACCTAGTATAATCCATTTCCATTAGAGTTGTTTGAATACTTTCTTGGAGTGGGCCATCTTAGTCTATGGTAGTAAAAATACTATGGTAATATTTTTTCAATTAATAGTTTTTTTTTAAAGGTATGAAATTTCATGAGCAATTGATGAAGTTGTCAGCCCTGGAAACCATCTTTTTTGTTGGAGGTTCAGGGCTGCTACATTTAATGCCAGGGAAAACGGGAGGGGGGATAACTTGGAATGATAGAGGATTAGCCATAACAACATTCCTTTCTCTGGGAGTCAAGGGCATTCGGCCTGCACCTGGATGGGAGTGACTGAGGGTTGTCTCAAGTTGGGATGGTGAATTGATTGGCCCATGTGATGGACTTGTGGGCGCAGGGAATGGATTTTTGACTTTCTTTTGGGTGGGGAAAACCCGGAACTCTCAGATTCGGGTTTTTCCAGATGTGCCAATATGACATCTCTAATAAAATGGAACTTTGGGGAACTTCAAGCCTCGGAGTCTTCTTTCATTAGAGGTGTTATTTGGAATCCTGACAGCTGCAATTCACCAAAATTTTCACTTTTACTTTTTGTAAAAGTGATTTTTTAAAAAAGAAATGTAATAAGGTTGAATCAATAAATGAATGAACCTCAAGCATTTATAAGGCAGCTATTCTAAAGCACGTTTACTGAAAATAAATCTCATTGAAGCCCATCTGATTTACTTTTGAAAAATAATGTAAAATATTTATATATAGTTTTACGTATTTCAATTCTGGTTCAAAATGCTAAAGAACTGGGATATATATACAGTGTGCATTGTTAAGGCCAAGAGAGCCTTTTATTCTTTCTCTTGAATTTCCCATTCAATGATATTTCCAACTATTTGAAGAACTCTCCCATCTCTGGCTAAATTCTGAAATGTAACACACACACATACACATATATATGCAATACAAATGTAACAAGGCAACATAAAAAAAATGGATTTCTTCCTGGATGGCTCCCAGAATGAGCCGATAGACAGAAAAGGGAAGCAGTATCCTCCCGCCCATATTTGGGCATACCAGGGGTTGTGACACTGTGTGTGTGTGTGTGTGTGTGTGTGTGTGTGTGTGTGTAGGGTGTAGGTATGCTGGTCTTGTTGTATTCGGGTGTTTTCCCAACAAGACCAGCATATATACCGTTTGGTAATGAATACCTTACAGCCCTTTTCTCTCATTAACTAGTTGGTTTCATGTAGTATTTACAAAATATATTATATACAAAACAACTCTGCCTGGTCACACTTTTGTTTTCTGCCTTGCCAACTCTATGTGTACATAATGAAAACACAGACTATAGGATTGGCAGTACTTGAGTGATCTGGGACTTTTGTCAGCATTCTCTAGGAAAAATATTATATAAGAACTATTGTATCAGTTTGACTAAGATCTCTAAAAACCACACATTGGGTCTATCCTGGATCTATTTTTTAACTCTTCCATAATTCATATTATTGAACTTCAAAAGAAACCACTAAAATGAGAAGCAATTTACCATGAATTTTCAGAATAAGCCAATGCAAAATAAGTATTGGAACGACTTCTAAAATGTCACACATATGCTCAACCTGAAACCTTATTCATAAAATAATAGATCTCCCCAAATGTATAGTATGTATTTAGTTCCATTTATTATGGTCTTTGCCTCCAGTCTAACTCTCTCTGTATTTCAACACCTCACAATAGTCACACATGTTTATCTCTGGGATAATATGATACCATTAATGAATTGTGGTTTGCTATAATATTCAAATCCAGTCACTGTTTTCCAAAAAAAACTAAATAAACTTGCAAATTGTAAATATAAAGATCCATCATTCACATGCAACAATAGGATTTTTCATTATTATAAATATTTTGGAAAAATATTTCAAGTACTGGTATATGTATTTATTTAATGAGACTATGCTTTGCTCAACCTCTGTTAATTAGCTATTAGTCTCTGAAGAGTAAAAAGTGGTCATATGAGCAAGATCTTTCTTGATTGCGACACAGAGGATTTAGAAAGCAATTGCTTTCTGAATCCTTCGTGCTGCAATCAAGAAAGATCTTGTTCATATGAACACCCATGGGAGTTCATTGTTGCTCGTTATTTTAATCTTTAATCCAGGGGTGGGTTTCTCGCCCTGTTCCAACCGGTTCGGTTGGAACAGGGCCGGCGGCGTCCTCGTGCACGCGCGCGGTGCACGCATGCATACTAGCATCTGTGTGACGCTCCAGCTGCTCCTGGATGATCGCACAGGCGCTGTATGCGTCCTGCGCATGCGTGGAAGCGCAGAACTCGTCAAAACTGGGTAAGGACCGTGGGCGGGCGGGCGGGCGCACCCTTCGCTGTTCCTGGAAGTTACTTACTTCCGGGTTCGGCGACCAACCGGTTCGCAGGGACTGCCGCGAACCGGTTGAAACCCACCCCTGCTTTAATCTAAACTAATTTGGTCAGTGGTTAACTGAAGGATCATATGTACATTTTAAAGTTTCATCAATGACAAAAATCTGATCTTCTATTTTGCTGGTTGCTGTCAGAGCCAGCAGTAAACATTTGAACCAATATTATCATTCAAAGCTTTCTTTTCATATAGTATTTCATTGTACTAAATAACATTATTAAATGTTTATCTTATAGATGCATATTTTAAATTTCACTGATGTTAGAACTATGATCCTCTGTTAAAGCTACAGTAAAATCTCACTAGCCTGATTTGTTAGAAGTCAAAAGATGTCGTTAACAGAAAATTATTCGGTGATATTTTCATTTAGTATTTTCTTTTGAATATTTTTATTGAAAGCTATCCCTGATCCTTGACAATATATTTCATTTTTTTAAAAAAAAATCTAAATGAATGAAAGTTCAACAGAAAAGTTGATTAACTATTCAAAAGACATGCAAAGTACACTGATTAATCTTACATGCCATCTATGTTACCCATGCCCTTATCATAGAGTAAAGCTAAAGTTAACAACTCATTTGTTCATTCATTTCCATTTCTCTATGACATGCATCTTATTAGTATCCAAGCAACCATGACAGTATTATATCTCATTGAAACATCAACTGACATCATATTGCATTCTTCAAGTTTAATTTCTAGACATATTTTATTTTGATAGACAAACTAATTCTATAAAAATTATGTTATGTTATTGTTATGAGAATTTGGAAGTACATATGTAACTTACGAGAACCTTTGAATTATTCCCTTGGTACCCAGCAATTTACGTAAACACATATACTGTCATTCTGTATAATACTCTGTGCCTTCCATAGAAGCAAATGCTATTGATATGCCACAGGCATTCAGAATAGTAATACAAAAATCAGTCAGCTTAACATCTGCAACACAGCATATGATTTCAGTTCTGCGTTTTGAAAAGAAGTTGATTATTATGATTGTAAATAAAACTAGCAATTACACTGCTTCCAAGGGTTTTTTTTTTAGTGCTTTAATGTTATTTTATGTTCCAACTTTGAGCTTATTGTAAAAGAAAGAACTAGATGTTTAAAATAAATCAATAGATATTTTGTACAAAAACTAGTCTGAGGTTCGAGAATATCCAGCCAGTCTTTTCAACCTCTTATCTGACTTAGTGTTTGTTATTAGGTTTTTTTTTCATAGCAACCCAGAGGTGGGTTCCTACCAGTTCACACCTATTTGGTAGAACTGGTTCGTCAAATCTACCGAACCGGTTAGAAGAGGTTCCACCAGTGGACCCAGAAAGCAGGCCACACCTACAGAAGAGGTTCCAAAATTTTTTGAAACCCACCACTTGTCCTTGGATATGATTATTCTACACTAATCTACACTACACTCATATTTATAAAACTCAGTGCATCTGTGAAAGGTAAGGATGACTACTGCATTTGTGGTGCAATCAGAACATTGCATTTGTTGAAAATGTTTTAACGCAAACCAAAGATGCCTTTAAAAAAAGAAGTTTACATCATATTCTTATGCATGCCAGTGCTGTATGTGAGGTAATTTAAGGTGGTTCTGACAAGTGTCATCGCCATCTTCATATCTGGTCACATGGGCAGCAAGCCACTCCCATCCGGTCACATGGGAGGCAAGCCACTCCCACAAAGGAGGCCACACCCACAGAGTAGGTTCGAACAATTTTTCACATACACCACTGTAGCAAACTTACCATAAAGGTTTTTGACTGTTGTTCCATGCATTTGCAATGGCAATAAAGTAACACAAAACATCCCTATAACGCATAAATATGTACTATAGGAATATCTTATGGCAACAAAAATATAAAATGGTATAAAATGTCACGAAGAATTTGCTTACCAGTACATATTTTCTGACTACAAATGTTATTAAAAGGCACACAAACTTTCAATAAAGTTTGTCAGTTGAGAAACTTATTACCATATGGATTTTGCTAATATTTGACATGGCTATCCTCCAACTATAACAAAAAAATCCTTTTCTAAAGGATTATGCCACCTTTTTTTTTCCTACTCATTCGGCAAGGGATAAAATAGGCTGCAAACATGTGTGGTATGCAACATGCCAGCAATCTAGCTAGCTATAAGTAATGATTTAAAAACACCACAAACTGTCTAACTATACATCATACAGTGCTGAAGTTCACACTAGGCTAAACCATTTGTTACTTTAACAGTCCCTAGGCATATACATTGCACAAAGTCATAATGGTTTGGTTTTGGGTTATACACAACAGGCTTACAAATCATGATGTATTTTTATTTTGTATTTCTGAATACAGTGCTTGCATTTTATTCAAAATCTATGGTAAAACAGTTAATTACTTAGCAAAATTCATGAAGTTGTGGTATATTACATAATGAATCTTTCCACTCTGCACAATGTATGGATACATTTCAATTATGGCTAGGTTATAATTGTTATTACAGCTATGGCATCATTAAAAAATAAATACAAATCATAGTTAACTCTTCTGGATAAGCTCAGCCAAATCAGGTATAAGTCTTTTTTTTTTAACCCAAAATGTTGGGTTTATAAATAAATCAAAATCAATATTATGCTACGTGAATCAAATCAGTTAGAAATATAAAAAAGACACTACTTTTCACTTGAATAGTTACACCATGATTTACAATCTAGAATCTTTTCTACTATATTGAAGTACTTCTGTATAACCTACTTGTGTAGATTGGCATATAAAACACAGCTGTAAAATAATTCAATAATGGGAAAAGCTGTTTCTCCTAGATGTCCATCAGACAGACAGATAGACAGACAGACAGTACCTGTCTGAAGGGGAGCAGGGAATCCAATCCACAGTTCACAAACAAGTCATTTACTCATATTTACTCACAAATGAGCTTGCAAATATCTTGAGGGAACAGTTTTAATCCTTGGTTCAGATATTTTTATTTGATACTTATTTTTAATAAAAAATATAGAAATGCAAAGAAAAATGAAGATAATGATAAAATAAGGGAGGGAAGGAGGAGGTATAAAGTAAAGTGGGAAAAATTTCTCTTTTCATATCACGGAGAATCAGTATCAGACCAAAAATTGGGAGGTACCATCAAAGTTGCCACTTCCACCAGAAGTCCTTCACAGTTTTCATCTTTGAACTTGATAGACATATCAAAAGACCTTAGCTGTTTGTAGTTCTATTGATCATTATAAGATCACTATAGTGACAAGTTTATAACTATAAAGAGCAGAAAATAAATCAGAAGATTATTCAATTGGCATCTACCTACTGATCAGCCTTAATCTTTTTTCCTCTCATATAAAAGCTAATAATAATTTACTTTCATTGTGGAATTTACTAAGCAGTTTTTTTCAGTTAGCTGCACAATATATATATTTGCATTATAAATGTCTAATCAGGGTTGAAAAGTGTGTAGCTTTAGATGTGGCTAAGCTATAATTCCCAGCAGTCCATGAGCAATTATAAGAGATGGAAGGTGGGTGGGGAAGGAGTTAGATTTCATTCTGTCTCTATTTTATTAAAATATGATTTTCCAATCACACTTGATGATACTATTGATCCTAGTGGGTAGTTTGTAGGACAAACAAACAGCCTTTCTCATTTCACACTTTTAATTACTGTAAAGACTCTGATTAACATTAGGTTAAATTCTCCAAGACTTTCTTCAAGATTTTCTGGTTATTGTCCAAATAAATTTAGGGCAAAAAATAGGAATAATTGCTTTAAGTCATTCTGAGTTTCACAGAAAATTAAACTTGATGTTTTCTCACTTTCATGATATTTCAGAAATCAAAAAAGGGGTAAGAAAAAGAATCTTTTTTTCCACACTGCTCTTTTTTTGCTGTTTGGTTTTTAGAAAAGTTGATGATATAGCAAAGAGAAATCTTTCTCTAACATTCCAAAAACAAAAACAGAAGAAAAAAACAACATTTATTTAACCACAGCTAATTTAACCATGTTTTCTGAATAGTTGCTTATTCTGATTGCATACAATACACTAAGTCATTAACTAACCACATAGGCTATGTTCACATAAGAAATTACAATAAAATGTAGTTAGGTAGCTTATGGCTCAGTGTATCATACAGATACACACAATATCAGAAGACCAAAGCTGTCAGTGCCACACAATTCTTCCCACAGATGACATTAATTATTTTGTACTATTTCTTCTTTCTTCTCCTTCTAACAAAATGTATTTTCAAACATAGACTCTTTGAAATAATTTTCACAACAATTTCTAGCGTTTAAGTTATAATTACTGAATTTTAATCAATCTAACCACAAGCAAATTGCAAGAGTGTCACATTGGATTTTTTTCCCTGAAGAACCTCTTCCTCTTTTTTAAAAAAATTCTGCCTGTTTTATAGTTATTAGACACAGACTTTATAACCTAAGGAGGTGTTGATCATCTTGCATCATCAGAGTTAATTGATGGTTCAAGGCAGTGGTGGGTTACAAATTTTTTTTAGAACCTCTTCTGTAGGTGTGGCCTGCTTCGTGGGAGTGGCTTGCTGGCCATTGACTGGGTGGGAGTGGCTTGCCAGCCATGTGACTGAGTGGAAGTGGCTTGGCAGTTATGTGACAGGGTGGGCGTGGCCAACTTGTAAAATGTGGTGAAACTCACTTAACAACGCTCTTGCTTAGCAACCAAAATGTTGGCTCAGAAACTCTGGCATTTGAAGCACACAAGTCTTAAAGCTGTCAAGTTACAAGACCCTTGCACCCCTAACCCTTTAGAAAAAAACCCCACAGGGATGTACAAACTTGACAGCTTTAAGACTTTAAGGTTTACATAGGACTCGTAGAGGTGGGTGGGGCGATTGGTGAGCCAGCTAATCAGTGAGCGGTGGGTGGAGCAAGCGTGGTGGGGATGGATGAGGGGAGGGAGCTGGAACCGGTTCTAAGTGGCACGGTAGAGTTATGGAACCTCTTCTATAGAAGAGGTTAGAACTGGCAGGAACCCACCCCTGGTTCAGGGTAGTGTTAATGATATCAGAAATGATTCCCTCAAACCTCCAATCCAGTCTAATATTACAGCTCTTTAATTTCTGTTTAGGTCTAAAGAACATATTCAGATATTTCATACTGGTATATTTTTTGTTAGAGCCACTTTAGTTAAGTCCTACTGAGACTCTAAACCAGTGGAACAATGCAGATGGATTATACTCCATTGCCAATCAAACTCTGTTTAATGTTTAAACTAAGTCTGTCCAATTTAATATAGTAGATTTTCTTAATCACTCAACATAGCAAAATTAATTAGGTTTCACGCTGTAAGCGAAACAATATTCTAGGAGAAAATTGATGAATTGTCTTATTGTGTTATATTCTATGGATTTAATTTATAAAAGTAAGATGTAAACATTTCTAAATACATTAAGTGTATTTATTATTTACTTATGGATATTTCTAGCTCCTGTTCATTATATATAGGGAAGAAAGATATTACCATGGGATATGAACCAATGTATTGTAATTTCTTGCAATGCTTTATGATCATAATAATATGATTTATAATATTTAAATCTATAGTTTATTGTACAAAGAATGGAAATTATAAAATAGAATAATAGAACAAGAGAGTTGGAAGGGACCTTGGAAAGCTTCTATCCAATCTCCTTCCCAGGCAGGAAGTGATTTGTTAATTCAGGCACTTGGCATATAATAGTAGATAATATAATAGAAGAGGTTCCACAAATCTACAGTGTCATTTAGAACTGGTTCCAGCTCCCTCCCCCTGCCCATCCGCACATCATCAAGATGAAGAGTGAGAGGAGGAATTCTGGGAGTTGAAGTCCATAAGTCTTAAAGCTGTCAAGTTTGAACACTCCTGGGTTTTTTTTTTCTAAAGGGTTAGGGGTGCAAGGGTCTTGTAACTTGACTGCTTTAAGACATGCATGCTTCAAATGCTAGATTTTCTGAGCCAACATTTTGGTTGCTAAGCAAGAGTGTTGTTAAGTGAGTTTCACCACATTTTACAAGTTGGCCACGCCCACCCAGTCACATGGCTGGCAAGCCACTCCCAACCAGTCACATGGCCAGCAAGCCACTCCCACAAAGCAGGCCACACCTACAGAAGAGGTTCTAAATTTTTTTGAAACCCACCACTGATGTGTGTGTGTGTGTGTGTGTGTGTGTGTGTGTGTGTGTGTGTGTGTGTAACTTTACTTGTATATCTATCTATATCATCTATATCTATCAATCTGCTTGTCCCTTTGTCTTCTATAAATATAATATTTATTGTCATTGTACTTAAATACAACGAAATTGGTTCTATCATGCTCAGTCAAACTACTGCAGGATGTAGACCTCTTCAAAGAAGATTATTGACCACAATCTAACCTGCTGGTGCAATCTATGTTGATAGACTTTTTCAATATCTTAGTCTAGGAATGAGAGAGCAATAAAGGGTCAAAGTCATAGTCAGGCTACAAATGACTAGAACCTGAATATACCTTTCTAGCACTATATCACACTCATTCTCATATGACCATATATCCATGATATATCTATCTTTAAAAAACAAACAAACCAGAAATTGCTATTATTTCCTGAAGCTCAAGAATTAGCACAATTAATTTAAGTGTCTTAAACAATTTAGAATTCTGAGTAACAGTCACATTATTATCAAAGGAATTGCACCATGTTACATCATGTTTGTGTTTCATCATCCTATGTCAGAACAAAGGAGTGAGAAATAGCAATTCACAGCATATTAAAATTGAAAAAGGGACCTTTTGTTCATCAGTGGGCTGCATTCAATGCCCTGTCAGTGAAAAGGGTAAATATTTTTTACAAGCTATATGATGAAAAAAGATTCTGGGTGGCTGACCACACAAATTACTATTTTGGTTTATTCCGAACTTTGGGTGACTTGCAATATATTTAACCCAGCACTAAAATAATAGAATGAAATTAAATGCATTTTAGTGCTTTAACAGGAGTAAGAAATATAATTGTTCCTCATTGTATAGAAGTTACAATCCAAAGCACAATTATTTGGAAATAAGTTACATTAAATTTGAGGAAATCACTTCCATGGATTAGGGCCATGCTAGCAGACTTCATATAAAGATGCTTTCTATGTATTTTAGGATGGTTTATAAATATTACTTCATTGTGCAACACTTTACAAGAATAATAGAACAGGCATGGCTTAACTTGCTTTTTTAATATATGCAACCTCTTGGCGTAAAAATATTACAATTTCAAGGGATATTTCACAGTGATTAAATACACATTCTCTTGTAGAAAATAGCTGCTTTGAAGGCGTTCTTATATTGTCAATAAACATTTGAACAATTTTTCTTAGCTTCTTAGAATAAACAATGTCTTTGTTTAAATTCAGAATTGTCCTATGTATATTACCTTGACATATTATCTCTTAAAATTTAATTTATTCATATCTTTTCTTGAAGGAAAGAATGATAGAATCTACATAATGCTAACAGCATATTAATTAGGACACCATGATATGAACATGATTTATTAGACTGTTACTAACATAGATAATTGGTTAAAATGAGCTTAGTGAGAGAAGCTAATACACTTATTTGGTTGATTAATATAATTTTGATAATGAAAACCTGTTGTCAATCATGTGCAATAGTTATAAAGCAAAAAAAAATCATGAAATCTTAAATTTTATTATTTTTAACTAGAATTTATATCACTAACTTTATAACAAAAATGCACCAAATTTTATCCTAGTTCTGAAAGTAATATGTAAGAGATGTCATTGGTTAAGGATATATGATAATTTTTATATAAGTGCATTTAATTTTCTTCATTGGCATTCAAAACACTGCTGTATAAATTTTTTATAGGTCAATACCTAGTTCATCAATACTACTGTCATATAGCAAATTATAAACACATTACTTACACCATATGTTATAATTAAAAATGAAGCTGAAATATACATCAGCATAACCTAGGTTTTCTTACCATGGTAAAGACAAATGCAAATGGAAATTAATTGAAAGAGGAAGAAGATCCAATCAGATTACATTAAAATCAATTCTTAATGCTAGTGAATTAGTGAAGCAATGTGAACAGTGGATACATGATTAACAATAAACACTTTTTCAACTAAGCTTTCAAGCCTCTATTTATCTCATATCATGTAATACAAATTCTGCATATGGATTGTAATAACTGCATATCATATGTGTAACTAGGGCATGATGAAACTTTGGAAACTGTTGTGTTTTCAATAATATGTCACCTTCATCTCATCCCCAGCCCAGTTTGAAAGTAGTATGTATTTGTCTTTAGTTGTTCAAGTTCTTTCCATGATGAATTATATACAACATCTAATTACATACAACACCTCCTTGATAATACTGTTAATGGCACAGAGGCTGAAATTTCCTAACTCATATTGCTAAGCATTACCTTGCTGGTTGGTGGCACTGCCCTCCATAATCATTTTGGCTTGAGCTGAATGAAAGACCAGATGCTTAGTTTTCACAGGCACAGATGTGAAGAATAGGAAAAGGAGCTTCAGAAGGCTTTCTGAATTAATAAGAAAGCTCCATTGAGTGTGTATAAGATTTCATGTTTCACATGAGAAGGATATTTAGCCCTCTGGACCAGGAAACGTTTCACTGCTGAAACTTTTTCTCCATAGAATTTTTTTTTAAAAAAACTTGCTCTAGACATTAACTTATTTGGAAGGCATTGTTCAAAGTTCTATTCCCAGTAAACAATTGGAATCAAACAGGCTGATTTTCAGTTGGTGATGATTGTTTCTCTATGGTTGTTATTTATTCATTTTCAGGGTCTATAACTGTTAACAGTCTGGGATGAGCTATTTGTCTCTTTCAGGAATAATGGTACAACAACAACATCAAAGACTGCACCATTTCTCCTTTTTCTCTTAAGCAATGGGTCTACATTTCCAAAATAACTGGGGCATTTTTAAAAGTAATTTTCCAAAGGTTTTCTCATCACCATTTGGCACTCATTTTTAATCAAGGCTTACAAAGTGTTTTCTCTCTTTCTCTTTCACACCACAGATTTGAACATTATTTTGAAACAAGGGATTAGTGGTACTAATATGTTACAGCATTCTAGAACATATCTAGTTTAAAACTTTTGAACACACCTGTACAAACAGTTATGCAAAATCAGTGCAAGTTTAAATAATTGCTAATTCCACCAGTCTAGCCACCTACTAAAACTCATTGTCTCCTCCCCATTTCTAGCATCACCTTCGGAAGAATGCTTTAATACTTTTCTTCCCAGCTATTGATGTCTGGTGAAATGGTAAATAAAAGTAAGAATTTGCCTGTTATTTTCCTTAAATGATTCCACATTAAAAATGTTAGGTTAGCAACGTTCCTAACCTAATCACTGAAGTAAAAGAGGGTCAGCATTGAGGACAGTGGAAAGTATGTTTCTGCTATTTCAAGGACTGCAGGAAAGCACTTTGAAGAAAAGGCCAACATTTTACCAGATCCATGTTGATATTTTCCCCATTCCTCTTGATGCTTTTCTACCAGAAGGCTATTACCTCACCTAGTTCACATGGCACCTATTGTAACTATTATTCATCCTTAACCTCATTATTAAAAATATAATCTTCACAAGAGCCTAATACAAATTCTTAAGAAGACTTTGATAGTATAAATAAGAGACCTGGCTACTTGAGAGACCGCCTCCTGCCAATTACCTCCCTGGGGGCTATAAGATCGCACAGATTAGGCCTCCTCCAGATTCCATCTGCCGGTCAATGTCGGCTGGCGACCCCCCGGGGGAGGGCCTTCTCTGTTGTGCTCCAGCCCCATGGAACGATCTCCCCATGGAGATCCAGACCCTTTCTACCCTTCCGGCCTTCTGCAAAGCGACCAAGACCTGGCTGTTCCGGCAGGCCTGGGGCTGTTGAATTTGTCCAGCCCCATCCTAAGTTGTGAATGTTGTGATCTTTTAATGTTGTCTTGTTTTTGTATGTTCTTCCCTTCCCCTTTTTTACTTGTAAGCCGCCCTGAGTCTCTTTGAGAGTGGGCGGCATACAAATTAATTAAATAATAAAAAAATAATAATAAGAAGAAAGTATGAAAAATTGCTAAGAGTCTAGACATCTGTACAGATAATCCTCAATTTACAAGCTCAATTGAGCCCAAACACCTATCTTGCCACAGTTGTTAAATGAATCACTGCAGTTGTTAAGTTAATAAAACAGTTGTTAAGTGAATTAGGCTTCCCCAATGTCTTTGCTTGTCAGAAGGTCACAAAATGTGATCACATAACCCAAGGACATTGCAGCAATCATAAATATGAGTCTGCCAAACATCTGGATTTTGATCACATGACCACGGGGATGCTGCAATGGTTGTCAGTGTGAAAAACTATCGTAGTCATTTTTTTTCACTGCCATTGTAATTTTGAATGGTCAGTAAGTGAACTGTTGAAAGTTGAAGACTATCTGTATCCTACTCAATTTCCTTCTGAGCCTATGTCAAGAACAAAGTAGTTGCTAGAAAGAACTCTGTGCCTGGAAAATAAAGTCATCATTTTCCACTTTTCAGTAGGTTTAAATTGTGTGTGTGTGTGTGTGTGTGTGTGTGTGTGTGTGTGTGTGTGTGTGTGTAACAAATAAGTGACATTTATAAAAGCTAAAAATATATCCATGAAATATTAATATGGAACTCGTATGGAACTTTAATATGGAACTTTAACATAGAAAATCTAGTCATATAGGCCAATTATTGACACATCTTCAGTTTTAGTGCAATATATTATATTGATATAGTGGTATTTATATAATATGTTTAGATTTTTCATATTCTATAAAGTAGGGGTCTTAGGGTATTAATTGTAGATAACAGCTGTTGTTTGTTTTGAAGTATAAGAGGACCATTGAGGGATGCACTCACAACTTTCTATTGATTGTTAATTGTTTTTCCTCAGATGTTTTGGCTTTCTATTAAGAGGCATGATAGGCTTGAGAAGATGTGTGAATAAATAGAAGTTTTGGAAAACACTTGATATTAAAATATTTTGGTGAGTATAGTCTTTTAGTTTATAAACGTCCTCAGAAAAGAAAAGAAAATCTTACTTTAGCTTAGTGTTAATTGTGTTTATAGGGTAGGAAGATTCTTGCAATGTCCTTGAATGTGATAACCAATGTGGACAGAAAGTAATCCCCTGAATCATGCGTCATTAGCAAGAACAAGAGCACTTAGACTTATATACCACTTCACCAGGGATGGGTTGCTGTCGGTTTTAGTACCGGTTTGCAACCTGTGTGCAATGCGTTCGTGCACTCGCTGTTCAATGTAAATTGTTCTTCGCGCATGCACAGAACAATTTACAGTGAATTGCGCATTTACAGTCACTAAAAACCAAAATGGTGACGCCCCAGCGGCAGTGAGGGAACTGTTTCGGCGACATGGCAGGCCTGGGTCGCTGCCAGTTCTATGACCCAGGCCTGAATTCCACTACTGGTTCGGGTGAACCAGGCCAAACCGGGAGCAACATACCTCTGCTTTTCACACTGCTTTACAGCCCTCTTTAAGCAGTTTACAAAGTCAGCATATTGCCGGCAACAATCTGGGTCTCCATTTTACTGACCCTGGAAGGCTGAGTCAACTTTGAGCTGGTGAGGATTGAACTTGTGTCAGTGAGCTAAATTAGCCTGCAATAATGTATTTCAACCACTGTACCACCACGGCTCAGTTAGATAAATAAAGAACCCTAGCTTATTTTTAACAAGTTGTAAATCCTGGACAGAAAGCAAAAAGCACTAGAGTTGGCAAAAGTTGGTAAAAATCCTTGTGAATTTTTCAGTTTTTCTTCCTTGTTTAAAAAACCTCTCTCTTAAGTGGTGTAACTCAGCAAGGATGCTGTGGTTTTCATATTCTAATTCTTAAACCAGTCTCAGGTTGTTGAGAATATTCTGAGCTTCGTGATTGGTCACTAGCTTCCTTGTCAAAATTGACCTTTATTAAATTAAAGGTCTTTTTCTTAAAAAAATATATAGATAAATTTAATCAAACTATTTTCAACATAATATATCCAAAAGTTTAAAAACTCCCTTGTTACCTCCCTGTAATCCCTTAATTTGGTATACAGTTGGGTGACCGGATGGATCTGAATGTTTATAGGTTGGGTACCTTTCCTGATGCCACAATAATATATACAAAATAATATATACATTATCATATGTGCATCCAGATAATGTATATTTTAGTTACTTTTGCCAATGAAGCAAAAATTGATTGTCGTTAGCACTTCATATGTCATGTTAATGCCTTGACAGTCTAGAAAATAATGCAATATGTATCCTAGGTCTAGATAACATTTCAATTTAATTCCAAAAAAAAAAAATGTTTTAGAAATGTGGGAGAAGAAGCATGCCCTTTTTCAATAAATCTTTAAAGCAGTGGCACCTTTGGCAGGGCTTCTGCAATCCACACGTTTCTCCATGTTCCCGGAAAAGATGTCACTTCTTTGAAAAACTGCAGAAAGGTGTTGAGTTCATACTCCAAGGTATGTTTAGGGAAGAGAAATTCAAAGCATCACATAGAAATCAGTGTGAGTTTTATACCAGAGTATATACCTCTGATGCAGTGGTGGGTTCCAGATCCTGTATGGTTGGAATGGACCCGGTGTCACCCACATGGATGTGCATAGCACACACGAACATGTGTCATACTTTCCTCAAACACTTCCGCAAGCCTCTGTGATGCTCCAGCTGTTCAGCGGCGCGGCACACAGTGCGTGCGCGGAAGCGCCAAAGGCTTAAAGTACAGGAGCTCGGGCGGGCAGGTGGGGCCTCCAGAGCACCGTACCGGAACAGTACTGGGTGCTCCGGGCAGGCTCCAGTATGCTCGTACTGGGGTGTACCGCCTGCAACCCACCACTGTGTCTGATGTAAAAATGACCTTAAGTCTAAAGAACTGAAAACACCTTTGGAAAAAAATTGGTTAAATAAAATTGTAAAGCTGAGTTGAGCTGAGCTATACACCATATGCCTGAAATCCTGACCTGGAACAGCATTACAAATATCTTCCTAAAATTGCATTCAATTTACAACAGGATAAGATTCGTAGGCAGAAAAAAAAATCAACATATTCTTATTTGTCTAATGGTTAGCAGGATGAAATGTAACTTAATTTCTATTAGTAAAGATCTATTTTTTCATTTTATTTTTGGTTGGACATGAAAACTCAAGTAAGAGAAATATTGTTTCTTAACTCTTGCTTATACAACATAACAAACCACAGCACAAAAACACCGCATGAGACTTAGAAAATCATTCTTCTGGAAAGTGTACTACCTAGGTGATGAGATATAATAAGGTGTTGGCTGCCAGAGTTCCTAGAGGAATTGCATTTACCAGCTGCACTTAGATTCATTTGCTCTGATTAATACCACAATTAAATGCAGCTGCCAACATTTCCTATTTTTATCTTGTTTTTAAACTTTAAAATATAATACATAAAATACCTAAGATGCTTGATCAATCCAGCATCTCTTGACCTGATCATACTTTGTATATAATATATTCAATAGGTGGACAATATTATTGGGTAAATTTACTATTATTTTATTTATATTAACCGTTACTGGCATAACAGTACAGGCATGACTATGTCTGAGATTAAATAATTTACTTAGTTATCATGTTTCCAAGCATGTTACTCTGGGATAAATTTAAAATACCAGCTTTTGTAAATTGCCTAAATATTGAATAAAGAAATTGCTAGTAAACTTTGTCACGGTCTGCAAATGCTGCTGAGCATAGATATACTGTCTAATACTGATGTACAGGTAGTCCTTGATTTACAACTGGTTCAGGGGTGGGTTCCTGCCAGTTCTAACCTCTTCTATAGAAGAGGTTCCACAAAACTACAGTGCTGTTTAGAACTGGTTCCAGCTCCGTCTCCCCGCCCATCCGCACATCATCAAGATGAAGAGCAAGAGGAGGAATTCTGGGAGTTGAAGTCCACAAGTCTTAAAGCTGTCAAGTTTGAACACTCCTGGGGTTCTTTTTCTAAAGGGTTAGGGGTGCAAGGATCTTGGAACTTGATAGCTTTAAGACTTGTCTGCTTCAATGCAAGAGTTCCTGCGCCAACATGACTGGAGGAGGAATTCTAGGACTTGAAGTCCACAAGTCTTAAAGCTGTCAAGTTTGAACACCCCTGGGTTTTTTTTCTAAAAGGTTAGGGGTGCGAGGGTCTTGTAACTTGACTGCTTTAAGACTTGCGTGCTTCAAATGCCAGAGTTTCTGAGCCAACATTTTGGTTGCTAAGCAAGAGCATTGTTAAGTGAGTTTCACCACATTTTACAAGTTGACCATGCCCATCAGTCACATGGCTGGCAAGCAATTCCTACCTAGTCACATGGCCGGCAAGCCACTCCCACAAAGCAGGCCACACCTACAAAAGAGATTCTAAATAAATTTGAAACCCACCACTGATTTGGAACCTACAGCTGGTAAAGAGTGCAGCATTGTGGGTAGTTTTGAGGAGCTCAAGAATAACACCACTGCTCTATGAGCTGCATTGGTTGCCAGTCTGCTTCGTGTGAGGTCCAGGAGGAGGGCCTTTTGTGCTGTTGCGTCTGCCCTCTGGAACATCTCCCTACCCCACTCCAATGTAAGATTGGCCCCAACTCTCCTATTTTTTTGTAAGGGCCTTTTAGGGCCTTGTGAAGTAGCTTTGCCAGGCAGCTTAGGATCCCAAAGAGGGATGGTACAATGGAGGTACTTGATTAGTAACAGATCCCACTTCCCCCCGCTCTCCCAATGTGTCCTTGGTTTTAATGTCTGTTTTTAACATTTTGTGTTTTTAATTGTATATGTAACTGTAAGTCATCCAGAGTTACCCTATGGTAAGATGGGTGGCCAATACATTTTATAAATAAAAATAAATAAATATTTCATTCTCTGGATTGCTTAACAACACAGAGCCCAGGAAACTTAACCTTGTAATGAACTGAAAGTTCTTTATGCATACTCAAGAAAGTGATTCATTGTGATTACTCATGAAATCCTCAAATCATTTAGATGGTTACACAAGGATGTACATTAATTAAGGAATGTTTGCCCACCAGAACCAAATTAAGCTTCAGCTGCAACAATTGCTATGGTGTAAACTGGTAATTGCTTCCAATTCCTAAGCAGAATATATTTTTAAAAAAATAAAAAAATAGATATCTCTTTTCGCATAGTTCTAAGTATTGTGTGAGGTTAACAGAAAGGCTGCTTTTTATGTTCCACCCGTATCACTGGTTTTAGTAATAGGATTTTACATTAGCTGTTTCAATGAAACTTAAATAGATCTACTCTAATATATTTTGCCACATAGAAAATAAGGTTTTGTTCTGGACCGCTTATTTCTTCTTGCGTCTGCTGTACTATTATTAATTGCAGTGAGAATGAGATAAAAGACTTCAAACGGTAAAATAAGTTTAATTGTGAAATTTTAGCACACAGTTTGCATTATTTTGAGACAAAAGATCGCTACAATTTTGTGATTAAGTTTTGACAGAGCTGTGTAAGTAAGGTTAATTGATGTGTCTATAATAAATAGAAATATACATAATGATATTCTCTGACACTAAATGCATTTTGATGTTTTAAAAAGTAAGTGACATGTAGTTTAGATTGTTACTTAGATGAGATGTGCAGCCACACAAATCAAATGGATCATGATTCTGAATATAATGATGATTAAATGAAAGGAACACAAATATTTTGCTTAACCATTCATCAATTCCCTAAAATGGCACTGAAAACTTCCCAAATTTATTGCCTGGATGGCAGGAGGCTCAGCATTTGAAAAATAATAGTCCTAGCTCACCCCAAAGTAACCCATCCCTTTTGAGGCAAGTATTCTATTTACTGGGTAAATTTATATAGCTACACATCTAACTGCCATACATATAGTTAAAACCCATGCAAATAAACAACCAGAGAAAAAGAAAGCATGAAAAAAATTAAAATGGTTCAAGTTTCAAGGTTCATTTTATTTATATGCCGCCTTATTCCCAGCGGGACTCAGGGCGGCGCACAAACCCAAGGGAGGGGAAGGGAAACACAAAGAACTACAACAAAAAAGTACAAGGGAATTTAAAAACAACCAATAGCCACACAATTAGAGAGGGGAAGGGAACTCATCGACCCCAGGCCTGCCGACACAGCCAGGTTTTAACGGCTTTTCAGAAGGCCTGGAGAGAGGTGAGGGTCTGAATCTCTGCGGGGAGCTCATTCCAAAGGGCCGGAGCCGCCACAGAGAAGGCCCTTCCCCGGGTAGTAGCAAGATGACATTGGCCAGTAGACGGAACCCGGAGGAGACCTAATCTGTGTGATCTAATGGGTCTTTGGGAGGTAATTGGCAGCAGGCGGTCTCTCAAGTACCCAGGTCCAATACCATGAAGGGCTTTATAAGTGACGACTAGCGCCTTGAAGCATATCCGGAGACCAATCGGTAACCAGTGCAGCTCGCAGAGGATAGGTGTAACGTGGGTGTACCGAGGTGCACCCACAATCGCTCGGGGGCTACATTCTGGACGAGCTGAAGTCTCCGAATGCTCTTCAAGGGCTGCCCCTTTTAAAATAATTAAAAGTATAAAGCATAATCCAGGAGACTATACTCTGTACATTACAAGCAATGCAACCATTTCACAAGCTCATAGCTTCACCATATCCCCTGGCGTAATGGCAAAGCAACATGTTCAAGGCTTTATGGAAGGCCAATAGGTCAGGGCAATCTAATTTCCTGGTGATGATCTTCAGGAGGACAGAAATTGTCTGCCATACCTAATGGGATAGGTAGATGTAACCAAGGAGAACTGGTACCATATAAAGCTTTACAGCTCATTACCAGCACCTTATACTGAACCCGGGATCAAACTTGTGTACAATGATCCTCACAGAGGACTAACGTGTACTGATCTAGGAACACTGATCTCTGCCCAAGCCATCTGTCAGCCTCTGCTTTGCTGCTGCTTTGGCTGCCATTGAAACAGGGAGGGGGGCATGGTATTTGGGAGGGGATTACTAATTGTGCTGGAGGAAGATTCTGGAGTTCTGCTGCCTGTCTTACTGCGCATGCGAAGGAGGTTTCCCACCAAGGCCAATGGCACCGACATTCCATCTGGGTTATGCCTTTCGAAGTTATCTCACACCTGACACTTGGAAGAATTATGATTGGACTGTAACTAGGATGCCAAGGGGTGGGGAATGGGTTATTCTATATATCATTTGCTTTCGCACTTAAATAATCAGTCTTCGCTTTGCTACGCTTCTGATCATTTATAATTAGTAAAAGTACACTTGATTTCTATCAATGGAGTCTCATGGTTTTCTTTCCTAATTATTCAATGGAGGAGTGCTGACAGTAAGCGAAGACTCACTCACACCCCACCAGGAGCTTTCAACCTTCCGTGGGGGGTGTACTCACAAGGAGGAATGGAGAAATTGTCATTGCAAGCGAGTGATGATGAGGAGACTGGAAAAGAAACTGCAGAACCATCTTTACCTGAAAGGCTAAGGGCATCAGTTGCAGCTTCCAAATGCTCTTCAGAGATAGTCTCATTACGGTAATGAGATTCTCATTACGGTAATTCCATTTGGAGTGTATTAATAACTGAAACTAGGGCCTGGCAATCCAGAAATGGGGGCAGCTAGTGCACAACCTGAAGTTGTACCAAGCCATCCCATCTACAATCAACACTGAACAGGAGTCATGAGTTCAATCCCCAGATTCCCCAGGCTTAATGTGACTCATCCAAAACCAAACATGGTAAGTTCCCAGGCCCGGAAGCCTTCATAAATCAAAGTATTTAGTCTTGCCAGGATTCAGCCAAAGCCTATGGTTCTCCTTCCAAATCCCCACAACCCCACCAGACTTTAAGGCAGGACATCAATAACATTGCTTAATTATCAGGGGTGGATATTACAGTTGAGTATCCCCAATATTTACATGTAGAGGGTTAATAAAATAACATGCTTTCCAGATTATTATGAATCCTTTCTTTGTCAAACTAAGAGATTAGTATCATTTTTTCTTTGTTCTGTGTCCTAAATTTCTTATCCACTTATTTCCTTATGTAAGATGTATAATAACCACAATGTATAATTTATAATTTATTCTGACCAAATGGTTTTCGATTTCAAGCTTTCCCTTTCTTCCCTTAATCTGCCACTCTCTATGATAAAAAGAGAAATGGCAGAACTGAAATTCAAATTCTATGTTATGAAAAACATTTCTGGAGTTTCAATTGTTATTTATTTATTTTTTGGCATGTTTTCTTGTTCTAATTCATTCTGAAATGTTCGCCTTTACATAAAAAAGGAATACAAATAGCAGAGGAGAGGGATCTTAATTATAAATAAATGGTTTTTTTTTAGCTATATGAGAATAAAGCTATTTTAAGCACAAAAGAATTCAAAAGTGGTTTGGCAACTGAGTCATAGTCATGACTGCTTCAGTGTCCCTGAGTCATGTGACCTTTTGCAAACTTGTGACAAGCATAGTTAAAGGGGAGGCCGGATTCACTTAATAACAGTGTTAGTCTTTCCCAGACATTTTAACTTTAATAATGCTAAATGGGCAAACCTTCGAGAGTAACTGGATAAAGATCTAGGGAAGATCATACAAATATGAAGAATTTATCCATCTTGTGAAAGTAATAGAATATAATTCTTTATTGGCCAAGTGTGATTGGACACACAAGGAATTTGTCTCTAGTGCATAAACTCTCAGTGTACATGCAAGCAACGTCATAAATCATGATCATAATCATAAAATACAATCATCATAAATCATAAGAAGCAACACTCAGTGATAGTCATCACTGAGTTGAATATCACTCAGTGGTAGTCGCCACTAGTTAAGCGATACTTAAGCAATTAACAAAAATCATAATAGGATAGTAAATAAAAGCAATCAACCATAAGATACAAACGACAAAATTATAGTTATAAGAAGGAAATAGGTAATAGGAACGGTGAGAAGGATAATAGTAATACAGTCCTACTGGGTTGTTTCACATCCCAGGACAATATGACAGTGTTGTGGGAATTAGTTATTAATCAGAGTGATTGTGTGGGGTGGGGGGAACTGTCCTTGTGTGTCATTGTTTTGGCGTGCAACACCGTCTTGAAACAGTTTATGTGCAGGATGTGAGTGGTCTGTAAATTTTCATAGCCCTCTTTCTTTCAAAGAGATATACTGATAAAGATTTATTTCGGGCCAACCACAAAGCCAAGAAGATGGACTCATTCTGGCAGTCTAAAATTTGACCTGCACAAAGAAGAAGAAGAAGAAGAAGAAGAAGGAGGAGGAGGAGGAGGAGGAGGAGGAGGAGGAGGAGGAGGAGGAGGAGGAGAAAACAACTATGGAAATTCACTTAACTGTAGCGAGAAAGACTGTAAAACTCACTTAGCAAGTTTCTCGCTTCGCAACAGAATTTTGTGTTGTGTCGCTCAATTCTGGTTGTAAGTTGAGGACAACATGTACATTCAATTACATTCAAGTATTGATATACTGGTAAATTATCACATATTATTTATTATATATTATTTTTTAACAGTCCTTTTGTACTTTTTCCATATAATTACATCTATGAAACAAAAAGAAGTAAATTGGCTTCAGTTGAAGATTTTCTCTTTGGTTTGTTCTCTTTTTTCTAAAACTTCTTATAGAAAACTCTAAAAATTATCAAAATGGAGAAAAACATTAAGTTGCCCAACATACTGGGCAAGGGAGTGGAGATGGGCAGTATTAATAATATCATATCATGTGAACAATTTTTTAATTGTTTAAAAAATAAAAGTATAGCGTTTCCTTTTTTATTATTTAGCTTTAAGTCTCTGAGCAGCAGCCCAAAGGTGACCAACTCACCTTCCTACAGTAGGTTTTCTATAGGCTCTGCAGCAGAGGTGGGTTCCTACCAGTTCGCACCTATTCGGTAGAACCAGTTCATCAAATCTACCGAACCGATTAGAAGAGGTTCCACCAGTGGACCCGGAAAGCAGGCCACACCTACCGAAGAGGTTCCAAAAGTTTTTGAAACCCACCATTGGTCCTTGGATATGATTATTCTACACTATCATGGTCATATTTATAAAACTCAGTGCCTCTGTGAAAGGTAAGGATGACTACTGCGTTTGTGGTGCAATCAGAACATTGCGTGTGTTGAAGTTGTTTTAACGCAAACCAAAGATGCCTTTTAAAAAACAAGGTTACATCATATTCTTATGCATGCCAGTGCTGTGTGTGAGGTAATTTAAGGTGGTTCTGACAAGTGTCGTCGGCATCTTCATATCCGGTCACATTGGTGGCAAGCCACTCCCACAAAGGAAGCCACACCCACAGAGTAGGTTCGAACAATTTTTGAAACCCACCACTGGTCTGCAGATGAATTCCACAGAATTCATAAAAGTCCCAGCACTGAATATTTTGGCTGAAAATGGAATGATTAAAATGGAGGAAATTTATCAACCCAGTAAAATAAGTGTTTGGGTAAGCATTGATAAGACATTTCCCCTCTTAAAACAGGACAAGATATCTTCAATAACTGAAAATCATTCATATTTGTTAAAGTATTTTCAGATTACTCTACTGACCAGATGGAATTCAACCTGCCACCTTGTTAATATGAGTTATTTCCCTAAAATCCCATTATGAAACAGATTATTTTCAATGTAATTTTCTTTCATCTTAATTAATGTAAGATGTACTTTCTTCTTCTCCACTATCAAAAAGTACCAGATTTTATCCAGACAAACATAGCATTTTAATATACAATATGATATATAATATAAAAAACTAGTCAGACTACTTCAGTCAAAAGAATAAATAACATAAAAATACAATCCAACTGAATGAAAATTTTATTAGCAGCTATAGTTTCTCTAATCAATAATCTAAGAATTATACAAGCTGTTTCCTGAAATAATGAAAAAAAATAATTAACAAGAACGCATCTGCATTAGTTAATGAAAAAATATCTAGAAAATCATCCTGGTGCAAATTTTTATTTATGCCATTGGTCTGTGCAAAAGCTGATAAGGTAGTTTGGAAAAAACTAGATGTGTATATCATGAATATTAATCAATATTAATCTTTTGAAAAAGCACTGTGTAAAATGTGAACAGGATGCAGAAACATTCTAATGAAAGATTTAAAGAGAGATTGCATTACAATATTATATTGATTCCTCTGACATTTCAGAAGCCAAAATACAAAGTTAAGGTGAAATCTTTTTATTAACTTTGAACATTACCAGATTTAGTTCATGTATAAAAGCTACCAGTGACGTGCGGTCAGCTTTTGCCCTGGTGAGGCACTTTTTAGACTTGTGGATGTCAACTCCCAGAATTCCACAGCCAAGCATGCTCAGTTCCGATTTAAAGCAAGAGCATTTTTCCCCCTTGAAAAATAAGTTTTCCCATTCTTTTTCTTCTCCCTCCCCCTCCTTCCTCCCTCTCTCCCTCCCTCCCCCCTCTCTCAAACAGACACACGCACACAGAGAACTTTTCAGTGTAATTTGAAAAGTTCCCTCTCTCATTCACTCACTCTCAAACACAAACACAGAAGTTGGATTGGATATATTTTCCAAAGGCTTGAAAGCCGCTCCTCTGCCATACCCCGCCTTCCCCTGCTGCCTTCCGATCAAACTTTTTGAATTCCTCCCCCCTCCCCACATGCACCTTTTCCATCTGTTTCAGAGACGATTTCAACTCTGCTTCTTCCTGCCCTGCCCTGAGCTCTGTCAGACTGAGCTAGTTGCTCCCAGAGAACTCTAAAAAGCCTCTAAAAATGCCCTCTACAGGAGGCGAGAGAATACATGCCTCATTTGCATAAGGAATTCTTTGCTTGTTAACCCTTGCTTAATTCTTAAAAGGCGAAAAATTCCTTATGCAAAAAAGGCCCCTAGTTCTCTGGCCTCCTCCTAGTTAATACTGAGAGCAGATACCAAGCCACTGTGACTTGAAATCTGGTAGCAACTACCCTGGCTTTAATTATTTTAAGAAAATGATTTGAAATCCTTTCCTTTCCCTGAGGAGACTGGTGAGGCCCCGCCTCCCTTGCCTCTAGTGATTGCATGTCCCTGAAAGCTACATACTAACCACCAATCATTCAATATGGATGTAAAATAAATTTGCCATGGCTTTCTATAGGAGAAAATGGGATATTTGTCAGGCTGGACTTCAGTAAGGTTTGAATTTGTTGCATCATTATTTACAACATCACATTGCATTGAATTGAGCTAAAGCAGTATTGAAATCTTCACTATGCCAACAACTCAGGGATGTCCTTGTGTTATGTGCCAGATGTAATAGATTGCAAGAGATTATTTTAAGGAGTCTCAAAAAAATTCTATTTTTCAGCTCTCCATTAAGGAAACAAATCTCTGTTGATAAATTATCTCAGTTCTAATGACAGAACTTTGAAAAAGGATAAAGTTCATTTTAGTTAATTTTATGATATTATTAATTAACAGAAGAGACATGTGTACGATAATATTAGCAAAGCAACAAAGATTAAGCATGGATAAGCATGATATTTAAAAAGGAAGAAAGATCTTTTTTATATGTTATAAACAAAGTAGCTCCAAAAAATATAACCAAAGTCTTTAAAATATTCTTCCAGGTCAAAAAGAAAAAAAAACACAATCCAAATCAATTCACTGCCCCAGAATGTTTCTTAAGAAGAAATTTAGAACAGTCTGAGTTGAAAATTTAGGATTTTCAAATAAAAAAGTCACACTGGGTATCCAATGAAGATAGTTTCATCTAACAATAAGGATATTATTTTTTTATTCAAGTGTCAATAAACTGCAGAAATGAAGTATATTAAGAATAGGATATTGCTCTAAAGGGGCTGCACTTATATTTACTAACAACTACTAAAAATTTATATCTGGTTATGTTTATTCAATAGAAAATCATCCCAAAATGTTAAGATAGTAGGCATATTAATCTATGAGCAGTGATGGGTTTCAAGTTTTTTTAGAACCTCTTCTGTAGGTGTGGCATGCTTTGTGGGAGTGGCTTGCCAACCATATGACCATGTGGGAGTGGCTTGCCAGTCATGTGACTGGGTGGGCGTGGTCGACTTGTAAAATGTGGTGAAACTCACTTAACAATGCTCTTGCTTAGCAACCAAAATGTTGTCTCAGAAACTCTGGCATTTGAAACGTGCAAATCTTAAAGCTGTCAAGTTACAAGACCCTTGCACCCCTAACCCTTTAGGAAAAAAAACCCCAGGGGTGTTCAAACTTGACAGCTTTAAGACTTATGGACTTCAACTCCCAGAATTCCTCCTCAAGTCATGTTGGCTCAGGAACTCTGGCACTAAAGTGTGCAAGTCTTAAAGCTGTCAGGTTATAAGACCCTTGCACCCCTAACCCTTTAGAAAAAAACCCAGGGGTGTTCAAACTTGACAGCTTTAAGACTTATGGACTTCAACTCCCAGAATTCCTCCTCCAGTCATGTTGGCTCAGAAACTCTGGCATTGAATTGTGCAAGTCTTAAAGCTGTCAGGTTACAAGACCCATGCACCCCTAACCCTTTAGAAAAAAACCCAGGGGTGTTCAAACTTGACAGCTTTAAGTCTTGTAGACTTCAACTCCCCAAATTCCTCATCTCGCTCTTCATCTTGATGATGTGCGGACGGGCGGGGGGAGGAAGCTGGAACCGGTTCTAAACGGCACTGTAGATTTGTGGAACCTCTTCTATAGAAGAGGTTAGAACTAGCAGGAACTCACTCCTGTCTATGAGCCAAGGTAGTACAGAGATTAAAGTGCAGTACTGCAAGCTACTTCAGCTGACTGCTAGCTGCAGTTTGGCATTTAAATCTCACCAGCTGAAGGTTGACTCAGACTTCCATCCTTCCAAGATGGGTAAAACGAGGACGCAGATTGTTAGGGGCAATATGCTGACTCTGTAAACCTCTTGGAGAGGACTGTAAAAGCACTATGAAGCGGTATATAAGTCTAAATTGCTATTAAGGAGCTAAAGGCCAATAAAAAGACCAGGCTAAAAGGTAATTAAATACCTAAGTAAAATGATTGCTCTACAAATCATATGAGAAATGGCTGGCAGAGAAAACCAAATCAAAGAAGCAGTTGTAAGATTTGGAGAAAACATTTTTGCTTACGTTTAAGTTTCTATGTAAAAAAGCCTTATCCCATCAAGATCCTGTGTGAAATCATTCTTTGTATTATAAGTTGAAGAGCAAGACTTAGAATAATTTGATTTGATTTTGCAGGACTAACATGAAAAAAAATTAGACAATTTGGAAGAAAAAGCTGCCCTGTACTTGAAGTAGAAACATGTTTCTGTCAGTTCCACTAAGAATTACTTGTAATCATAACTACACTTGCATTTTAGTATGCTCCAGTGATGTTTAAACTGCAATGTGTTATATGTGTGCCACACTTGAAAAATAGCACAATACTTAAATTAGAACAATATACTGCAGCAGGTTTATTAACAGGAGCCAGGTTTTATGAAAATATCACATCAATTTTGTATGATATTCACTTAGTCTCGGTTCATTTCAGGTATCAATTCAGGATGCTGGTGTTCATCTAGAACAGGAATGTCAAACCCAACGCCCACGATCCAGATCTGGCCCATGGAGTTCTGAGGTTTGGCCCGTGGGACTGCCATGGAAATAGTGAAGGATCGGCCTGCAGTGCCTCTGCCAGCTTGAAGGCCCTTCCAAGCAAAATGGATCTTGGATGGGCCATGTGCAGCACTCCCAGGCTCCATTTGCAGATATGATGTCCTCCGGCAGTCCTCTGCCACTGAAAACGGAGCTTTGGGGAGGCCACAGAGGACTGCAAGAGGCTGTCACAGCAGAAAACAGAGCCTTGGCAAGTGATCTTAAGCTGGCCATGCCCACCCTGGCCATGCCTCCCCCAAGACACCCAGATGAAATACAACCCTGATGTGGACCTCAATGAAATTGAATTTGACACCTCTGAACTAAAAGGCCCATTAGGATCTGGGATCATAAAGTTTGAAGGAAGGCCTCTTTCTGTGTATTTCTACTTAATAGCCTGCATTCATATTCAAACATTCAAAAATAATCCCTGCTTGAAATACAGAAGTAATACAGAAGTTATTCAACTGCAGTTCTTTTCAGTAGCTCTCCCCAGTGATACATTGGTTTTTCAGTGCAAGGCAGAGACCTTTCATTTTACTGCTTTTTAGTAATTAATCTGTTAATTGTTAATTTAATTTCACTCATATTTTTAAAAATTATTCTGTCTCCATTGTATTACTATTACTATGTGGTCTAAATGGCCAGAAATATCTTATTCAAAGCCTTTATTCAAAATGAGGGGAAAATACTAGAAATGAAATTTTATTTGAAATAAAGACATATTACATTGCACCAATGCTGTGCTTCTCAGCCCTAGGATCAGTGGTGGGATTCAAATACTGGTTCTCTTCCTTAATGACCAGCTGGGTAGGTGTGGCTCTGTGATCATGTGACTGTGTGGGTGTGGCCAACTCAACGTCACTAAGGTCAATGGGCGCTTCACCTTAGCTGTTGCATTGTCATAAGGGTTAACCAGAGAGGCAGTTTCTGTAAGCAGGGCAACAAAGATTAGCTAGAAACAACACCAGAATGTTTCCTTCCTGCCTTCCTTATAGGATTAGCCTTGTAAAGTGGAAAGAAACAAAAGGAGATTTCTTCCAACAACCGGTTCTCCAAACTGCTTAGAAAGTTAACAACCGGTTCTCCCGAATAGGTGCGAGGCGGCTGAATCCCACCACTGCCTAGGATGTACACATGCTTTTAAACTGGGCACAAAAAAAGTGCTTTTAAAAGACAGTGCAATTCTATTTCTGTCTGCTATGATAAAAACACAGAGAATCCAAATCTAGAAAAGATGCTCTTACTGGAAAATGAGACAAGGAAGAAAACATGTTTCAGTAACATAGTGCTTACAAACAAGTTTCCAAAAATTTATGAGCAATTTATTTGTCAAAACTTTTGGATTACAATGTTTGACACCATATCCTACAACCACTTTTCTCCATTAATTCAGTGTCTCACTTTATACAAATTTACTCTATATGAGTTTTGTAGGGAAGCCTGTACTTGTAATGCTAGTCAAATGCCGATTCTGAGATACTACCTGTCTATTCAGAAAATACACAGATAGTATAGCTGATCTCCACTGATGAGCTGCATAAATAATTTTAAACTAATACGAATAGAAATAAACAGAAATGAACATGATTGATTGATTTACGTTAAAAAAAGAAAAAAATCCTAACAATTGTCACTTAATATTTTAAAAGGTAGCAACAATAGCATAAAAGAACATGAAAGTACATTTGGAAAAATGAATCATTTTGTAAGATTTATCTTACAAATCCTACAAAGCACATTATCACTTCAGCCCAAGATCTTGAAAAATAACCAGATTTTCAACAGGATGGCAGCCATATGTGTCTCTGGAGTTTTTCAGTGCAATATATTCAATATTTGGGATGAATACAAGAAAAGAATTAGTACAGGCTTATCACCTATTACCTTGTTAGTATGGTATGGTGAGTCAGGATTATATCTTACCCCATTAGCCCATTACTTTTCAGTTTGTATATTAATCTAATTATCCCTTAGTTGTTAATCACAACCCTCTTGTACTAGCAGGTAAATGTTCCAGCTTTTTTACGAGATAATTTTGTAATCATGTCTGTATACCAGGCTGAACTGAGAAGGGCTTGGTCTCTTTCATGTTATAAATCATTAAGAAACAGCATTTCTAATATTTGTCTAAAATTGCTTCAAAATACAAATTGGTGAGGATGCTATCAGCAGGCAAATACCTATAAATACCTTTGAGTGATGTTGCATGTCTAACTGACTTGGAGAGAATACATTTCTATATGGTAGTGTTACCTAGCATCATTTTTTAGTTATCCAGAATTCTTTTTCATTCAAAGGGCATCCATTTCATCACTGTAGCTTGCAAGGTCTCAGAAGTTCTATGGCATTCAACTGAGTATTTTAGAAAAGTTGATATCCTTGAAGTAGTACAGTCATCAATTTTATTATGGTCACAGTCTAAGTTTCTGAAAGCTGTCTGACACTTGCAAGATATATTACAAATAATACTGTATGTTTAGAATGGCTCATTATATTTTAAACTCAAGTGGCTTAAAAAAAAAAGACTCATGACAAACTCCCTCACACCTTCATTGGAGATCCTTTACAATTAGACTTTGTTCTAAATAAATGTTGTAAAGCAGCACATCTGGGATATTGATTTTAAAATTAATTGTAATAGGGTTCTTCACCTTATTTTATGGTATTATTAAAAAAATACTATATGAACCTATTTTGTTATGTTTTTGATGTTTTAAAGGTAAAGGTTTCCCTCATACATATGTGCCAACTCTAGGGGATGGTGCACATCTCAGTTTCAAAGCCAAAGAGCCAGCGCTGTCCAAAGACATATCCATGGTCATGTGGCCGGCATGACTGAACGCTGAAGGCTCATGGAACGCTGTTACCTTCCCACCAAAGGTGGTTCCTATTTTTCTGCTTGATTTTTTTTAATGTGCTTTCAAACTACTAGGTTGGCAGAAGCTGGGACAAGTAACGGGAGCTCACTCCATTATGCGGTGCTAGAGATTTGAACTGCCAAACTGCTGACCTTCCTGATTGACAAGCTCAGCATCTTAGCCACTGAGCCCTTTCATGTTTAGCAAGCATTCTATTCCTCAAGTAGGATACATTGCTTTTGGCCCTTTTGCTGCACCATTATAAAAACATTGTTTTAAATAAACATATCCATCCTTGATCAGAAGATTCAGTAGAATATTTGGATCACAGCTTCTTTGCAGGTATCCAACGCTGAAGACATTCCCAAGCAGAGAAAAGGACTTCCACCTATTTGTTCTTGAACAGGATTTAGACCTACCCTCCTGGTTTGCAAAACAAATTGCCTTTATATCTACCATATATCTTTTGTTATAACTAAAGAACTGTAATTAACCTTTAGTTACTACCTACTTACTTTTATTATACATTTTTATTTCTACCCTTGTTTAAATATGGTCTATGGAAGTAAATAATAACCATTTACAGGTGAAACTCGAAAAATTAGAATATCGTGCAAAAGTCCATTTGATATAGACTCATTACATGCAAAGCAAGATAGTTCAAGCCGTGATTTGTCATAATTGTGATGATTATGGCTTTCAGCTCATGAAAACCCCAAATCCACAATCTCAGAAAATTAGAATATTACATGCAATCAATAAAACAAGGATTGTACATAGAACAATATCGGACCTCTGAAAAGTATAAGCATGCATATGTACTCAGTACTTGGTTTGGGCCCTTTTGCAACAATTACTGCCTCAATGAGGTGTGGCATGGAAGCTATTAGCCTGTGGCACTGCTGAGGTATTATAGAAGACCAAGATGCTTCAATAGAGGCCTTCAGCTCTTCTGCATTGTTCAGTCTCTCATCTTTCTCTTGGCAATGCCCTATAGATTCTCTATGGGGTTCAGGTCAGGTGAGTATGCTGGCCAATCAAGCACAGTAATCCCATGGTAATTGAACCAAGTTTTGGTGCTTTTGGCAGTGTGGGCAGGCAAGTCCTGCTGGAAAATGAAGTCAGCATCCCCATAAAGCTCGTCTGCGGAAGGAAGCATGAAGTGCTCCAAAATCTCCTGGTAGACAGCTGTGTTGACCATGGACTTAATGAAGCCCAGTGGACCAACACCAGCAGATGACATGGCTCCCCAAATCAACACAGACTGTGAAAACTTTACACTGGACTTCAAGCATCTTGCAGTGTGTGCCTCTCCATTTTTCCTCAGATTGTGGATTTGACGTTTTCATGAGCTGTAAGCCATAATCACATCACATCATTATGACAAATCATGGCTTGAACTATCTTACCCTACATGTAATGAGTCTATCTCATATATTAGTTTCATCTTTTAAGTTGCATTACTGAAATAAATGAACTTTTGCACGATATTCTAATTTTTCGAGTTTCACTTCTATTTGAAGTCCTTAATCCTACAAGATCTTCCACTGTTATTTTGTTAGCAGAAAAGGAGAAAGATAGTGATCAGAATATGTTACTACCAGTTCCAAAATATTAAGGTTAATTTTAAATATAATTTAAAATATTCCAAAATATTAAGGTTAATTATAAAGTTGAGAGTTGCTTACTTTCTTAAATCAGAAAGAAGATATACTGTTATAAGAAGCTGCTCATATGGGCTATATCAACTTGTAGCCATTGGACATAGTTTGAGATTTTAGCAACATGAAGCAGTTCGCTTGCTTAAAAATGCTCTTTATATGCAGTATATTTAGATCAGTGTTTTTCAACCACTGTGCCGCGGCACACTAGTGTGCCGTGACATAGTGTAAGGTGTGCCGTGGGAAAAACACTTTATATATAGTCAATATAGGCACAGAGTTAAATTTTTTTAACATTTTCTAATGGTGGTGTGCCTCATGATTTTTTTCATGAAAAAAAGTGTGCCTTTGCACAAAAAAGGTTGAAAAACACTGATTTAGATAACTATGCAGATCCATTAATCAGTTATAACTATAGAAATTATAAATAACATAGCCATTTTCTAGGTCTATAAAACAATAGATCTATTCAAAGGACATGTTGTGATCACAATTTAATCATGCACATCTATGTGCATAATTCCCATATATAGAATTAAAAGACCAACCATTCAGTTCATGTCTAGTGTTTCTTGCCGTCCTCATTATTGTCTACAGTAATTTAGTTTTGGAGGAAATGACAAAAAAAATATATCACTATGTACTACATTTCCAGAAAACAGCATAAAACATTTATTTATGTAACATAAAACATTTTTCTTTTCTTTCTTTGTTTGCTTGTTTAAAATTATTATGTTCAATGTTCTTTTTATGTCTTTAGAAATATATTTTTCTTTTCATACAAACATTTTTTTAAAAAATACCATTATTCAAAATGGATTAAGAGAAGAATTAGACATAATGCGTATCCAATTTGAATCAGTCTCCGGGACCAGGGTTCTAGTCTTCCATGCTGCCCATTCTCAGGGAACTTCTCTCTACCAGAATGTGTTATACATAGTTACATAGTATCTCTTCCAACTATAAATCTATTTTAATTCAGTGAGATTTCCCTAATAAAGAGAAAGAAAAGATAGCTGTGAACTTTGCTTCTAAGTTCCTTTCTCAAAATTAAAAAAAATAATATATTACACTAAAAGTATATTAGTCACATGGAAAAGCTGAAGTGGTTTGTATTTGCACATGCGTGCGCGCACACACACACACACAAACACGCACACACAAATCATAAATATACACACACGTACATCCACTCTAACAAGAACACTTCAGGCTAAAATAATATTTTTCCCAAATTTACAGGGTTTAATATGAAAAATATTATAAATTGAAGGAACTGTTTTTATTCTGACTAAAATTTATTAAACAGGGAATAAAAACAACAATTTCAACAGCACAGAAACAAATTAATCAGATATCTCGAATGAATGAATGAGTGACTGAAGGTAGTTTTGATAAAAGCTGAGTCAAGATTTCCATAAACGTTTGCTTAAGACTTATTTTTTAAGGCCTAGCACCATAAATTCTCCACAGCAACTTTCAACTTTTGTTTTCTGGTTTAAGGCTGCTGAATTTGAACTGAATTTAAACTATGAAACACAGGATAAAGGAGACTTACTTCCACATGACCAGGAGTCTGTGTTTTTATTGCTGCAGGCTAAAATTGAATTTGTCAACTCATTTTCAGCTATAATTCTAGAATGCTTCCAAGATGCTTATAAAACATGCTATTACTAATGTTGGGATTCCTCTTTATGTACAGATGCATTTGATTTCTTTTTCTACAGTGAGGAACTCTTAATTTTTCTTAAGATGAAATGATTTTCTGTATTGCACTGTCTTCTCAGCTATTGGTCACCTAATTAAATATCATTTACAAATTTAATACTCCTGCCTTGCAGTTGATCTAAATCATTAATAAGAACAAAATCAATAGGTAGACTGAATATATGGGAAACAATAATGACTTTCAATATTTTTTCAATCTTCAAAACCAGAAAATACCATTTTACTTTTTACCATTTCAATTTCCTGTATCAATATGTGTTTATTTCCTTTTTTTCCATAAATCCATCTAATGTAAAATGTCCCTTCATCTCTTCACATTACCAACATTAAATTGAAGTACCTTTTATACATCTTAGATAATTTCTCAAGTGTTATATATCAGCAGTACATCATTTTGTAAAAGTTCCTGCTTAAATTAAAACATAATTTGAATTTCAGTACCTTTATCCACATTCTTTCCCTTTGATCTATCTGCTTACTTAACTCATTTTATCATGCAATATTTAATTTGTTTCTCTTCTGTTTCAAATTCCTACAAAGTCTGTGCATGTGTGTGTGGGTAAATACATACATACACGTGTGTGTGTGTGTGTGTGTGTATGTTGTGTGAAAAAGTGAGTTTATTAAATATTCATCATTTGTGTACAGTTCATTTTCATGTTCTGCTGTTCTGCATATGTTGTTCAATCCCTATTACCTTTTTATCTATATTAAATCATTCTCTTAATTGTGGATATGAAAATTCAATCTCTCTGCAATTAATTGTTTTTGACACTTCTTCATCTTGAATTAATAATTCTTGAGACATTAACCATTTCTCTTTGCCCATCTGCTCAAAAGTGAATGAATGAATTGAATAAAAAATACATATTCTAGGATATTTGTCTATAGAACCTTATATCATAATTCTAAATAATTCTACATAATTTACAAAATTATTTTAAAAAGAGCCATAAAATCCAAAATCATTAAAATCTGAAGGTGCTTAAATGTTTGAAAGAGATTGAATGCTCATTGCAAAGTTATTTGAAAGTTCATTTTCCTTGATAAACTTTTTAAAAATGAAATAAATGGATTGTGGACAGTTAAGCATAACTGCGGAAACTTACAATTCATATTTACAGTTGAAGCAGTTTAAACTAACATCCTTAAGTTAAGATAGGACAACAGATAAATGTGGTCATCCTCCCTGAAAGGCAATTATTTATATTTCAGAAGCAACCAAAGACAAATTATGGGAGAATGTAAATTAAGTGTTGAGTCTAACATAAATTGTCATAGATTAAAATGGATGGAAGGAAAACCTTGATTTTCCAATGGAAACTGGATCCAGGAATATAGTCTGTTACTAGCGCTCTGAATTCAATAGGGAGAGTGTAGATTTCTGAGGGGTGGCTTGATGGCTCAGTGGTTAGGGTTAGATGATAGGTTTGTCGACCAGAAAAGAGACAGCCCAGGTTCGAGACCCAAGTGCCATGCAACAGGGTAAACTCCCATTCTTCCCCTAGGTCTTGCTAACCTAGCAGTTTGAAAGAATGCAAATGCGAGCAGATAAATGGTTTAAATAGGTATTTGTTGTGGCCCAGCAGGAGCCATTGGAGCTGCCACTAGACTCCAACAGCGAGAGGCCCTATGAGTCAGCTCTGGAGGATGTGGAGGACCCTGGACAGGGTTCCAACTCCGAGCAGAGCGCAGAGAGGCTGGTTAGCCACCAGGAGGCACCTGAGCCTTGGACCAGTGAGGAGGAGACAAGGGAGCGTGATCCGGACATCATGCATTGGAGCAGTGGGGAGGAGAGAAGGGAGTTGGTCCTGGATGCCCGGCAATGGAGAGCTAATAGGCCTAAGGAACAGTTACGCAGTTACAGGAGATAATTGCACTCAGCTGGTGGTAATTAGGTTCCTCTCAAGACTATAAAAGGAATGATTGTGCACCCACCCATTGCAGGAGTCAACGTATTCACTAGAGCTGGAGAACTCTCGTGGCTAGCTTGGCAGGCTGGATTGCTGCCAAGGTTAGTCTGTGCTGGATTGCTGCCAATGTCTGGACTGTGTTGGATTGCTGCCAAGGTCTTGTCTGTGTGTTAATAAATCCTTGAAGTATCTTTGTCTCGGCGTGCTTTGGTGTAGGACAAGGGGGGTCAGAACAGGTACTGCTTCTCTGTAAAATACTATGTTCCATACTTTCATGTTGGTCACATGATGACAGAAGTGTCTCTCAAACAATGTAGGCTCCTACTCTGAGAATCAGAGATGAGCACAACCCCCTTAAGTCAGTCATGACTGGACAAATGTGACTGTTTCATTTAAACCACAGAGAGAATATTAAATTTAGTTCATTATTGCAGCAATTATGTCTTTTGGAACACGTTGAAAAACCTGACTGCCCAGAGTCACTTTGCAGTTGTGTGGCATCTAAATCTAATGAAGCAATCATGCAAATGGACAAAGGCATGTCACAAAGGTGCTTTTTCAGGAGACAATTTTTCCTTTGAAGACTTTTCGCTTCTTATACAAGAAACAAGAAAGTTCAGTTGCTTCCTGAAAAAGCGCCTTTGGGAAAACCATGACCTGGATGATGGAGAACATCTACAGACTTTTAGCTATACGATTTGGGATGGACACCCTTTGAATGGCGTGGGAGTAGGAATGGATTTCCAGAGAAAAAAATTGCAGACTGCAGGAAACAGGAGCACTACTCAGGTGACCCTGAGGACACAGATAAATCTCCAAGTGCTTCAACTATCCTTTAAAAGGATGCAGATTATCAACTGTCTGCAAGAAATATAAATCCTTCCATTCTCCACTACAGACTTTTACTGAATAAAGGCATGAATTCTTCAAAGTTCCCTTTTATGTGTGATCATAATCTATAGTCTATAATCTATAATCTATATTGCTTAAACAAAGTTAAACAGATACTTTAAAACAGCAAAAAAGGCAATTAAACAACTCATACAACTATAGAAAAGTTCTCTTTTCTTCTTCATTTTAAAAACTTAAATTATGTAGATCACAAAATTAATATATATTACTTTTAAGAATGCCTTTATAATAATAATTGTAATTTTTTTAGATTATGAGGCAATAAGAAAGAAAATGGCATTATCATACAATGAATTTCCTACAAGATTCCTTTCTGCTTGTCTTCTATTTTGCCCCACAGAAATTTATCTTTTCTTTTTAGAGTATAATTTATTTAGGATTATGGCATGAATAACCAAACAATATATATACACAATATATACCTCAGCTATCAAAAAAAAATCTCCTTACAATCATAGCCATGGATCATTTATTTATGAGAAAACAGAAAGTATAAAGAACTTAAATTAGTATAACTAGAACATTAGCATCTGCCCATAGTATTTTACTTAAGATTTCATGCTGTTGAAAAAAGAAGAAAGGATAGGGTTCTAGTTTTTGAAACTCATTCACTTTCAAAGTAACCTAATGTTTTTTCTACAATCATTGAATCTATCATCTATCTATCTATCTATCTATCTATCTATCTATCTATCTATCTATCTATCTATCTATCATCTATCTATCTATCTATCTATCTATCTATCTATCTATCTATCTATCTATCTATCTATCTATCTAACTAACTATCTATCTAGCTAGCTAGCTAGCTAGCTAGCTGTCTAGCTATCTAGCTATCTATCTAGCTATCTAGCTATCTAGCTATCTAGCTATCTAGCTATCTAGCTATCTAGCTATCTAGCTATCTATAAATGGCTGTGCATGTGTGTGTTCCAGCATAACTCTGGAATGCCTCGAACAATTTCAACCAAATTTGGTACACAGATGACTTACTCTTTGGAAACAAATACTGTTGGGGCAAGATACTCCTAAACCCCCTTGTGGGGGGATGTTCTGTTAAGATATAGCCTGTTGTGCCTTAAAATGGCTTCTACTGTATTGACATAAAATGGCTTCTACTGTGCAGCGCAATGGAGTTGCCATGGTAATGGCTTCACAGTCTCCATAAAGGAGCTCCCTCTGATAAGGGGAAAAATCCAACATTAGAAATTATGTTTGGTCTGGACATTTCCTCCCTATAAATAAATACCTGGGCAACTCCGGGTTATCGGCTAGTATATCTATAAACCATTGATTCTCATGGCAGCATTTTTATTGATTTATTGGGTTTATGAATCACTTATATACAAATGAAAGTAAACTTTAAAAGAACAGGAGGGAGGATTCTTCTCGGTGAAAATGAAGGGAAAATAATTTAGTCTGAAAGTTGCAGTTATAACCTCACAGGACTTCTATTCCAGTATTAAGGGGAAAACAATCTGTCTGTAAGAAACTGGCTTTTCCTCCAGTACAGAAGAAATATTTTATTTATTTTCTTTAAAAAAAATACTTAAAACAAGTCTACAGTATTCAAAATCAAATCAAAATTTAAGTTGAAGCCTAATTTTTTCAAAAATATTTCAACCGCAACAAACAGTGCTCAATATTAGATATCGTACCGAAGTTTTCACCATTGTGTTTGGTTAATTTGAATAGTTGTAAGGCTTGTACAATGAAAGGTAGGTTTGTTGGACAGCTGATCATTAATTTATATAGAAAAAGACAAGCGGGATGAGCAATTTGTCAGTAACTGTCATCATCTACCACAACATTGTATAGTTACATACTAAGTCTCTCCCTTCCTCTCTCTCCCTTCCTCCCTCCCCCTTCTCTCTCTCTGCAATCAAATCATAAATACACTTATCTCTTATTTAAAAGGCATTTACGTCAAATATCAGTATTTTCCATTACCTAGTTGTATGCAGGAAAGCAGAGATATTATCTTTGTGTTAGTTCAACATGTACTTTATAAAGAATTATTGATGAAATTAAGTAATAAGATTAGTAATGATGTTATAATGGCTATTTCTTATAACTAATCACTATTAGATAAGAAGTTAGGTTTTTTAAACTATATTCATTTGAAAATGCAACTGGGTTTTCACATCACAGTCCATAAGTTCTGATGAATGGTAAGAGTAAAACAATCCCCCCTACCACTCATATTATTTGGTCCAGAGGTGGGTTCCTACCAGTTCGCACCTATTCGTTAGAACCGGTTCGTCAAATGTACCAAACTGGTTAGAAGAGGTTCCACCAGTGGACCCGGAAAGCAGGCCACACCTACAGAAGAGGTTTCAAAAATGTTTGAAACCCACCACTGGTCTTTGGATATGATTATTCTACACTATCATGCTCATATTTATAAAACTCAGTGCCTCTGTGAAAGGTAAGGATGACTACTGCGTTTGTGGTGCAATCAGAACATTGCGTGTGTTGAAGTTGTTTTAACGCAAACCAAAGATGCCTTTTAAAAAACAAGTTTACATCATATTCTTATGCATGCCAGTGCTGTGTGTGAGGTAATTTAAGGTGGTTCTGACAAGTGTCGTTGGCATCTTCATATCCAGTCACATGGGCAGCAAGCCACTCCCATCCAGTTACGTGGGCAGCAAGAAACTCCCACAAAGGAAACCACACCCACAGAGTAGGTTCAAACAATTTTTGAAACCCACCACTTATTTGGTCCCAGTCAATCATACTTAACTGGACATTAGCAGTAACAAGTTGCATCAGAATGAAAACTCTGCTTCCTCTCCAGAGTTTGAAAACCAAGTTTCCCCTTCCCTACCCTACCTTTTACTGACAAAGCCTGGATTTCATCTGGTGTTCTCGAGCATTAGGCAATCTGTTAAACTGCCAGTTATGCTCTTTTCCTACCACCACACATTCATTCAGTCCAGTTCAGAAGCAATCTTCTGAATGAAGGTTTGCTGACATGCTGCATTCTCACGCTTTGCCTGGAGAATACATCTTGGAGGCTTTTTGGAATAGTACAATGAGTTTCCATTACAGAGCTTTTCAGAATAGCACAATGGTAAACTGAAGAATTGTCTGCTATTTCTTTTCTCCCTGAAGAAGAGAAAATTATTTGTTCATTCATTCATTCATTCATTCACAAAAGCATTGGAAACTCTGTCAGAATGGGAAACTTCAAGATTGAAGCAGCTTGATCGCTATTTGGCTGACATTCTCAAAATTCAGCTTTTGGCTAGAAGAAGCTAAACAAGGATCGGCTGAATGTGTTCCACAGACCCAAGCTAAATGCATAAGGGATATACAGATGGTGAAACAAAATGGAGAAACTGTGACTTAGATTTAAACTGCACTGGGAATTATTTGCAAATGATGCAGATGGTGCTGCATCAGAATTGTCTGAGTTTGGCAAGAAAGCAGATTCTTTTCTTCTTAAAACTCAGACCACAAAGAATGCCGTCTAAGAGTTCAAAAAAGTCTGTTTAGAAGTAAATAATGCAAAGCATTTATTTATTTATTTATTTTAAAAAAATCTTCTCTGAAGGAAGCAAAAGTGAGTTTGTATATATAAATATTACCATATCAAGCACTGCTCTATATATTTTTTAATAAGAAACCATTGCTGCTGGCTGTTTAGTATTCTGTTGTAATGAAATTCTGAACTCATTCCCTTAAATCTGAAAATCGCACAGCATGTGCCTGGTTCATTGAAGTAATGCTTACGCATTGACACAAGCTTTAAGTGGCATCAACAGACAATTCAGAAAGATGCCAAAAGTGCTTTCTACCTATTTCAGGAGGGAAACGTTTTAATAAATGATCTGGAACAAGCCATTAGCAATTCAAACTATTAACCAAATGGAAATGCCCCTATAAACACTTTCACGCTTTTAGTTTCCTTCTGGAAAAGCAAGAATAATTTGCAAAGCCACAAAGTATTTTATAAATTGTATTCACATAGGGTTTTTTTCAAAGTTTTTTTTTTAGTTAAGACTTCTAATCTTAACTAAACTTTTTTAGTTAAGAATTCTAGTACAATTTATCTTTGTTTTCTATTGTTATTGACGCTAAATTTCTGTTCTAAATTGTATTAATATTTAAATGTTATAAATGAAAATGGGGCCTTTATAATAAAAAAGCAGCAAGAAATTAATTCAATTAGAACAATTATCTTGTAGAACTGTGCAAATATTGTGGAGTATATGTGATTTGAATTATGCATACAACAGCATCTTTTCTTGAACTCATCCACTGACCTTTTTTTATCCCCTTCAAGAAAATATGCATGTGATTTACTGTAAAGTGTTCCAGAGACTAGGTATATCCACATGCATGCTCTAATCACATTTTACTTACAAATTTAGATTGATCCTCAGCCTTATATATTCATATATACATGAATTTATATATTTATGTATATAAATCACAGAGAACTCAATAGTATAATAACAGTTTAAAAACACTATATATCAAGCTCAAAACAACCCAAATACCATAATTTAAAATTAATCCCAACCATGCAGACTAGAAGTAGGGCCGTGGCCTGTCTTAGTTAGGCTGTTGAGTAAATATGGAACAAATTTGATCTTAGAAAAGGAATTCTTCTATGAATGTTCAATTGTTCGTATATATTCAGTCCAAGTAATTATAGGATTTATCCAACTGAATGTTTATTTGGTCCAGAAAAAAAATGAAATTTATATTTCAATTTAAGGGAGATTATTCAATGTAGGTAATCTTTGACCTATATCATGACTGAGAACAGGAAGCTCTAGCACTAAGCAGTACAGTCATTAAGTGAGTCACACTGATTTTATGACTTTTTCCTGCAGTTGTTAAGCCAATCATCAAGATTGTTATGCAAATCTAGGTTCTTATTTTGCTTGTCAGAAGCAGCCTGGGAAGATTGAAAATAGCAATTATGTGACTCCGGGATGATACAACCATCGTAAATACGTGTCATTTCCCAAGAACCCAAACTTCGATCATGTTGGGATGCTGTTATAGTTGTAAGTGAGGAACTAGTCCTAAGTCCCTTTTTCAGTGCCACTGTAACTTTGAATGATTGTTAATGATTGGTTGATAGTCACATACAATTTCCCTGTTACATTTTGTATCAACAGCAGTAGCCAACTGCTTTTAAAATATGTCACTTTATTGATCATTTCCACCTGTCCCATTATTAAAATGAAGTAAAAATGTTGTTATTTTAGTACACCTGTATTATCTATTATTCACAAATCACTTGAGATAGTAGATAGATAAGCCAGTCTAAATTTCCGAAAGAACTAAAATATTCCAGATTGTTAACAGATTAACGGAGTTGGAAGGGACCTTATATGTCATCTAGTCCAACCTTCTGCCCAAGCAGGAGACCCTACACTAAGGTGACCAGATGTTCCGCTTTTTGTGGGACAGTCCCACTTTTGAACAATCTGTCCCGCGTCCTGCGGCATTTTAAAAAAGTCCAAATTTTTTTAAATTTTTTTAATCAAGAAACCCCCCCCCCCTCAGTCAATGGTGTCCCGCTTTACCAATGTTAAAATCTGGTCACCTTACCCTACATCATCTCTGACAAATGGCAGTCCAATCTCTTCTTGAAAGCTTTCAGGGATGAAATTTCCACAACTTCTGAAGGCAACCTCTGTTCCATTGGTTGATTTATCTCACTGTCAGAAATTTTCTCCTTATTTCTAGGTTGAATCTCTCCTTGATCAGTTTCCATCCATTTTCCTTCTCTGGCCTTTCAGTGCCTTGGAAAATAGCTTGTCAGAAGGTAGGACTTTTTCTGAATTTGTTATATATGAGATATTCCTAATATCATAAGGTCAAGGAAGCTTAAAGCATTCAAAATCCAGGTCCTTGGCTGAAAGACCTTGGGGAATGAGAGGAAGAAATACTCTACAGGAAACAGTCAAGAGAAGGAGGAGTCTCCTGGGGCTTAACAGAAAAAGAAACTTAGGAAGGTCCTGCCATAATTTATCAAGTAGTTAAAAGTGATCGTGAAAAATTGCACTTTCAGACCTGCAAGATTCTGTTAGGTCAGGCCCAAGCCCCAAAAAATGACAAAGCAAAATCCAATCAAGTCCAGTCTTTTGTTTGCATATACCAAATTGGTAGCATATTGCTAAACTGAAGTTATAACTTTCTAACTTACATACAGCCTAAGATATATCCTAACAGATGTAGCTAAGGATGTACTGTAGCTACTCTGAATCTTTCCCCACATCCCCAATTCAGCTCAAAACTGTATATAGTACCTTAATCTGGGCCTCTGTCTTGGAAAACTCTACATTGTCAAAACTTCTATCCACAAGGTCCCCAGGTCGCTATTCCATCACACTTACATTAAAGAAGAATTAGCTCATCTAGTTGTGTTCCTTGTGTGATTAATCCCAGAGGGCTGACATCAATCTTACAAGTCTTATACTTTCTTTCAAAGAAATTTCAAGAATGGATTTCAATTCTCAAGGAGCCCCATTAAAGATCTGGCCACTGTGGTTTGATGGTGAAATAAACCATGAACAAGGCCACAGTTTTAATAATAGAAATTATTTTCAATTGATTAATACAAATCAGTTGCAATTACTACTAATATTTACATACTTAAGAATTTGGAGATTGTCATCCTTGCTCTGGACTTCACATCAGGCTCAACATGATCCCAGTTCCACACAGTTAGCTGTGTGGCAATGCCAGCCTTGTCATTTCAAGCCATTCATATTTTGACATCAGTTAAATTATGTGAGCCCCAATCATGTCCCTTCAATTCATATAATCCTACTCTTCTAATATATTATACTTTCCCCATCCCCTTCCAATTTATTTTGTTTGTAGTTTTGTTTAGTAATTTTTTTAAAAGAAATCTGGAAATAAATGTGGTATCTTTCTTCTAATTATAGAAGAATGATGAAATAATATATTTGCATTTCTTTCTAAGTAAAGTATTAAGTTCTTAAAAGCACTGAAGAAAAAAAAAGTTTTAAAAAAGGCTTCTACAATCTCTTCATTTTTCTACTTTTAATACAGAAGTAAAATGTATTTTAAGAAAGTGTTTGGTAAGCTCCCCGTTGGGAGAGTGAGTGCGTTCAGAGAAGCATTGTGAGAGTTGTGTTGGAGAACACACAAACCAGCATACAGCATACTGCAGTTTAAATAGACTTTTACTTTCGTGGAAATAGAGGTATCAGAGTCCATCAAACAGTCCAAGTCATACACGGATAAAACAGTCAGTCATCAATGTCTTTTAGTTAAGGGATAATCCAAATAACATAGTCCAGTATCATATTATCAGTTCAGTACTCAAAGTTTGCTAGCAGTTACAAAACTTACAATAGCTCATGGCACTTTCTAACAGCCAGCTTCCAAAACACTCAGATCAGATCAGCCCAGCATCCAACAAACAGAGAGCTAACATTCATTCTGGCTCCCTCTTATGGCCAATTGAGAAAAACAGCAACCAACCACATTTTACAGTATGATTTAAAGAAACAGGTACAATATTGTTACATGATTTATATATTGCCAACCCAACCGTTAGATTATATTCCTAACATTCTCCCCTTTGGGTAGGACAATATATAAATCTTACAATCTTAAGCTGTATTTCTCGCAACAACGTTTATGCTTTATATTACCTTGGACCTTAGTAAAATGATCTGCGATGTTATCTTCAGACATACAATACTCCAATGAAACTGATTTATTATTCACACTTTGTCTTACATTCAGATATCTTATATCAGTTTGTTTTAACCAAGTTTTTACAGCAAGATTGGATGCCATCTGAATTGCTGCTTGATTGTCTTCATAAACAACAATAGGTTCTTGTACACTAATTCCCATATCCGGTAGGAGTTGTTTGTAACAAACTACATCTGTACATAATAATGACAAACATGAAAATTCAGCATCCATAGTTGTTGGACTTAAATGTTTTTGTCTAATAGACCGCCATCCAATTAGTGCTTTTCCCAGAAATACAACAAACCCTGATGTTGATTTCCGTGTAGACACATCTGTAGCAAAACTTGCATCAGCATATGCAGTTAAGCTCAGATCATTCTTAGGGTCTAAATACAATGCATAATGCATCAATTGCTTAAGATATCTTAATATCCTCTTAGCAGCTTGCCAGTGCCTTTCAGTAGGCTCAGCATTAAACCTGGCTAATTGATTTACACTATATGCTATGTCGGGCCTTGACCAATTACTCAGATACAATAAGCTACCAATCAATGATTGATAAATACCTTTATCAAACACAGGGCTTTTTACATCATCATGGCTAAATTCCTGACCCATTGGAGTTTTAGCTGGTTTACACAGTTCTATCCTAAATGTTCTGAGTAGCTGGTTAATCTTCTCTGTTTGTGAGATTTTGTGTCCTCCCCTAGTTTTATCTATCTTTAACCCAAGATATTGCCTAATCTTACCAAGATATTTTATACTGAACTGCATCCTTAACAGTGTTATAATGCTCATAGCTTCTTGCTCAGTTTTAGTGACTAATGCTATGTCATCAGTGAACAATAGCAACAATGAAATCACACCATTACTTTCTTTCTTAAACAAACATGGATCAGCCATGCCAGCTTTAAAACCCATCTTAGTTAACTCTTTAACTATACATTGATTCCATTCATATCCTGATTGCTTCAAGCCATACAGACTATTTTTCAATGTTGCAATGGTGCATGAAGATATGCTGTCTCTACATCTAAATGATTAACTATATATTCATCCTTAGCTGCCCACACTAATGCTGCATGTAATGTTGTAGCCTTTAAACTAGGTGCAAAGACCTCATCATAGTCATTGGCTGAGTGAGCAAACCTTTGTGCAACTAACCTGGCTTTATGGGTTACAGTCCCATCTAAACTATTTTTAAGTTTGAAAATCCATTTACAACCAATGGCATGTTTACCTGGTGGTAACTTTACATTCTCATATACTTCTAATTTTTTTCAATGAGTTTAATTCCCTTTCCATTGCATCTTCCCAAGCTTTCTGTTCCTCACTTGGATATAGAGTTAATTCTTGGTAATTAGCATTCCTAATAGAAAGCATTCATATGATGTGAAACATAGTGTGGTTTTCTAAGTTGTATTTTTCCATTTTACTATGCTAAACAGCAGTTAATGGGAAATGCATCTGATATTCTCAAATAATATATTTTTACCATTTACAGGAATAAAATTTAGACTTCCAAAGCCAATAATTTTGATGCATTAGCAATACCTTGTGGCGTAATCGCATAAGAGCTTGAAATGATCTGAGGTCATGTCCTTCTTTTACTGGCCATCCTTTTGCACTCAATAAAATGTATCCAATAGAAGAAACAATTGTCCACCACATCAACATATTTTCAAAATTTTCTTCCTAAAGGAGAAAGTAAATTTGTTATTGCCAGAATCATATATAACAAATAAACAAATAATTATTTTAAGTTGAATGATACATCTTATATTGAATAAATATTAATAACCAATAATACAATCACTAAGAAAAATAGAATTGGGATCTAATATAACAAGTTTACACCTACATAGGATATCACATATATTCTAATCAATATTCAGAATGCATATCTTATAACAACTAGAATAAATAAACCAGCATAATCACCAGAAACAAATGGAACCAAGAAAGACATCAACAATGTAGAAAATATTCAAGGGACTAAAAAGGTAGATAACAGCATAACCTCTTTTGCTTATAATGACATCATTTTGTACTTATCTTCTGCATTATTACGGATAGAATATTTAGGAAAGAATATTAGTGATTTTCCCATCAGATAAGCTGCTGCATTGAAGCTCTTAACAGGAAGTTCATTTGTGGGAGAAAAAATGATTTTTTAAAGGAATCAATAGAAATGGCTACTTAAAATTTAAAGTGCCAAAGTTCCCTTTCTTTCCAGGCAAGAGTATATATTTTAACTTCTTATTAGATGTGGTCCTAGTATAAATAGTTTCCTTAAGGGCTTCAGTATGATAATAAGCATTACCATATTGATGAAAAGGGTGAGGCAGGCCAAAGCACAGAAACTGGTGTCAAAAAAGGAAGACGAAATCTGACTGAACTGTGGACCAAAATATTGGAATTAATAATTGAATTAAAACAACAACTACAAACCCACACATTCGTTGGAATAGCATGTTAATGGTGGAGTGAGTTGAGCATTCCATGTATTCCCCGAATAGAAGGACAGTCTGTAGCTAGTTATAAGAGCAATTGGCTCTGGATGTACAGCTATTTTTTGTACCAACCAACATCCTAAGTGAGAATACATTTCTGTGCTAAGCAGAATGTTCACACTCTACATAGAATACTTGTATTCTAAATAGTTAGCTAGGGTAATTAATTTGCATTAAAATGAAAGTTATTGCCTTGGCTTCCTAATTCCAAACACTTCTTACTGAGCCTTATATTCCCTCATTTGCGCTGCTTGCTTCCACTATACTGTATCTCCAGCTCATATTCCAGTCAACTGTTCAGGTTTTTTTTTATTTAAACTGGCATAAAATCCTAAATCTGACAAAAACAGAGAAAGAAGTTGGTACTTTTCAGCTCAGAAACTAAACTCAGGATGTCAAGACGTTTAGCTCTTTGTGCATGGTACCTTTGCATCGGTATAGAATTACACCAATTTAAAATAAATACCTTAGCTGCCTGTCTCTTTATGTATTCTTAGTGCTTGTATTAAGCAACAGGTATAAATCAGTATCATGCTGAAAGTATTCAGTAGATACAAAGTCATTGCCATTTCAAGCTGCCTACCTATTTCCTTTGATACACTACCTATCAGCGTAACTATTCCAGTCACAGAAAAAGCTTATTAGAATTGTGCATTATACCTTGAACTAATATACAACCTGTCCCTGCTTGGTAGGCATGTATTTTTCCTTCAATACCCTTTCTCTTTCTACTTATCACAAGCTGGGAACTAATAGCAAGGGTTAGTCACATTCAGATGGTATAAGGGAACTCATAAACTTAAAGAAGTTATTCATATGACAGATACTGAAGGTTGCTATGGTCTTGGTTTCCATTTATGCATATAAGTACAATAATAAATAAATGTAGATATGCACCCACTTATACAAGACTTCAACTTGACTTCTATTAGCAAGGTTTCTTTACAAGGAAATTGAAGCAACATTTGGCTTAAATATTTGTTAAACTTCCTGGTTTAGGCAATAATACTAGGTAAACAAAACTGATTGATGCTACCTACATTGTCTAGTGGTAAAACTGAATTTATCTCTCTAAAATATGGCAGATTGATTTCTATTGGATTCTATAATAAGATCAAAATTTTATTTTGATCACTTATAAAGCCCTTCATGGTATTGGACCTGGGTACTTGAGAGACCGCCTGCTGCCAATCACCTCCACTAGACCGATTAGATCCCACAGATTAGGCCTCCTCCGAATTCCATCCGCCGGCCAGTGCCGACTGGCGACTACCTGGAGGAGAGCCTTCTCTGTGGCTGCTCCGACCCTCTGGAACGAACTCCCCGTGGAGATTCGAACCCTCACCACCCTCCAGGCCTTCCGCGAAGCCCTTAAAACCTGGCTGTTCCGACAGGCCTGGGGCTAAAGAGCTGTTGCCCCCGTCTTGAATGGTATGACTGTAGTGTGTTTTTAAATTATGTATTGCTATGTTTTGTCTTTCATTTTTTGTCTGTACCCCCCCTTCCCTGATTTGAGTTGTGAGCTGCCCTGAGTCCCCTTCGGGGGAAAAGGGCGGCATATAAATACAATAAAATCCAAATCCAAATCCAAATCCAATCCAAAATTTTATCCAGTTAGACATGTTGTATAGCAATATATGGATTTATTAGGATAGCTAGTGAAAAATACAAAGGATCAGTTTCCAAACATTATGTGGGATTTGTCCCCAGATCAAACTGATTTCTGAATCTAGTAACTTAACAAAAACTCAAATTAATAGTAATGTACTGTAAGTATAATAATCACATGCCAGCTTATTGAATTATTTAAGTGCTTTTCAATTAACCTTATATAAATAATCATACCTAATACAATCCTTTTAATGAATAAAACAATATTATGCAAATAAGAAAGTTATAACTTTTCTTAGGCAAGAATAAACAGGTTGCCTAGAACACAATAGTCTGACTAGGAGTTGTTTTCCCCCAAATGGAAATAGACTGATATGTAGCTTCAATTTCAAGTTTCTGAGATATGAGATAAAATCTCATATATATTTTCTCACAAAAAATTGCTAAAGGTTGATCTTGTTCAACATTGGACTACAATGCAGAAATGCTACAGGCTACAAATGCAACAGATAGAAAGTTATCATGGAATCTTTATCCACTAAAAGAAACTGCACGTATCAGATACCTCTGGAGAAAAAAAGAAGATTGCGGCTGAATTTTTCTCAGCACTCAAAGCGCCCTCAGTGATATGAGTGTATTGCTTCTCCAAACATAATCCAAATACTGAAAATAAAATAAAAAAACTGTTCTATTTTGTATCTTTTGGGAATCCAGTTGAATCTTCCTTCCTTCCTTGCTGTTTTTTTTTAAATCAATCAATCAATTAGAATAGAGCTGGAAGGGACCTTGTATTCTTCTAATACAACACTACATCATATCAGATAGATGGCTGAGCAGTATTTTCTTAAAAACCTCCGGTGATGAAGCACCAACAACTTCTGAAGGCAAGATGGTCCACTGGTTAATTGTCCTCACTGTTAGGGAGCTTCTCCTTAATAGAGCCGAGGTGGCGCAGTGGTTAAATGCAGCACTGCAGGCTACTTCAGCTGACTGCAGTTCTGCAGTTCGGCTGTTCAAATCTCACCGGCTCAGGGTTGACTCAGCCTTCCATCCTTCCGAGGTGGGTAAAATGAGGACCCGGATTGTTGTTGGGGGCAATATGCTGACTCTGTAAACCGCTTAGAGAGGGCTGAAAGCCCTATGAAGCGGTATATAAGTCTAACTACTATTGCTATTAATTCCAGATTACTTCTCTCCTTAATAAGTTTCCATCCATTGTTTCTTGATTTGCCTACTTTGAAAAATAAGTTCACTCCCTCTTCTTTGTGCATATTGGAATATTGCTATCATATCATCCCCAACCCTTTTTCACTCTAGGCTGATCATATCCAATTCCTGCAACTGTTCTTCATATGTTTTTATCTCCAGGCCCTTAATCATCTTAGTTGCTCTTCTTTGCACTTTATCCAAAGTCTCAACATCTATTTTTGTAAGGTGGCGACCAAAAATCAATGCAGTATTTCAGGTGTGGTCTTACTAAGACTTTATAAAGCAGTACTAATACCTCAAGTGATTTTGATTCTGTTCCTCTGTTTATACAAGCAAGGATTATGTTAGGTTTTTTAGCTGCTGGCTCACATTCTTTCTACTTTGACATTTTCCATGTTCCATTTCACAGTATTCTTTATTTTATTTGTATCAACCCACAAGTCCATGTCTAAAATTCATTCAATCATAGCAATGTTTTTCAATTGCTTGGGGCAGTATCAGTTCTTAATTTAATACAGAGTGAGAAATCCTGCCTGCTCCTCTCCTAGTCTGAGCTAGTCTGAGACTGTGTAGCATAATTAGATATTACTAATAGATTATTAGATATTATTAATTAGTATATAATTAAGCATACTCAGACTAGTAATTGGATGAATCTTCTTTTTTTTCCCCTTCTCCAAAAAAGCTGTAATTGCAGTACCCCCACAAACCAATCTGACAAGATGATTATATTGTTGGTGTGGCTGCCAGTAATTCTAACTCTGAGGAGAAGAGAGGTTTTATTAAAGGCAGGAAGAAAGGCTTATATAGCCCAGGTTAGTTGCCATAAACTAATGTTGTCATGTCTCTTAAAGTTCCCTCTCAAACTGAGGCAGTCTGAAACATCTAAAAGACAGGATAAATGCACAAGTCCACATACATGTGAAATTCAGTGTCTTTTCACAAATGAAGCACTCATTTAATAACTGGGAGTGGTGTTTGCTGCTATGTGGAGGCAATGTTGGGCATGCTAATATGACCCAGGGAAGAGGATTGAAAAGCTGTGTCCCAGTCCAGCATCATTCATTCATTCATTCATTCATTCATTCATTCATTCATTCATTCATTTCATTTCATTTCATTTCATTTTGCTCCTAATCTCAGCCAAGTGAGTCTGGGTGCTTACAGTTCTAAAACGATTAAATGATTAAACACAATAAAACAATAAAAAACATCCACAAATTACATACAGCAGCCAAGATAGTTTGCCAAGTAACAATATATCCAAAAAACAGGACCTTCAACACATTCCAATCTTCAGGCCCAAGTACATAACCACATTTTTAAAGTCTTATGAAAGACCAATGAAATTGAGGCCATTCTAATAACTGAAGTGGGGGAGTTATTCCGTAAAACAGGGGCTATAGCAAGAAGGATTATCTTGTAATTCCCACTAGCCAATACTTTTAGGGTGACAATTTCCGTAGCATGCCTAGTCTGTTGGATCAAATTGGTTGGATAGAGACTCTTGGAAAAAGATGGTCCCTAGGTAACCTAGTCCCAAGCCATGAAGGGCTTTAAAGATGACAACCAGGACCTTGCATCCAGAAACAGTATATTTCATGTAGTAGTGTACGTATGTGGCATCATTCTGCACCAATTGAAGTTATGAATCCTCTTCAATGGCAGTTCCATATAATATACGTGGCAATAATCTAAGCAAGAGTTTTCAGGGGCATGGATGGTGGTGAGAAGAGCTCCCACTCCAAAAATGGGTACAATTGGCACACCACCCAAACATGTGCAAATGCTCTCCTAGTCTGCCCTTTTGAGCCTAGGGGGAACTCCAGATTGCACACACAGTTGGTCTGGGGCAGTGCCACCACATCCATAGCTATAGAGGGAAGATCCTTTTCTCTGGAACGTCCAATCACCCAGTGTGTGTGTTGTTGTTGTTTTTTAATAACTGCTGGTTTCCTTTGAACCATTTTTTTTCAATCTGTTTTCTGGCCTCTTCATCTGCTTTTCATTTGGTTGGAACTGTGGCTTCTAGGGCTTTTTTTAATGGGATGGTAAGTGATTGACTGGCCAACCTAGAGAATGCAAAGTAACCAGTTCATGCCTGGCTTTGCAGGTGCAATTGAAATAGCTTTGTTCTTGTCCTTCTGTACCTTGTTTGCAAATAATTGCCTTTTGGGTGGTCATTGCTTCCAGAAAATTTCTAAAAGTCACTTCCTTTCCTCCCCTTCTTTGGGTAGTTTACAACTCCTATCCTCAATCCCTAAACCTCTTTCTCAGACTCCAGCTCTTCAACAGCATTTTCCAACTGGCTGCATCTTGGCCATACACATTGGATGACAGCTCTGTTATCAGTCAAAAAGAAAAAAGAACAAACAGAAAATGCAATGCATGGAATAGCCAAGCATTTGGTGTGATGGTGGGAGATGTCTTTCATGTGCTGGTTGGCATTGGGTGGGACTGGAATTCTAGCTGACAGAACTGCCAATTTCAGTCCTTACAATGCTGCATATTAAAGCTGAATGGACAGCACTTGGCACACAGCCCCATTCCAGGTGCACGATAAGTTTATGCGGTGGAAGGCAGCAAGATATAGAGCACAATGTTTTTTCTGCTGACTCTGGAATGCATGTGCAGTAAGGCAAAGAGTTGTAAAATGTTATGTGCCTTGCTAGCTCTGCTAAAGAATTACCAACAGTGATAAAGTAAAGGGGAAATACTGTGGTTTTTCTGATGATTACATTCAAGTGGAATGAAGAATAAATAGGTCATGTCCTTCTAGATGCACGGGGAAGTGGAAAGGAATTTTTTTTTTAAAAAAAAAAGGAGGGAATGATGTGAGTGTTAAACTGTGAGCCAGTAGTAATTGCCATCTCATTTGTTTTTGTTTTATTTTGCATTTTTTTTATTTTTAAACATAAAAAACAACGTAGAAAAATTCTCATCCATTACATTTGGTTACAAGTGTTTTTGCATCCATATTCTCAATTACATATACAATCACAGATTTTCCGTCTAATATAACTAGATATCTCACTTTCAACATATATTCATTTACGATTAATATTTCTTTCTTTTCAATAAACCTAATTCCCTTACATTCTTGACTGTCTGTTTAATAACAATATACCTTTATATAATCGCTTATCCCATTCTGAATATTTTTACAATATAAAAGAATTTACCAACTGTTTATAATTACAGTATATATCACTATTTTCAATTATGTATAATCCTACCAATCATCCATCGAGTATGCTTATGTTCATTATTTTCCTTGTACATCGTACATTCAAACAAAAATATTATTCATCCATCTCATTTATTAACCATCAGTTTACCTGGGGATTATCTGACCAATGGAGACTAAGGTCTTCCCTAGAATACAAGTGGAGTTTTTTATTGTTTTCTAAGTCATAGATGTTTTTCTTCACTCATTACAATGTCCCTATTAGTTTACAGAGCTTCTTTCTCACTGTAAAGCCATTAGGCCGATGCAACGGACATGCATGCCCCCGCTTTGGTGAAGGCCTACCATGGCTGATATCCCTTGAGACCACACCCTGAGTGTCAGACCCAGGGGAAGGGCCCTGCTGTGAGGGATAGTGTTATGGCCCAGCAGGTTGAGCTGCTGATGGAGTCGGATAGCGAGGAACAATATGAGTCTGCCAGGGACGATGTGGAGAACCCTGGACAGGATTCAGACTCAGAGCAAGGACCAGAGAGGCTGGTTGGCCACCAGGAGGCGCCTGAGCCATGGAGCAGTGGGGAGGATTCAAGGCAGTTTGTTCCTGATGCAAGACTAAGACAGGCGGAGAAACAGAGCAGCAGCTCCGGAGGCAGACTAATTAAGCCCAGGTGGTTGAGACTTGGCCCCTCCCAAGAGAGTATATAAGAAGTTGGGAGAGGTCATTTGCAAGACACAACTGTTTGAAACAGTATTGGAATACTTTGTCTGTCTTGTATCTGTGCCTGTTGGATTTTGGGTTGCTGCCAACTATTGTTGTATGTGAGTCTTGCCTGGGCCTTCAGCCAAAGGAGTTGATAAATCCGTGATTAAAGAGTGGCAAACAGCCAAGCCTGTGTCTGATTTGCAGGTTGGAGGGGGGATTAGAACACCACCCACCTATCTATCTATCTATCTATCTATCTATCTATCTATCTATCTATCATCTAGGTAGTTATCTATCTTATAGCTATCATTTCTCTTCTGTACTGGTGCAGGAGAAAAGGAAATTATTATACTTTTAGGCCTCTGATTCCATTGCATTTTACCTTATTAAGCATTTAATATGAACATTAAAGAACATTCAAGTTAGGACCAAGTTTGCCTAAAGTCCCAAAGGTCTGGTTGCTACAACTATAACTATTTGGAAGAACATTATTTTACATTCTGTCAAAGTCATACTAAATGTTCATTAAATTTAATGCATGCTTTATCTCCAAGGTGATCAATTCTTCCTTTAAAAGGGATTGAAAGGGAGTTCAATTAATCCTGAAACAATATCTAATTTTTATTACATCTTTGATGTGTATACCATGGCTGGCATATTAATGCTACTTTTCCTTAAGGACTGTGGGCCTTAATAAGAAAGTTATTTTGATTAGATTAGTGAGCTGCTTAATTCAATTTATTTCTATTCATTTCTTGGAATACTGAACAATACTATAATTTAGGACTATATGCTGAACCAAAATGTTTTCTTGGCCCTGAGCAAACAACTGATGCATTCTGCATAATATTATTATCATGGAAAACAAAACAGAATGGATATGGTACACTAAACAGCAGATATCCTTAAAGTGTCCTCCATAAAGTTCTTCTGTCTTCGGAAAGCCTTTGAAAACACAGCACAACTTTACAAAGACAGTACAGTGGTACAGTTGGTACTGTATGAACTGGAGCTAGATGAACAAATGTTGGTGCTTGCTGGGGTGACTGAGAATCTCCAGGATGTGGCCAACAACCTCAGAGTCTGGGGTTGCTTGCCATCCCACAAGGCAGGGGGAAGGTGGCAAAGTGGGGGGGGAGGTAGATGGAGGTATTTCTTACCTAAATGAGGGTTGAGGCGGGAAAGGACTGTGCCTGAAATGACTTGAATTGGGGTGGGAATTCATTTAATGATTCATAGTTGTCATTAATGACTGAAATGGGGAATGCCAGGATTGCTGCTTTAATTCAGTGTAGTCATCTTACTTTATGACTTAATTGTGGCATTAAGTGGAAGACTACCTGTACCATTGTGTACTAAGTAAAATGAAAAACAAACTGCAATTCAATTTATTTATTCTTATGGCATAATATTATCATTTTTTACTGGAAAAAATAGAAACAATTTTAATCACTATTCAACATGAGCATCCTATCCTAGAACAGTAATAAATGACGATATATTACGGTTCAATACAGAATCCTTGTTTATTATGTTGAATGTTTATTACATATTAATAAGAATCATTGGGAGTTGGATGGTGTAAATTTTGAGAAATAAATGTTAATAGTAATCTGTGATAATTATGAAAAAACTAACATACTGTATACAACAATCCTACTATATTATCAAGAGTAAAGGTATATTTCAAATCCCAAAGGTGCTTTGTCAAAAGGATGGTGCGGTGATGGAAGAATTAGTTCTGACAGGAATGGGAATGGTGGGGATGGAAGGATCATATTCTTTGCTCCATTGAGCCCACCATCTAATGAAGTTTCCTGGATAAGGAGCAAAATGTCTTCTTCTTCCTCGAGATTAAAACAGTCCAGTTGAAAAAGCACCTTTGAGACAACTATGACCTGGATGACTGAGAATCTCCACAGATATATATTCTAACTCATTCAGCCATTAAAAGCACCTACTACCATAAATGATAAAATGAAAGCATCAGATTGATATACAAAATCAAAAGGCTACTTCATTTAGTTTACCCTCAAGCTTTCAAAGACATAGAGAACGTATTTGCTGAAGAAACATCCAGATGTGGTTTGGTTTATTTTAGTTGTTCAATTTATTCTAGGTACTGTCAGATTCCAGAATGATTGTAAAATAAGACCAAATGAAATAAAAGTACAGTATACAATATAATAACAAAGAACAAGAAAGTGAGTAAAGAACAGATGTTAGGTCTATAGGTATAATTAAGTATTCGGTATTCGGTATTTTATTATTTATATGCCGCCCTTCTCCGGGAGGACTCAGGGCGGCAAACAATTCAAAGGGGAAAAAAGGGGGGAACATAAAAGACAAAATACAAATAATAAAAGTAGACAACAGTCGCACAACCATACATGTCGAGAGGGGAGGGAACTCATCACCCCCAGGCCTGCCAGCAAAGCCAGGTTTTGACGGCTTTTCGGAAGGCCTGGAGAGAGGTGAGGGTCCAAATCCCTGCGGGGAGTTCATTCCAGAGGGCCGGAGCTGCCACAGAGAAGGCCCTCCCCCGGGTAATAGCCAGGTGGCATTGGCTGGTAGATGGCACCCGGAGGAGGCCAACCCTGTGAGATCTAATGGGTCTGTGGGAGGTAATTGGCAGCAGGTGGTCTCTCAAGTACCCAGATCCAATACCATGAAGGGCTTTATAAGTTATGACTAGCACCTTGAAGCGTATCCGGAGACTGATCGGTAACCAGTGCAGCTCGCGGAGGATAGGTGTAACGTGGGTGTACCGAGGTGCACCCACAATCGCTCGCGCAGCTGCGTTCTGGACGAGTTGAAGTCTCCGAATACTCTTCAAGGGCTGCCCCATGTAGAGCGCATTGCAGTAGTCCAGTCTTGAGGTCACGAGGGCATGAGTGACTGTTGCGAGTGCCTCCCAGTCCAGGTAGGGACGCAACTGGTGCACCAGGCGAACCTGGGCAAATGCCCCCCTGGTCACAGCCGACAAATGGTGTTCTAAAGTCAGCTGTGGATCCAGGAGGACCCCCAAGTTGCGAGCCCTGTCTGAGGGGCATAGGTTTTCACCCCCCAGCCTGAGTGATGGAATATTGACCAAGTTTTGGGGAGGAAAACACAACAGCCACTCGGTCTTGTCTGGATTGAGTACAAGCTTGTTAACCCCCATCCAGACCCCAACAGCCTCCAGGCACTGGCACATCATGTCAACCGCTTCACTGAGTTGGCACGGGGCGGACAGATACAACTGTGTATCGTCCGCATATTGATGGTGTTTTATCCCGTGCCGTCGAATGATCTCACCCAGTGGCTTCATGTAGATATTACATGAATCAGTATCAGTGTGGTGATGAATTAAGCTCACCATTTATTTCCATTCCTAATATTAAAAATAAACATACAAGGCTAAAATATCAATTAATTTAAGTGAAGCAATGATTTCACCCAAATCCTCTAGTTTTTGTGGTAGACTTAAAATGAGCGTAATAACAGCAGAAACACTTCAGGCCTAACCCTTCACATTTCACTGTTGGGATATAATTTCAAAGTGATTTTTTTTCAATGCTCCAAGGAGAGAAATATGATAAAAGTATTACACTTCAGAAGCCTCCAAGAGTTTTTTTTATAAAATAGACTTGACTTCTGTCTGTTGATCTTATTTACCCTTAAAACTCTACAGCTCATTTTTATGAAACTGTAGTATTTACCAACAACAAGACTTGTTATCAAGACCACTAAATAAAACCAAACTCTAGCAGTTGCCTTTTCTTTCTATTCTAAATATAGTTTATTTTTGATACTTACTGTATATAAGTGATAGGATTTGCAGTGATGCTACCATTGCAAGTAGCATTTTACATCATTTTAATGTTAATTTGACGGGTTCATATTTGGTAAACATTCTGACATTTCCATAATTTCTTTTTTCTGTTGAAAGGGCAGCCTCTGATGGCAGCAGTAGCATTTTTCATACTTGTGAAGATCTAATTATATCTGATTTATACAGGGTATATTTGGCTTTTATTTTCAGTTATGTTTCCAAATATAAGAGTGGAAATAAATATAGGTGAAGTTCAGATCTAAAGACTGCTGGAATAGGTGAATTTCAGTTGAGTTCAGCAGATGGCCAGATATACAATTTCTCCCATGTCAATGTAATTTTAATGCTGTTCATTGAAAGGCAGAACTGCAAGCCATTGCGTCTGTTTTATCGTTCCAATTTAGTTCCCTTTCTCTTTTTCTCTCTTTATAAGTGAATATTGTCTCTATAGGAGACACAAAATTTATACAAGCTAACAAATTCAAACAAAACCAAACAACAATAATAAATCACAACTGTACACAACCAATCTGCAGGCTTTTTTTTTTTAAAAAAAAGACACTCCATAGAATTGACTTAAAAAGGAAATTGGAAATTAGACAGGGATTCACGTGAAAAGAAATAGTAAGTAATGAAAAGGAAACAGACCAAAGTTTAGACTTAGAATAACCAAAGGAATAGTTGAAATGAGATATAGTAATGAGAATTGCCAGGAGTGAAAAATCAATGTTTTAAAAGATCTGTTTTTTACAATTTGTGTAATAAATAAATTCCATTTGAAGTAGTAGTAGAAGAAGAAAGACTAAGATATCATAACATTTATTTTTAGGAAAAAACACTTTTTTCCTACAATGATTTTACAGCAGCAGAGAGGAAATACAACACTCCTTTTTCCTTAAATTATACTATTCGGTTTCGACCACTTCCATAATTCCTTCATAAATTATCTGTCACTCTATGAGAAGAATACAAAGATGCAACAATTCGACTACACACCCAAATGAAACGTTAGCTTGTGGAACCATTTTATATATCATTATAATTTTAATTTATTATAATTTTATTTAAAGTAAACAGAACCAGATTTCTAACCAATTGCCCACTTCAGGCAGTACAGAGACCAACTATTTGACCTAGTAATATCAATGATTCCATATTAAACAAAATGACTCCAGGATTCACAACTGTCAACATTATCATATTAGTTTACATAGAATTTCAAACTATATTGAATAGTATAGTGTAGAGAAAGTTGTTTTGAACAAAAATAAAACAAAACATTTATACAATGTATCTATTGATGTTAACAGCTTCCCATTTATCATTTTGTGAGAACTTTCACATCTTGAGATTCCTTAGGAAAAAAAGGTAAAATTTATATTGGGGTACATTGATCTTACACTATATAGATGTAGTGCCAGATGCTGTAGTATGAAAAGTTTAAGGCTCAGCCAAGTCAAATATTAAATATAACTTCACTTCACGTTTGTTCAATGCAACACAATATAGTTAAATTTGTATGCAGTTAGATATTTAATAATGTTCCTATTTCTGTAACATTTATAATTATGATTTGTGAATTACTAAAATCAAAATTAAAGTCAAAACTTAACATCCTTGAAGGCCCTTAGGAAGTGTCTGCTGTCTTTGGGCATGAAGTTATATGTATCTCAGTATTTTATATAGGATACACTGAATTCTGTATTATAGAAAATTAAAATCATCTTTATTTTTAGTTGATCATTATATTAGTTACAGTAGTCCATGAGTCAGTTGCAAATATGTAAATCCTAAGCAAAGGTGCATATAAGTGTAAATTATCATCATATTGCTTGATAATATACATGTATAAATGATGCAAGAGTTATGGCTACGAGTCAAGCTGCTTGTTGAACTATTTTATCAGGGATTGAACTGTACTGTGCCACTATACTTGTATATATTTTATTTCACAAGTCTATCACATTTTCTTTTAGATTTTTTTCTTCCAAAACTATTGTTTAGATCAGGGGTAGTCAACCTTTTTATACCTACCTCCCACTTTTGTATCTCTGTTAGTAGTAAAATTTTCTAACCGCCCACCGGTTCCATAGTAATAGTGATTTATAAAGTAGGGAAGTAACTTTATTTTATAAAATTTATAAAGCAGTGTTACAGCAAATCCCTTCTGCCCACCATGAAAGCTGGAACGCCCACTAGTTGGTGGTAGGGACCAGGTTGACTACCACTGGTTTAGATAGTTTAGACTATTGTCTATTTCAAAACAGTGAAATTAAAAAAAATAAGTAGCTAGTTAAATTATTTTTGGGTAGTTTTGTTTTATATATTTTATTGGTAATAAAACCAAGATTTCTAATAAATTCTAAATTCCCATTCTTCCCCAGAATCAATTTAACAATTTAGATTATACTGATTTAAATAATTCAGTTGTATTATTCTGGGAATGTTAGGATAAAAAAGCCTATGGAATGAAGATGTTAGTTGAAAATTCATTCCCTTAAATAATAGAATTATTGTTTTAAGATATCTAGAAAGATTTTACACCATTTCATATGTCACTCATGTTCAAATTATTCATATAATGCTTACTTTATGAATTAAATTAAAGAAGAATATATATTCTAGTATAAAGCTGTAGATATTTTTTCCAATGTCTGATAGTGACTAAAAAAAAAAATAGAGTATATGTTTCATATTTTTATCATGCATGAAAGAAAATCAAATTGACATTTTTAAAGAGTCAAATGCCAAACAGTATTTATTATATTTATTGGAAATACTGTCACAGGAGAAAAAGGACTTATACTGTGTATCAATATTCTATTGCATATTTGTCCTATAAATCAGGATCCATTGTATCATTTTCAGTTTCTTATTAGATATATGAAGCTTCTAATCATATCTATAAAATAATATGATAATATGAACCTTCTAATTATATCTATACAATTTTACCAAATCAGCACACTTTTTATATATGAATAATTTCCTCTGTTGATCAACCAGTTTGCAAAAACATCAGATATTTCATGATAGGTTAGACATTTAATTTCATGCATCACTCTACAAATGAAAACTCTTGCTCTAAACTTAAATGGAATAGTAAGTCGATTTCAGTCAATTTAAAGCAAATACTGTATATTAGCATTGAATACAAAGTTTAGATGTTCTTTGTGTAAAGCTCGTGGTGTTGCTGATATTTATACAATTATTTCCTTTCTTTTTCCAGTTAGCTTAAGGAATGTTATCCTTCCTTCCTTCCTTCCTTCCTTCCTTCCTTCCTTCCTTCCTTCCTTCCTTCCTTCCTCTTTCGCTCCCTCCCTCCTCCTTTAAAATTATCACCTCTCGCTTTTTGAAAATTTAATGTCGATCCAACCACAGCTTTTTCAGTCTTCCATTTCCTCTCAATTCACTCTTTCATGTGCTTGATTTGCAATTTAGTCCCCATTCATTCATACTAGATGACTATCCAACTTGATGTAATTCATTTATACAGGTCATTCAGTTTTGTATTCACTATGCAATCATTCCACGCTTATGTATTCTTGACCTGATTTCTTCTTAGTTTAGTTAAGAAGCACAATCCATTACTATTTCATTGATCTTACTTTTATGTTTCTCCTGACATATCCAGCCCTTACTTCTATATAACAAGATGTGCAGAAGCCATTTTCAGTTATTTGGTAAAAGATCATTCCTAACAATAGACCAGGTACCACTCAGTACTTTTCTACCAGTATTTGCAATCCTTAAATTTTTTTCATCTACTTTTTGCCTTTTAAGTAGACTTTCAATCAAAGCTCAAATTGCCCATTTTTTACGTACACTCAATTTTTCCTTCAAACACTATAGTTCTGGTTTTGACAAATTAGAGTTCAGGTACATATTCACCTATCATAATGCAATCTAATAATTTAAATGCAAATAATTTGGATTAATAAACTTGGATTAATCATTTACCAAATGCATCCATATTCACAATCTCAGAAGAATTTCTTCTACATAAAGGAGACATTTCACTCCTTATTTTCTCTTCCTGCTGCTAATTTCTATTTTCATTCTATTTTGTTTCATTTCTATACTTTTCCTCCGTTATAATAGAATAACAGAGTTGGAAGGGATCTTGATGGTCTTCAAGTCCAATATTCTGCACAAGTAAGAGACCCTAATATCATATCAAACAAATGTCTGTCCAAACACTTCTTGAAAACATCCAGTGATGAAATACTCATAACTTCTGAAGGCAAGCCATTCCACTGGTTAATTATTCTCACTGTTATGAAATTTCTTCTTAGTTGTTTCTCTCCTTGATTAGTTTCCATCCATTGTTTCTTATGTTGCCTTTTTGTGCTTTGGAAAATAGTTTGACACCCTCCCCCCCATCTTTATGGCAGTCTCTCCAATGTTGGAACACTGCCATCGTGTTACCCTTAGTCCTTCTTTTCATTACTACATTAGACAACCCAATTCCTAAAACTATTCTGCATATGCTTTAGCTAACCTGACATTTTCACTTTTTTGCATATATACCTCAACTTCACTTCACTTTCCAACATATTATACTCTTTTTTCTTAATTACATAAGACAAACAATATATACTCACATATGTATTTCTTCACAACTTCTTCCTCTTATATTCTAAAATACAATCTTCTACATGCCATGGTCATCACAAAATGGGCCCATATTGATCTATACTTCATAGGTTTGGTCCAGGTTTTCACATTACTTGATTCAACCGGAAGCTCTCCAGCTGGACAGATGTGGGGTGTGTGAGCTCTTAAGAGCCTCACATGTATCCTGTCTGATAAACCTATTCCAAGATCCTTTTTGGATCAGACCCCCCTGGACAGGGGGGGGGGGAGAAAAAGGGGCAGCGTCTCATCAGACTCAGAGGGAGGCAGCAGGTCCCTCGCAGGTTGGAGATTTACTCTCTGAATTGGAGAAGGGGCGGCAGCATGGTAACATGGCTGCACAGAAGCTGGCTTCCAGCCAAAGCACTGAACAGGAGCGTACAAGAGATGGATGAAAGACCGGTAAGAAGATTCATTTAACCCGCAGTCATAAATCAAAACTTGGAAAAGGCAAAGACTCTTGAGAGTACAAATAATATTAATAGACAGATCTGGATTTTGGCAAAAGAAAAGAAAGAAAGGGAAAATGGAGGATTGAAACACTAGCCCCCCCCCCCCAAAGATATTTGTCTGAAATAATTTGGACAGAAAGGGAGAAGCAGAGAAGTGACAAACCCAGTCAAATCTGAACTCTAAATTTGGTTTTGGATTTGAAATAGAAACCAAACATTCTGAGGGATTTTGCCTGAACTTCTTCCAACTAATACATCTTAAGCAACTCCAATTAGGGAGAAAACTCAAGAAAAAAGCACCATCTTCTCACTGATAATTGATAATAATCTTTACTGTGCAGGAAGTTTTAATTAATCAATTAAATCATATAAGCACCTGTTCCACCCCCAGCAGGCATGCCTCCTAGCCTCTGCTCTAGGAGTGCGCTCTATGGTTGTGGGCTGGCTGCTGGAAGACTCTGTAAGAGAGTCTTCTGGACAGAGAGTCTTCCAGCAGCCAGCCCACAACCATAGAGTGCACTCATAGAGTGGCCACTGCTGGAAGACTTGGCAGCCGGGTTTGGGAGTTTGGAACTGGAGAAAACATTATGCTTGGAGCATGGCGGCAGCAGCTGAAGGGAGAGCTGGGCCTGGACATGTTGAGGCTAGGAGACATGCCTGCTGGGGGTGGAACAGGCATTTGTGCAACCCCTTTCTCCAGCCCGGCAGAGCTCTATGCACTGACCTAGGGGTTATCCCTAATGTGCCAAGCCGCGAGAGCTGGGGAACGGGCAGAGCACCATGTGGCTTCATGCCTTAGGGATACCCCCTAGGTCAGTGAATGGCGCTCTACCCGGCTGGAGAGGGGGTTTGCCGGGCAGTTGCTTGTGAGCTTGGTCACCTCATGGCTGCTTCACCCCTGAGCCATGGTGTCCCTGGCTTTTTGGGAGCCAGTTCGCAAGGGAGCAGCCACCCGGCAACCTCAAAACAATAAGCCCTCCCCTATAATAAGCCCAAGGCCATATTTTGTAAGTAAAAAGAAAATAAGACCCTGTCTTATTTTGGGGAAAACACGGTGTGTGTGTGTGTGTGTGTGTGTGTGTGTCTGTGTCTGTGTCTGTGTGTGTGTGTCTGTGTCTGTGTGTGTGTCTGTGTCTGTGTGTGTGTCTGTGTGTGTGTCTGTGTGTGTGTCTTTGTGTGTGTATCAATGCAGTCACAATGAAGTGTTGAGATAAGTGAATCATCTCTATCACTATTATAAGAAGTTTTAGTTCAGAATAAATGTAGTTTTAGAGATAATAAAAGATTACTAGAATCATTGAGGCAATTCACTTCAGTCAATGACTCATCACTTGGAATCAGTATTAAAATATCCAAACAAATCTCTAATCTCTTTTAGAAGGCATACATCACCTCTTTAGGGAATTGGTTCAATTGGCTCTTGCCATTAGGATGTTTTTTTCCTAACATGAAAACAACAACAATATGCTACCTTGTAAATTAAGATGATTAACTCATGTCTTTCACTCTGGCATAACAGATTTCAAGTTGTTGTCTTCTCCAATGTGGCATTTATTTGACCACTGGAAGAGTTATTTTATTCTGTATTTGTAGGCTAAACTTCTCTAACTACTTCATTATTGTCATTTTGCCTTAGTTTCCAGACCCTTTTTATCATTTCTATTGCCATTATTTAACATGTTCTAATTTTTAGGTTTGTTTCTTAGAATGTATCTCGTGTCTTCCAGGATTCAAGAAGAGTTACAGGAGGTGGGCATGGCTAATTAGTGAAGAGGCGGATCAGGGAAGACATGATAGCAGTGTTCCAATATTTGAGGGAGTGACACAGAGGGAAGGGGTCAAGCTATTTTCCAAGGCACCTGAAGGCTAGACAAGGAATAATGGATAGAAACTGATGAAGGGGAGATCCAACCTAGAAATAAGGAGAAGTTTTTTTCTGATAGTGAGAACAATTAACCAATGGAACAGCTTGCCTTCAGAAGTTGTGGAAGCTTCATCACTGGAAGCTTTCAAGAAGAGATTGGACTGCCATTTGTCAGAGATGTTTCCTGTTTGGGGAGGGGTTTGGACTAGATGAGCAGCAGTACAAGCCCCCTTCCAACTCTGTTAATCTGTTATCTGTTTACAGTGTAATCTTTCTGACCTGAAATTTAAACTTATTCACATATCTCAAATGTTCTGTATCTCAAACGCTACCCTAAACCTGTTCATTCATTTATATACTGTTGCATTTCTTCATTTCAACCTTACTACATCAATTTATATTGTAAATTTGTAGTAAATACTCCAAGAAACCAATAAAACTATCCTGAAGGCAATATCTGGGATGATGGGCAATTATGTTTTAATTAATGATAAATATTAACTAGAGTACATGGAGACCTCTATTAATGTTTTCAGCATGGAAGCTGAAATCCCACAAATTAGCTACTCAAGAATGATATTTATGAAAGCTGAGCAATTCACATAGTCAAGCAGCCTCAAAGGTATTCCATACATGCCTCTCTCCCAAAAAATAACCAGTTTGTAAGTGGTTTCATAACTCGCAGAGAACAGGTTGGTAATTTATTACAATGCAATAATATTTCAGAAACTATGTATACCTAGGAAAAGGCAAAATCTATTTTGCCATTTTCATTAGGTAATGGTAACAAAAAGCTTCTAGGCCATGGTCTGTTGTATTGTGTACCAAAAATTAATTTGTAAAGTTCACATTGGTTTTCTGATTTTTAAGGAAGGGTTTTCTTCCTGAGCCCAATAGCAGATTTAGAAAATGCTTTCCTATGGAGAGAAAGATATTTGTAGGGTAAAATCAAACTCAAACACCTGAAGTTCCAAACCTACCAATTAAAAAAAATAAAGATATATTAGCTGATGGAAAGAGAATAAAAGGAAAATGGAAATCAGCATCCAACATTGAAATTGATTAAAATATAATGGTAGTCAATTTCATCAGCAGAAAACAAAAATCCATAGAGACCCATGCTAGTTACATTTTAGAATAAAAATGCTTCCCAAACTAAGCAAATTAAGACATATTCCTACTGTTTTATTTCTAAGTTGAATGAAGTAAAAAAAAGAATGAGGATCTTAAGGATCTAAACCAAGCTCCAATATAAACAGATCCAAATAATCCTTTTGATACAAACTGATAATCAATGAAAGGAATTCGCTTCACAATTATTTAAATTTGTGACATTAATTTAAAAACTGAATTGTTTTTATAATTTTAGGGAAGTGCATGTGTTCCAAAAGCCACAAAATCTTGCAATCAGTTCAAAGACATCCATAATTTAGTGGCTTGGTTTGAATCATCAGATGAACATATCCCAACTTTCAGCCCTAGTAAATATGTTATTGGTTCAGCATATTCAAATAGCTGCTAGAATACTATTAAAAACTTTTGTAAGGCTTCGGATGTAGAAACAGGTTATTTGATATAGAAAACACCCTTATTTTAATTCCAACAACTAAAATCTACCCTGCCTCTATTCCAGTGGTGGGTTCTGCATCCTGTCGCAACTGGTACGCTGTGACAGAGCCGGGTGTCCACCATGTGTATGTGCGTTGTGTGTGCATGCGCACTACTGCACTGTGATGCTCCAGCTGCTTGGCAGAGCATCATGCAGGCGCCATACACTGCATGTGCATGCACAAATAGCCTGGTTAGGTCAAATACAGGTAGGGAGGGCAGGTGGACGGGTGGATAGGCCCTCCAAAGCACCATACCAAAATGGTATCTGGTGCTCCCAGCAGGCACCGGTACGCCCGAACCACGGCGTACTGGCCGTAACTCACCACTGCTCTATTCTATTCATTATATATCAATCTTTTGCTTAAAGCAGAACAGACATTAAAATGCTGGAAATAGGGTTAGTTTGCTCATTGCCAATCAGAACCAAATTGTACAATTTATAGCAATCATATAAACCCTCAATATAAAAATTAGAAAGTTTTCATGACTATAGATTACAAATTATAGAAGAACCCAGGTGTGTATCTGTTGTGGCCCAGCAGGAGCCGTTGGAGCTGCCACCAGACTCCGACAGCAAGGGGCCCTGTGAGTCAGCTTTGGAGGATGTGGAGGACCCTGGATAGGGTTCTGACTCCGAGCAGGGCCCAGAGAGGCTGGTTGTCCACCAGAAGGCGCCTGAGCCTTGGACCAGTGGGGAGGAGATAAGGGAGTGTGATCCGGACATCAGCAGTGAGTTGTTCCTGGATGCCCAGCATCGGGGAGCTAATAGGCAGAAAGAACAATTACACAGTTACAGGAGGTAATCAGCTGGTGGTAATTAGGCTCCTCTCCAGACAATAAAAGGAATGCTTGTGCACACGCCCCTTTTGCAGAAGTCAACGCATTAACTAATGTTGGATGAACAGTATTGTGAGCTTGGCAGGCTGGATTGCTGCCAGGGCTTATCTGTGCTGGATTGCTGCCAAGGACCTGTCTGTCTGTGAATAAATTCCATAAAGTATCTTTGGCTTGGAGTATTTTGGTGTGGGACGAGAGGGGTCAGAATCTGTATCTTAAATAGAAATAACTGATATAGCAGGGTGCAATGGCTCAAGCAAGGTGGCCATTCTAAATGCGCATTCTCTAAATCATAAAAACAATACAATTTTTAAATCAAGCAATTCCATTCCACAAATATTTTCTTCACGATCTACTGCCTTAAAACCTTATTCATAAGAGCCATTGTGGTGTAGTGGTAAGAAATCAGTCTGGAAATCTGGACACTGTGAGTTCTAATCTTATCTTAGGCACAAAGCCAGCTAGGTAACCTTGAGCCAGTCCCCACTTAGCCCAACTCTCTTAGCCTAAAGAAAAAGGCAGTGGCAAACCAGTTCCAAAATCTTTATCAAGAAAACTGTGGTTTCCAGGAGTTGATGATGACTTGAGGACACAAAAAAGTAAGAAAAAAGAAAATGAAAATGGGAAAGAAAACCTTATCCAGATTCTGCCACAAAAAAAATTAAACTTCCTCTTTTTGAATTGTTGACTGCACATATGTTTGAAGAAGATTACTGAATTAGTGCACTGTTTCTCTTCTAAACAGAAGCAATCCACTGCATTCATTCCTTGATACATACATAAGGTGACCAGATTTTAACATTGGTAAAGCGGGACACCATTGATCGGGGGGAAGGGGCGGAGGAAGAAACTTTCAGAAAAGTTCTGCAAAAAGCAGCTGTTTAAGCAGAGAAAGGGACATGTTGGAAAGCAAGAGAAGAAACCTTCATATGCAGATGAGAGGGGCATGGGGATCAGAGAGTGATTCGGGCCGGAAGAGCCAGGGGGAAAAAAAAGCCCATATAAAAAAGTACTTGGGAACATTTTCCCGACCAGAAGTAGCAAATAGTCTAGAGGCGGAAGAGCGATTGGGAGCTGCTCTCTGGAGAAGAGCCAATCGGGCGGGCTGGCGGACCCACCGCGGGCCACGGGACATGACTCCATAAATAACTCCAAACCGGGCTGCTCATCCACAACTGCACGTAAAATCGGGACTTTTTAAAAACGCCGCAAGACAAATTGTTAAAAATCGGGACTGTCCCACCAAAAGCGGGATGTCTGGTCACCTTGTACATACACTAAGAGAATGTACATACTTGGGTAGATCATGGGTAGATTTTTGTTACTAGTACGTAACTTCTGGGGGACTTGCTGGACCACTGCTGCTTTTACTCTCCATCTATCTGGCTTCCCACACACTTACTGCCCGTCCACTGGCTGCCTCCTTACCAAGAACAAAATGAATCACAGAATTAGTTTCCATTTAGAAATTTCCCAGTGTGGCCTATTCTTGACAACAGCAGTCATACGGAACAAAAATGAATAATGTTTCCTTTCCTTCTCTTTTCTTCTCTTTTCACTGCATTCAGGCAGTAATTTCCCCTAATTCTTCAGAGCATTTTCTTTGCGGTTTATAGTCTGGTGGATCATTCATTTAAAGGATAAAATCAGAACTCTTCAGAAAGAATAACGCTTCAGTTCTTATAAGCAAACATTGCTTTATGTGCTTGACAACAGCAATGCAATATTAATGAAAACTGATAACAAACTTAATATTCACCAAACACAAATATATTTGTGTTTGGTGCAAACAACAGTTGGGAACGACAGTTGGAAAAATATTCTTATGAAAATAATGTATGTTTAGACTGTGTGGCCAACTTTCCAAATATACTTTTGATAGGAATCGATATCCAAAAGTTACAGTCTCCTCCTTAGAAACAAAGCAGATTCAAATTAGAAAGCTAGAGTGCCCCATAGAGCTGATCTTGTTAAACCTGTGCAATGATAGTTGTAAAAAAGCAGGAATGAAATAAAAAGAAATTCAGATTAGCTCTGTCTTAATGTGAGAGAAAGGAAAGAAAATGCTGTCAAGATTTTGCTACAATAGCCTATATCAAATTTTTAAAAAGTACTTCATTGATTCTTGTTTGTGTCTGTTTTCTGACCTGGCCTACCTCAACAGGCTGACAAGATGAAAGCAACTATGCTTTCATCTTAATACATTTTAACTGTATTATTCCTTCTTCTGAATAAAATAATAATATGCAAATTTTAAGGGGCATGGGACACATTTATCATTTTCAAAGTACTTTGTGGGCATTAAAATGGTTTCCATAGGAACCCTAATAATTGCAGAACAGTTATCATGATGAGTGTAATCAAACATATATTAACCATTTTGCCAGTCCCTGGGATGTCCCTCTCACTCAGAGATGGGCATCACATAACGTAAAAACTGTTTGGCCAGCAGCAGAAATGTGAGTATGCACGCCTTCCGTCCATGCACACAGCTCCAAAAACATGCCGATATATGGCCAAAATAGCACCAGGGCATATGGGCAGGCCCACCGCCAGTCGGAAATATCGGTTCACCTGAACCAGTCTGAACCGGCAGCAGCTCTCACCCTACACATGCACGCATGCATGCACACAGACACAGACACACAGACACACAGACACACAGACACACACACACCTTACATTTATTCAATGCCTACATGGAACTCAGAAGCACTGAAGTTATAGAAAATGCCACATTTCCATTTTTATAAAATGGAAAGACATATAGAGAATGAAAGAAGGGGTGGGGTTTGAGAAATAATTTATGGCTAATGTGTTTATTTCCCTGTTTTACACAGTTTTATATTAATATAGTCAACCATCAGTAGGTAATTACAATTGACAAATAAGTAAATCTGGCCAGATATTAAAATATGCAGAGGCTCTTGTGAAGATGTCCAGCTATCAGAAGTTTATCGTTCTGGTATGTAGAATCCTTCCCTCATGGGATATATTTCCCAATCTGCCCACACGTTAAGGTCTACATTTGACTCTCTTTTCTGCATTTTTTTTTTGAAAAAGGTGATTGCTTAAAAATGGTTGCTTACTGATCAGAAAGTTAGGTAAACTCAGATGAAGTTCATTTTTGAAGTTTTCATAAAGACCTTTTAAACAAAGTCTTCAAAGTTAACTCAGTGAGTGGACTTCTCTTTTTATAAGAGTTTATTTTCCTTTCTAGGCTGTAACCAAATAACAATATGATTAATCCTGCACTCTCTAGGGGCCTTCGAGTATACATGTTTTTGAAGAGCAGTCTCCCTCAGCTCCATTGCAAATAGCTTTTGAAATTGAGAGGACTTTGAAAAGCAAGGCATGATACAACATAAAAGCACGCTGTTAAAAGAGAAAAATGTTTAAAAATTTCACAGCGTGTGTTCTTAAGTAGCATTTTGGAACCCAGCCATAATTCTTATTCGTCTTTACAGTGAAAAGAAATGCAAGCCTAGAATTCTAGATTTATAAACTTACATTTTTACTACCTCAAGTTTAACTTATCTTAATATTGCATTTAAATCACACAAATGCAGAGTTATAAAATTGACAGTTTGGGAGCTTTTAATTATATTTTATTACCTAAATTTAATTTATCATAGAACACTGTGAAAACTTTAACAACAATAAAAGTCAATTATGCAATCGTATTGCATTTGTACATTGGAGAACCATTTACACTAGTCATTTGACCAAGGATGTTCTTGAGTATTAAAATGATAATGATTGGCCAAGGATAATCATAAATATCAGAATGATAATGTACTACATAATGTAGAGAGGGAGGAGCCACGTCACGATGTTACAACGTGCGGTCTTGATACCCTGAGACCGCCGTTGATGCTTTTACCGCTGGGGGGGTCCATTGAGACTTAAACCGTCCCGTACAGATGGTGATCAGGAAGACAAAGCCTTGCTGGTCTCAGGGATATCGCAAAATCCCTGATAGACCCAAGGGAAGTACTTTAAGCTCACGGTAAACAGGCAGCCTCTAAGCTGATGAAATCTGGATGCTCCGGAAGGAAGGAAGTGAAAAGAGAAAGTGAGTCCATCTGGTGAGGTATTTTTTCTATTTTGCTAAAGATTGCCCAAAGAAATGTTTCTTTAAAGCCAAATTAGATCCTTAAACAAAAGAACTGAGTGGTGAAAATAATCCTAATGGGATCGCTGTGGAAAGTTTTTTTTCCCTTTGTCTTTCTAACTATTTTTTGTGGATTGAAATGCTCATAATATTCTTCATCTCTCCTCTTGATTGATTTCTTTTTCCTTCTGCTTCTTGTTGCTTTATTTTTTGACTTCCTTTTTATTTTAACAATTCTTCTTACTACTTGTTATTAAACCACACTAAAAGAAATCTAAAGAACTTTGTTTCCTACAGAAGGTGAAAATTAACTGTGTCTCAGAGGTTTTTTTTTTAAACAACGTATCTCTCTTCTTACTTGACTTCACTAAGTTTGCAGTTGAAGGGTTTGCAACTTGTTTACAAAAACTGATAAAGAACCAAGGGCACGAACTGTTTTCACAGGTGCCTCTGAGAATTATTTTGGCAGGGAAGGAAGGAAGGAAGGAAGGAAGGAAGGAAAGAAAGAAAGAAAGAAAGGGGGGAAGAGAACCGTTTGAATAAAGAGTATAAAAGAACTTGTATTCAAGTCAATTTAAAATAAAAGTAAGAGAGGCCTGGAAAACTAGAGTCGCAGTCATTATTTTTTTTCTTTTTCTTTCTCTTTTCTGTTTTGGAAACATGGGTCAATACTTAGATGAGAAAGACCTTAAAATTCCAAAATATCTTTGCTGGAATTCAAAATCTATTGGAGGATATGGGAGAATTGAGAAGAAGTTGGAAAGACTAGTCTTCCTCACAGCAAAAGATGATGGGGTTGGAGCCCCAAAAATTAAAGGGGAGAATGAAGATATAGAAGATAAAGATAAGACAATAGATGAATTTATTAATGGAGCAAATGTGGGTGAAAATGGAAAGGAAATATGGAAAAAGGAATTCAATGAATTGGAACTCTACCCCAGATTCCAGGACACAGAAGAGAAAAAAAATACTAATGATGATATACAAAAGAAGAGAAATTTTTTCAGAAGCAAGATTGACAAACAAAGACAAATTAACTTTAGTAGCAACTGGTGGGCAAGGAGATTATCTGAGAGACCCTTCAAACAACAAGGTGCGGAGAGAAGCCTATAAAAACCTTATAAAGGAGATAAAAAGAAGACTGACTCCACAATTGGCAAGAGAGATAAGACTGTTTTGTTACTGGAAAGATACAGGTTGACAATGAAAATTGGTAATAAAAATAGGTTTTTTATTATTGGTCATTAATAAGTAGGAATTTTGTAACTCCTAGATTGTTTTAGATTGTTATTAAATGTTTACTCGCTAACAATTAATTAACTATAAATAATAATAATGAAATGATAATGGATACAGCGTAATGATATATACATGTATTGACAATTTAGTAGAAGAAAGTTGGATAAAGACCTATAAATTTTATTAACAAATTTTCATTTAGATCTTGTTATAAAGGTGCAAGATTTTTTTGGGGGGGGGCTGATGAGAGGAAATGGGGCATAAATAGTAAATGATTTTTAGCCAATTATAATAACAAGGAAATGTTAATGGACAATGTTTAACAATATATCATGCTATGGTATTGGCTAAAGCAACATTGATATAAATTTTAGTCAGTGAGTTGGAAAAAAAAGGGGAGTAGGCTTAGAAACTTCATTAATTGACTTTTACTTAAAAGATGCTATAAAGGTGTAATATTATTGAAGGATTTTTTGAAATAGCTAATGAATGCCATTATGTGGTTGTGTCTTTAAGTATGAATGATTTGAGGTAAACCATGTTCAAATAATTGTAGTCAAATGAGAATTGTGGTACATTGATAGTAAGATATACAAAGATTTTTGACTTAAAGTGTATAATCTAATATGAACTATAAGTAATGACTGTGGAGGAAATGCACGACAGTTATCTGTTAACCAATTGACACACTTCTACAAGATGTAATGAAGGATGATTCTTTTTTGTGTGTTTTTGTTCAATTGAAATAAAAAAAATCAAAAAAAGATAATGTACTACATAATGTTCATATACTCTCTATATCTATTAAAATTACCTAACTTCTTATATGTAACTTTCTATATCTAACAAAATTCAATATTAAAATACAGAACCTTCCTTCCTTCTTTATAGCAATAGCAATAGCAGTTAGACTTACATACCACTTCATAGGGCTTTCAGCCCTCTCTAAGCGGTTTACAGAGTCAGCATATTGCCCCCAACAACAATCCGGGTCCTCATTTTACTCACCTTGGAAGGATGGAAGGCTGAGTCAACCTTGAGCCGGTGAGATTTGAACAGCCGAACTGCAGAACTGCAGTCAGCTGAAGTAGCCTGCAGTGCTGCATTTAACCACTGCGCCACCTCGGCTCCTTATTTGCACCAGTAGTAAAATAACAAACAAACACACACACACACACACGCACACAAAAACACATTTTTCAAAAAGTGTTAATTGTAAATTCATTCTTTAAAATTATTTAGGAGAACTAATTCAGGCCTGCTACAAACATAAAATATCTTTTATTCTGTGAAAGCTAAAAGAAAGGTGTGATTTAAGAAGCTAAATCATAAAAGTCCATGTGATTCTTAAAGCTTTCCTAAAGCTTGAAAAATGCTTGGAAAAAAGAGGGACTCATGTAATGAATAGAAGAGAAGTGCTGTGTTTGTTCCCACATGAGGTCTGAAGCAATTTCTCATGTTATTAGTCTCTATCATTGCAATTTCCTTCAGGGAGAATATTTTTTCTGTGTAGAAATGGCTATGTGAATCTATTTCTTTCTTTCACTGGACTGAAAGAAAAGTGAAATTTCTGGGTGAGATATTTCATCTAAATGGACCAGAAATGTACTTTTCTAGAAATGTATACTAAAATCATCCCACCCATTTTTTGTATAACAGAATTCTAGTTAAATATACAAAACTAGTTTTTAAGTTTTCCTGTCTATAAAATCTGTAGAAACAATATTGTAGCAAGTAAGCAAATGTGTAACACTTAACATACATTCTGCTTCATACTTCATTATCAATATTCTTCACTAAACTGATGAATAAAGTTACATGGAGCTCCAATGTTTCAAGTAAATTAACAAAAGGGAATTTATCGTGCTGTGTCTTTGTGGATATATTTATATGTGGATGTGGATTTTTTTAAAAAAAGTTTTAAATGTGTCATTTAGGCAAAGGAAATGTATTAGCCAAGAGCCTGCAGCATGAGATAATACCAAAGGAACAAATAAAAATATATAAAGGGCACAAATATATTAAGGCCCAGGTTACTTAGCCTATAGGGATGTCACTTTTTAATTCCAGTGCATGAACTATTAAAATCATATTTTAGATGAATACTATAAGATAGCTGTGATATATCATTCTCATTGAAAGACAAGGATCATCACGTTTATTCATGTTGTGGGGGTGTTTCTCTATTTCAATAGCTTGACATCCTTCCCAGGTGGGTAAAATGAGGAACCCAGATTGTTGGGGTCAATAGCTGACTCTGTAAACCACTTAGAAAGGGCTCTAAAGCACTGTGAAGTAGTATATAAGTCTAAGTGCTAAGTGCTACTGTTGGATCGAAAACATCAAAAACTAAAGAAAGCAAATGGTATATTACACCTATTTGGTGCTTCCACTATGATAAGAAGAACTGCAGATGAATCTTGCCTCAGGTTCCAAAATGTTACTGTTAGCATTAAGAACAGGATTATATTTCTCAATCATTCTCATTCTGAATGACTATATAAGAAACAAATCCTTTTCCAGCTGTTCTTAAACATATGATTTATACCCACTCCCCTTCCATATGGGAAAAAATTAGAACACCTGATCGCATATGGTTGCCATTTAAGTGTATAAGTCATGTCATCAAGTTCAGAAAGAATTGTCTTGTCTTATTCCCCTCTGAGCTTCTATTGTTTTGTCTGACTTTGATCTCTTGAGTAAACATTGCGTCATCTTTCATAAAAACACAAAATCTACTAGGATCTACTCCACAGAGATTTATTGGATATTGTCTTTCCAACTGAAAAATAAAAATTAATTGATAGGCTACTCATTACTGAAAATGACTAAACTGAATAACAAAGAGAGAAGTGTAAAATAAAATAAAATACAAATTCAATGTTCTGAAAGAAAGGTTATCATTTTTCATCTGCAAAAACATTAAACATTTTTCTTTTTTAAATATATAAGGGAAATTTATTTTGTTCATGTATGCCTACTGTTCTTATCCATAGGAACACATTGTTGAGAAGCTTACAGATATATTTTTTTCATTTCTGAGGTAGCATTTATCTCTCATCTATATGTCACTATTAAAAAAAAACTTCAGTTGCACATAGCTTTTTAAGAACTTGCCCGTAAAAGACGTAAATCTCATTTGCATCTATGTATTTTTCACTTCAAACATGCAATCAAAAGGTGCATTCTTGTGGAGAATTGTTTTTTTTAAAAAAACAGCTTTCTATTCACCTTTTTCTGCAAACACTTATACAGACACTAAAATAGGTACCATTAACTATAAAATATTCTCAGCATAAAGTATTTTTATCATTATATTTATTAATAAATTCAGTTAGGCTCAGAATCTGGTAAACCACACTTTTCAGATAAAGTGGAATAGAAATTTTTTAATGGATATTTATTGTATAAAAACATTGTTGTTGTTAGTTGCGAAGTCATGTCTGACCCATCACGACCCATGGACAGTGTTCCTCTGGGCCTTCCTGTCCTCTACCATCATCTGGAGCCATTTAGGTTCAAGCCTACTGCTTCGGTGACTCCATCCAGTCACCTCAATCTCTATTGTCCCATTCTTCTTTTGCCCTCAATCTTTCCAGCATTAGGTTCTTCTCCAGTGAGTCCTTCCTTCTCATTAGGTGGCCAAAGTATTTGAGTTTCATTTTCAGTATCTGGCCTTCTAAAGAGCAATCAGGGTTGATCTCCTCTAGGACTGACCGATTGATCGCCTTGCAGTCCAGGGGACTCACAGGAGTCTTCTCCAGCATCATAGTTCAAAGGCCTCAATTCTTTGGTGCTCAACCTTTCTTATGGTCCAACTTTCACAGCCATACATTGCAACTGGGAAAACCATAGCCTCGACTATATGCACTTTTGTTGCCATGTGCTTTTTAGTATACTGTCTAGATTTGCCATAGCTTTTCTCCCCAGAAACAAGGAAAATTTATAGTTTCATTGTCTAGATTTGCCATAGTTTTTCTCCCCAGAAACAAGGAAAATTTATAGTTTCATTGGTAACTTCATTTAGTTTTAAGATTTTTCTAAAACTCATACGTGTCTGACATATAAAGAGTTAATTCTTACTATTGGGTAGAACTTTTCCTGTTCTAAAAACCAGGATTGCCTGAAGTGAAATAATGCATAAAATACTCAAAATCACTCTTTTTTCCACTTCATACAATAAAAAGGTCCATTATCTTTTGTAATTTTTCAGTTTCAGAGGAGTTTCTATATCTGTAATATCCTTTCTCCACAGGGGTGGGTTCCTGCCACTTCTAACCTCTTCTATAGAAGAGGTGTAACTTGACAGCTTTAAGACTTGTGTGCTTCAAATGCCAGAGTTTCTGAGCCAACATTTTGGTTGCTAAGCAAGAGCATTGTTAAGTGAGTTTCACCAAATTTTACAAATTGGCCATGCCCACCAAGTCACATGACTGCCAAGCCACTCCCAGTCAGTCACATGGCTGGCAAGCCACTCCCACCCAGTCACATGGCTGGCAAGCCATTCTCACAAAGCAGGCCACACATACAGAAGGGGTTCTAAAAATTTTTGAAACCCACCACTGGTTCTCCATAATAATCCATTCGAAGTATTATTAATACTTCAGGAGTATCTCTCTCTCTCTCTTTTAGAACTTTGTTTAACAAATTATATCTCATCTTTATTCACTTCTATTTCTGTTAAATAGCTATTTTCAAGGGATCAAATAACAGTGAAATTTCATAATTAATTACATTCATTATATTAAAAGTGTATTCTCTGCATACTGGCTTAGTGAATTAAATGTGTTTTGCAATATGAAACAAAATGTTGGGGAGGGCGTGGAATGGTAAAGGGAAGAAAAATTGAAAGAATATGGTTGCATATCTGATCAATTAGAATAGAACTGGAATTGACCTAAAGGTCTTGTAGTTCTACCGCCTTCTCAAGCAGGAGATCCTATGCAATTTGAGACAAGTGACTGTCTATTCTCTTCTTAAAAACCTCCAGGGTTGAAGCACCCACAGCTTCTTAAGACAGGCTTTCCATTGGTTAATTTTTAATCTTGAAAAAACAGTGGTCCACCTTGACCATTAATAATATAATTCTTCTTTAGGGACAGCTTCTTAAGTATCCAGTTCAATTTTATTTTTATTGTTTTGCAAGAGATCTCCTTGAAGTAAGCACTTTTCCCCAAGCTGTTTGAGGTCCCTTTAGAAAGTATGGTAAGAATGACCGATTTACAAATCTATCCAGTCCATGTTTAATTTAGTTTAGCTTCATTTTTTTTAACAAATTCTACTTTCATGTTTTTCTCTTATCAACTCAGGGTAGGTCATTAAAATTGCAAGCCTAGGCATGCCATTATCTAGCTGACATTTTAGAGCAGATAAATGCCAAACAATATTTTCAAAACATCACAATATGCCGAATGATGATGCAGACTAAATGAAGTAGAAGCTTCATATACAACCAGTCACTCACCACTCTTACAGAATTAAAGCCCTTTTATTTCAACAATGTTCTTAATTTATACTCTGTGTGTGTGTGTGTGTGTTTGTGTGTGTGTTGAATCTTTCCACTTTTAACTTTCAATTACTTGACTGACTGTCATGAACAGGCAAGGATTTCCCAGTACTTATATGATTATAATCATTATCTTCAACTTTTCTGAGAAACAAAATGCATTGATTACAATTGCTAAGGTAAACATATTATTTTGTACTCAGCTAGTTCTTCTTGTATTTAGGACCACTCAATCATAAATACTAAAGAAGGTTTTTATGACAAAAGATGAAAGAAGGCTGTATGTGAATCCAGACAATAAATTTGATAAAATTAGCTACTTATAAGCATTCATTAACTGGGGAAGAAAGCTCATTCTGACAATGGATACTGTAACTCCATCTAGCCACTATACTAACTCCATAGAAAGAAAGCTTGGGTGCATAGGAATGCTATGCATATATCAGATATATATATATATACCTCAGACATGGGTCATGGAGCAACCTAATTATGATTATGCAGAAACTGTAAAGCAAAAAATACCAGTCCATAGCAAACAAGTACACTGTGGATAGCATATCTTATTTTAAATAGTCCTATGCATGTATAAGGGAGTTCTGGCTTGAACAAGACAACTTAAAATATGCACAAACATATTTAATTATTATAGTGTCAAACTATGTTTTACATCTTACAGAAAGAAATCTTGCAGGTAGCTTAGCCTTTTAGCCAATCTAATGTATAATTTTTATTATTCCTTCTCCTTTGAGTATTTTTATGTGTTAGAAGACTGGGGGAAGAATCATATCCCATCTTGTATGATATTTTTGCAAAAAGGATAAACACTGCAATCCTTGATAACTGGGAAGAGATTTCCTCATCCACAGAGAAGCTAGGGAAGCAAATACTGTTATACCATGCCAATTCTGTCAACCACATAAACCATGAATCCAAGGGAATTTATCAAGCAAGTCTTTTTAATCCCATTGACAAAATCTTCTAGTTATTTGTAAACCAGTTTGCTACATTCTGATTTAGTTCAGAATTTAACTATGATAATTAAGTATGAAATACTATATTTTAACAGCTATTTTTTGGATGTGTATTTTTTAAAATTGAACTCTAAAATGTATATTATCTTAATATTTCATGTGGATATCAATGTAATTATATATACTTTTCAAGATTAGAATTTATTTACCATTCTGTTTTCTAACTCTTCAACCAGAGGTGGGTTCCTACCAGTTCGCACCTATTCAGTAGAACCGGTTCATCAAATCTACTGAACCAGTTACAAGAGGTTCCACCAGTGGACCCGGAAAGTAGGCCACACTTACAGAAGAGGTTCCAAATTTTTTTGAAACCCACCACTAGTCCTTGGATATGATTATTCTACACTATCATGCTCATATTTATAAAACTCAGTGCCTCTGTGAAAGGTAAGGATGACTACTGCGTTTGTGGTGCAATCAGAACATTGCGTGTGTTGAAGTTGTTTTAACGCAAACCAAAGATGCCTTTTAAAAAACAAGTTTACATCATATTCTTATGCATGCCAGTGCTGTGTGTGAGGTAATTTAAGGTGGTTCTGACAAGTGTCGTCGGCATCTTCATATCCGGTCCCTTGGGTGGCAAGCCACTCTCATCCGGTCACATGGGCGGCAAGCCACTCCCACAAAGGAGGCCACACCCGCAGAGTAGGTTCGAACAATTTTTGAAACCCACCACTGTCTTCAACCATGTATTTAACTCAATTCTGGAAATCAATTTTAGTAGCTGTGTTTCATGCTTCTCACACTTTGTGCTATTACTCATTTGAATCTGGCATTACTAGAATACTACAAATAACAATAATAAAAATAACAAAATGATCAGTATTCACTAAATAACTTTTTGTAGCATTCAAACATTCTAGGTAAACAATATGAAATCCAATTGCAAATGTTACTTTGAAAAGTAAAAGGTCATAGAAATTATTTAATACACAAAAATGGCATTTTTCTGCTAATGTAGACATCAGAATTCCTAATAATATAACATATGCAACATATCAGGCTGATAAACATATTAAATCATATTCCTTTCTCTCTTTTACAACCACATGTAGATCCAGATTACAATCCCAGGATGGGTGAACAATGGTTAATAATTCTTTCATCCACACAGTCTCTTAACTGGAAATTCCTTCAAAACTGGTATTTACTGCTATTGATCATTTTACAAGTAAAGAACTTATAACTGGCAGCTATGAATAACTATTGAAAAGGAAAACATTTGATAATGCTAAGATAAAATGACATTTATATTTGGTGTCATTTCTGTAATGACCTATGTACCCAGATATCATAATACTGTTGTACTGACCAAGTAATTTGCTTTGATTACTTAAAGTATTTAGAATGATACAATAAGGAGCAATACGAAACAGATCTTCAATATCTCTAACAGGACAACATAATCTATTATAGAAATATGTTTGCATCTTTTTCCAAATTCTAAAAAAGACAGGCCATATATTGTATTCTCTCTTGGCATCACTTCTGAATGCCTCTTATTATAGCTATGAATATGATGCTGTTTTGAGCATTTTTCATTGTGTACTACAATATGGCCTTTTTATAACTTGAAATTCCAAGGGAACAATTGATTCTTAACATTGAAACAGCTTATAGCTGCACTCAAATCTGATACAAGATTTAACATATGCTTGACTGAAAAATGTAGTCAGTCATCTTTTAGACAATTATGTATGGTAGAGCCTTGCTCATGCTGTATTGGCCTTGTGATAACAATTCGCTATTAAATTAAGCAAATTTTCAGTTATATCCCATTACAATCAGAATTTGTTTTCTGAATATTTATGATAAAATAGCTACTGAGCAACACCATGCTCTCTTGGTCTAATTTGCCTCACAGGGCGATTGAGATAATGAAATAGCAAGGGATGTAACCATAGTTGTCATTCTGAACTACTTGGAGTAATGGTGCAATAACAACAAAACAAAATAGTAACTTGGTCCAAATAACAAGTTTATACAACAAAAACTAATCATAATCCAGCCTATGTAATCACCTTGTGGTTTGTTATTGGTCTTAGCGATTTGGAGACAATTAATATAAAGCTATTGCATACACAATACACAAATTCACCAACTCTTAACATCTCAGTGGCTCTGAATCCTAAAATAGTAGGAATAAGTGAAAGATTGTTAGAATTATTTAATGATCTGCCTGAATCATGAACTTAAATTCACTTTACTTTAGATTAATGTGTTGAATAAATTCATGTGAATGTATGCAAAACAATCCTTATTAAAGCAGAATCTTCAGTCATGCAATGTCCTTCCTTCCTTCTTTCCTTCCTTCCTTCCTTCTTTTCTCCCTCTCTCCCTCCCTGCTTCTTTCCTTCTTTTTTTCTATTTTGTTCAACATAAAGGAGTTTATAACTAATGGGTAAATGGAAAAACATGGTGAAATTTGGATCTAATCTGTTAAAATCCATATTCCTACACAGCAAGAGTCCTCATGAATTCAGGTAAACACCTGAAGAAGTTTCACATATAATATGTTTATTTAGGCAGAAATAATTCTAAATAGTTGATAACAAACACATCAAACTTATCTTCAAAAGTTATAAAATTAATTAGACCTCCATTCAATATACAATACAATATAATACTAGCATTATTTTCAAATGTAAGAAAACTACACTTAGCTCTTTTTCTTATTTTTTTCAAATTGTCTGAATACATTTATTTAAATTAAAAATCAAAGCTGGTCATGATTTCAGTTATGCAGGATAATGAGCAATATTAAAGGATGACAATTTTTTAGTGTATTACTCTCAAATATTATTACTTCAAATAATAATTTATTACCACAAAGGTTACTGTTTTTTTTTTTAAAAAATGGACAATTTTTGTAAGTGGAAACAATAAAGATATTTCAAAATCAAATTCACAGATTTTTGTAATGCTAGATTCAACAGTGATAAATGTAGAGCAAGAGAAAGACTTCAGTAATTAGGATGATAAGGTACTACAGGTATACAAATATGTACTTTTCAAAATAATTTCTGGAGCTCCTCCTTCATACCTTTTGAGCTGCATTGTGTTGATAAGTAGCAACTCAAAAAAAGAAGGTTTAAACTAGAATGTAGGAAAGACTTGCTCAAGAAATCTATTCTAACTATCTGATTAATTAGACTATTGTGGGCAACCATTTTGTCTTATCAGTAAATTACCAGCAAAAACCAAAGAACAAACTTCACTTTTCCTTTTTCCAGACACTTCCATATTACAGCCTATATTTTCTTTCACAGGAAAATAAAAAGCTTCAATGAACTTAGCTAAACTAATTTCTGAGCAATTATATTTAGAATTATGCTACAATTTCTTATTGCAGCACCTATAACTTTATAGGTCATATCATATATTTTCTGGAACTTATAAAAATATAAATTAGAAGGCATATTCGAGAACAATTGTATTTTTTAACCTACAGTAACAAAACATTTAATCTGCATGATAATAATCACTGAAAAACATGCTTATAAGCTTGAGCCCTCTACATGTATGTACAGGTACTGCAAGAGGATATATATAGAGAGAGAGAGAGTGAGAGAGAGAGTCAGAGAGAGTATATATTATCTTATGTCTCTGTGTGTCTGTGTGTCTGTATGTCTGTTTGTGTGTCTTTCTGTCTGTCTGTCTGTGTGTCTGTGTGTGTGTTCATTTTGTTTTTCATAAGCAAATATAGAAAAAAGGATATTTCAATATTGTTGCTTTCACCTGAAAAAGCACAGAAAGTTGGAAATATGCCTGTTTTCAGGTCTGAATAAGAATCCATCTGCACATTCTACATACCTATGTATGTATCTATCTATGTATGTATGTTTGTATGTAAGCTATTATGCTAATACGTATTTTTTCCAAGCTGAAATTTCAGTATAAACATAACTCAAGGATTTATCACCAAAACTTTTCTTCACTGAATTAAGCAGCTGTTAATCTTACTTCCTGCTGTTTCAGAATTGCTGACAACCTTGAAACTATTATTTTAGCAGATGTTTGGTACTAGCAGCATATATCAACTTTAACACAGAACATTAAAGTAAAACTGACAAAAACAAAACAAAGAACTTTCACATTGCTTTGGAACAAATTGCAACTAATTTCCCCCCCCCCATTCTTTCCAATACAAACAGTTTTTGTTATTGTTTTAAGCTGAATTAGGCAGAGGGGAATATAGAAATGGTTTTAGTATCATGTGTATGGGCAAAGATTACCAAATAACCTACAATGTGATGCAGTAATGGCTGAGAAGTTAATTTGCTTTTCTGTTCAATTTAGTCATCTGCCTCCACATTAGCTATAAAATCTTCACTCTTGGGAAAACATTAAAATCATATAGAAAATACTCCAGCTTGTGCAGAAAGAAGCCTGGAAACTCACATAAACCAGCTTTCTTTGGGGACAAAGCTATGAATAAAGAACTGTGAGGTATAAAAACATAAGCTCTTTCAGCCGTCTCAGTTCCAGCTGTCCTCAGTTACCTTCTAACTGTATTACAGAATTGGAAGTTCATATCTGCATCATCTTCTTGCCTGAAGGAAGGCCTGACACTGACCAATCAATATTGCAGAACAAACAAATCACAAGTTTCCATCCTTAGGCTGACCTTGAGGATTATAGGGTGAAGCCCTTAGTAGAACTGAATGGTGTAAGTTTTGTATTGAAATATCTTTGTTTGCAGTATAGAAATCACAATGTATGTTGTTCAAAACCCCTAAAACCCCAGAACTCCCCTGTTTCTGTCATAAGAAGATATACACATAAGGAGGGGTGGTGGTGAATCAGGCATTTATTTTGCATTCCCTTTTTAATTCTTGCTTTGCTCACTGTTTCCCCAATTGATTTTACATGCTCCTTTCTCTTTTTCCAGGAAAATGGAAATGCATTCACCCCCAAATGTTTTCATTAGAATTTCCAGACCTTTTCATTAATATCCATCAAAGAATTAATCCAGGCTTCTTGTTACTTCCAATATTTGTATATAACAAAATGACATTTTTAAAAGCCTACGATCACGTCTAAAAGTGTGCATGTGGGGGGAAAAATATCTGCCACTGAGTGACCCTCTCACACTTCACCAGGGCTTTCACTTCAACCTAAATCCATCTCTTGTTTACAAATGTTCATTATCCCCCTTCAAAATCACTGAAATAATTCCTCATCCCCAGGGCTGTACTGAATTGATCTGAGAATTAAGCAGTTTATAACTTTCTCTTTTCCATTGTGCTATCGCCAAACTTTGTTTGCTTCACCTGAAATAGTCCTTTGAACCAAACAGAAGAAATGCATTTCAAGTCCAGTTTCTTCCTTACCTGATTGAAGTCAATAAAACCCACGAAGGAAGGAGGAGGGAAGGGAAGCGTTCTGTCCCTTTTGTTTTTTTTTCCCCTTGTGGAAAGATTGCACCTTATTATTACCAACGTCTCTTTAAGTGTAGCAAATAAAAATATCAAAACGTAAAACGTTGCAAAGGTGGTGGGTGAAAGAAACCCAAGTCCGGGATAAACTCCGAAGAAATTTCCTTGTTCAGTAGGGCAGAGAATCTCCTTGACGTCCGATAAGCTCCTTTGCCAAGTTGCTTTTGTGTGAGGGATGTGAAAGAAGGGGGGGGGGGGGAGAGATAGCCTCGCGGCGCAGGCGAAGACAAGAGGACAGAGCGGGAATCCCAGATTCAGCACCAGCAGCCCGTGGACAGCACCAGCTCTTTCCCTCTCCAGTTCGGCTCACGCACTGAAGCCGGCAGCGCCTCCGTCTCTCCTCCTCACCCTCCCCGTTGCTACCGCTAAGCCCCAGCGGGTCCCGCCTCTCGTCGCCTCCCCCGTCCAAGCCTGGCGTCAGCCCCAGCTCTTCCTTTATTTGCATAGGAGCAGAGAAAAGGGGAAGCTGCAGACGGCCCCGTGACCAGCCGCCGTGTAATGACAGGCAAGGGCTGCCGTCAGGTTCTGCAACTGGTAGCAGCAGCCGAGCTCGGAACCCGCTTTGGGGGGATGGGGGGGGGACGGGAAAAGCTGTGCAAATAAACGCGGCCGTCGGAACTACAACGGCGATTATGTGCTTGAAAGAAAAGAAAGCTAAGCGCCGCCACTTTTGTGGTGAACGCGGAGGGGCGGGGGGAGAGCGGGAGGAAGTAAACGAAACCTTTTCTTTCCTGCTGCCGAAGAAAGAAAGGAAAATAGTAATGAAAAGAGGAGGAGATCCCGAGGGAGGGAGAAGCTCGGAATCTGTCCCCGCGCCTTTTCCCCGACCTAGGCACCTTGGAGAAAAGGCAAGAAAGTGTGAGACTCAAGGCAGCCACTATTTCTTCCGCTGTTCTGTACTGTATTCACTCTGGCTCAAAGAGGCAACAGCTTAAGTAGTGCCCTCCTTACTCTCCGTTTTTGGGAGACAGAAAACTGAAGGAGCAGTTTCTTCTTCTTCTTCCTGTGCCTGATTTGAATTCTTGATCAGAATATTCTGATATAACCTGTTCTTGAGACAAAGCTGTAATAAACAGGGGGAACTGATGGGCAGTAAATACTCTGGTTTCTACACAGGTGGAGCCAAATTAGCTTACTCTTCCATTGAAAGAGTCCAGTGCAGCAAATTGAGATAATAGTTACTCTCCAAACCATAGCTACCTTTTGTTTCCATCAATCCTTGAGAACAAAGTCCATCTTAATCTCTGCTGTGCCTCAAAAGCTAGAGTTGGCATGCAGGTAGACTATTCCAAAGAGAGAAAGGGAAGGTGGGCAAAGCATTATTTATCCAGGGCTTCTTTCTTTTAAAAGAAAGAAGAACGGAATATTGGACGAAGGTAGCAATTGCTTCTGCAAGCAATAAGACAAATGTAATGTCACTTATCTTACTCTCATTCTCATTCTGTCTGTATAAGAATCTGTACAATCAGATAAGATTCTTGCCAAGAAGAAATCCCATTCTTTTAATCTTATTGTGTCTAGCTGGGAAATATGATAGGCCCTCTAGTGCTGGAAAGCGAGGGAGAAAACAATGATTGCTGCTCCTTTTAGGCATTGCAATTTATGGCCCTGTTCATGGAAGGAGGCACCAAATCTTATTTGCTGGACTGAATTATTCCTTTGACAGCGTAAAGTTGGGAAATCCTGCTGTGCCATCCAGAGATAGATGGTGATTGAGAGACAACAGATAATGCTTCTACACAATCACCCACTAAAAGATTGCACAAAAGATGGTTGCCAATATTTATGACTGCTCTCTCTTCCCTTTTCTCTGTGCTATGCAACTTGTCTTTCTACTCATCTCTCTGGGTAACAAAATGTAAAGAAGTAGACTAAGCAGAGCAGTTGAGAGAAAACAAGTTATTCAAAGCAAGTTGTGAACTAGGAGGTTTTAAATCTTGTTTATGAGTCCTCCTTCTTAACAGTGATATGGATTGAGAATAGTCGTGGTTTTTTTTCAAGTTAGAGGACTTTGTTCTTTCTGTGGGGCGGGGAGGAAAGGGAAGAGGTTGCCTGGTTTGGGAATGAAAACTATTCAAAAGGTACATCAGTTTCCTCTACTGCCGACATCCCTTAATTTGTCTATACAGTCTGAGCTACTTCTGGTAAGGCTTCAATTCTTTGCCCTGAGTAGACCTTTGCAGTTCTTCAAATTCTGCTTTTGTGAATACTTTACTTCATATTAAAAATCAACATTGATCTGGTAGCCTCTGTTCCATTATTTCTGAGTCTGGATGTTGCTCTTTCCAAAACTGGTTCATTCTTTTTAGATATCCTCTTCTTGTTGGACTTGATTTATAATAACAGATCATTATTTCTTTGTTTGTATATTTGGATAAAGTTGGGGAAACACCTTTTCTTCCAGTGGTCCAGGAACGGCTGATCTTGGTTGCTCAGCCAATAGTCCTGGTTCTTATCTGCCCATTTGTCATCAGATATTCAGGAACACCAACATCTAGTGATATTCTTGTTGACTTGACAGAGAGCCATTCCAGTACAGCCATTCCTTTTAAGTATCCTTTAAGTATCCTTTTCCATGTCAGTTTCATAGCCTGTCATTTGTAGATCATTTGTACATCCACTTTTGATGTGCCATCTCTGACTTGCCATATAAATTGTGTTCATCATTTCTTCCATGACATCTTTTGGACTTGGTTCCACCACAAATCCGCGGTAGACTAAAGCGCGCTCGACGAAAGCGCGTACGTGACGTCATCACAGCGCAACGAAAACGGCACGCTGTGAGCGGTAAATTTAAAATTAACGTGAAAACCTTACCCTAACTCCCCCAAACCTAACCCTAAACCTAACCCTAAGCCTAACCCTTAACCTAACCCTAAACCTAACCCTAACCCTAACGCTTAACGTAACCCTAAACCTAACCCTAACCCTTAACCTAACCCTAACCCTAAACCTAAACCTAAACCTAAACCTAAACCTAAACCTAACCCTTACCTTTATGTGAATCGGCTTGCTTTAATTTAATTTTAATTTTAATTTAATTTATTTTTAATTTTATTTGTCACGCTGCCGATGACGTCACGTACGCGCTTTGATCGGGCGCGCTTTAGTGGACCGTGGTTTTGATGGGTCACGTTGGACTTAGACTATCCATAGAAGGAAAGGTTGATTCTAACTACCAATTCAATTTTTAAAAAGCGTCCATAAGCATTTTCAATGTTAAAATGTTTTGCATCATTTTATAAGTCCCAGTTAATCAGCTGTTAATTAGTGTTGGGTATTTTCCTCCTTTAATTAAAATATTTAGTTTACTCTAGAGCTCAATTTTTGAAATTGCTTATCTTCGTTTTGTATTACAAACATCCAAACAAATATATTTCCCATGGGAAGGATTCATTATAATTAAGTCCAAAATCATTTTCCATTGGACCTTAATTCATTTATAACTTTCCAAGATCAAAGTCTTATTTATATCTTTGCTATTTATTTCAATTTTTTTAAAAAAATTGCACGGTTATGGTTCAAATTTTCTTTCATTGAGAATTGAAGCCAAACTCATTCAGTATTTTCAGACTCATGATCTGAAGATCTCTAATAATTTTAAAATACTCAACAAGCAATTTCTGAATGTAATTAGAAAACAAAGTACGTCAATCCAGTGTTCTTTTGAAGGCACTGAGTTTGATGGCCACTCCCTTATCAGCCAGTTCTCAAAACACCCAGGAGATTGCTGCTGTTTTTTGTTCTTCCTTTTTTTCTTCCTTCTTTCAATTCTTTCCAATTGTTAGAGACCGTGGCACAACAAAACCATGCTCGTCAAAATAGCGGTGATAAAATCGCGTCGCTAAAGCCGCAATGTCATCACCGCGCGTCATCACCGCCGCAACAACAGCGCAGCAACAGAAGGGTGCTTTAAAACGGCGCCGCGGCAGAAAGCCGATTTAAATTAAGGTAAGGGTTAGGATTAGGTTTAGGGGTTTGCTTTAGGGTTAGGTTTAGGGTTAGGTTTAGGGTTAGGTTTAGGGTTAGGTTTAGGGTTAGGTTTAGGGTTAGGTTTAGGGTTAGGTTTAGGGTTTGCTTTAGGATTAGGTTTAGGGTTAGGTTTAGGGTTAGGTTTAGGGTTAGGTTTAGGGTTAGGGTTAGGGTTAGGTTTAGGGTTAGGTTTAGGGTTAGGTTTAGGGTACTGAGTGCTTCGGAAGGCGCGGATTTGCCCTCCACAATTATGTCATCGCGGTAGGGTCGCGTTTTTCCTTAGCACTTCGAACGGCGCGGATTAGCCCTTCGCGCTTATGTCTCCGCAGATAAGGGCTTCGTGGTATTGTGGTGGAACCGTTAGAGACTACCTCTTTCCTTGGCAAGATTTTTCAGAAATGGTTGTCATTTCTTCCTTCTTTGGATTTAGGAAAGTGATTAATCCAAGCTGGTTTCATGCTCAAGGCAGTAGTAGTTTCTAGCCTGATGCCTTAACTTATTTGATACCAAATAGCCTCTCAAACTAGTTCTCTTTGTGAACTTAATGTCCGTTAAGAAGCACCAATTCCAGTTGGGAGCAACATGGCTATTTTGGTCATCTCTCACTGCCTAAAATGCACTGGGGACCACTGTATTGCAGTCTCCTCGCAATGAACAGGAGATATGTGCATGATCTTCTGCTCTCTCTTTGTTTAAAGAGGTTCTAAAGAACTATTCTATTTACTAGTACTTAGTTCTTTGCTGTAGTGATCAGCTCTGTAAAAAGCCAATCGTTCCTCCCTGTATAGATTTCTATTAAAGGTAAAGTTACTTGATTTGATTAGTGAATATTATGGCAAACCCTTCATAGATATCATGGAGATGCTTAAAAAATATTTGCAAGGTGGTCTTTAAACTGAGGTTGCAAATTGATACAAAACCATCTATTACTTTTTTAAAGAGATTTGCATCTTACATTTTTGTTAGTTCCAAGCCCCAGGAATGACACAGTGAGATCCACTAGAGTCCTTACAGATAATAAACAAATGTTCTCTTCTGACAGTACATTTACCATAGTTTTGTCAGATTAAATCAATAACCTTCTAAATAATAGATATCCCCTGGGAGATTCTAGGTTATGGCTCCCTGAACTTTTGCTCTTCCAACCATTCAGTTCAGGACTGCATAGTCTCTTATCTTGGATCCCCATCTGGGAATCTGGGATGCTCCTGATGGCATTGTCCCACACTACTTTTGCTTCAGCTGCACATTCCATCATTTCTTAAATATAGACATTCATCTTCAAACAAAATCATTTGCTGGCTAATATGTTTCATCTAGTGATGATCTGAATAATTGAGTCAGCCTTCAGAAGCACAGACTATCAGCCTTCACTAATAGACACAACGTGTCTATCACATTTTTATATCAGACAATTTCAAGTCAACTATAACACTTTTCTGGGAAGAATATTGAGAGTCATCTAGTGATAGCACAATAAGGAATGATTGACCATATGTAGCTAAATTTGTTTTGAGTAACAGGATTAACTGAGAAGAAAGAAATATTCAAAAATGCTAGTCGTCTTTGATCAACCAGGGAAAGTTATATTGTAAGTAGTCAAATTTGCCAGTCTTGAAATCAGCCATGTAACATCAGTAATATTATATCAGTTTCAGATGAGTTTTTCCCCCAATATTCTCTCTTCTCTCAATGAATGACATCTCTATCCTTTATTGCTATTGTTACAAGCAGGTGGCATATTGTTTTCCCAGTTGATGATGGAAACATCAGCAGGTGTTCACTTGTCTAGATTCAAATAAACACACATAGTAAGAATTAGATGCCTGAATAAAAAGAGCATTATTAAGTGTAACCTTATAACAAATTGGGCTTTGCATTCTCTTGAAAATATCTCTTGAAAATATCTGTTGAATGCTAAATATTATCTAATACATAATATCTAAAATATATAACATCTGTTAAGCAAAGTCTATTGATGTGTATATCTGTATAATATGTACTGTATACAGAAACCATGTTTTCATTGAAAGTAGAAATAAAACTTTATTTTTCCCTTCCTATTTTGAGTTGTTAGCTTTGTTTCTCTGAAAAATAAATCAAGAGATTTATTCAACAACACACCGCAGCTTATTCCTAAATGCTTGCTTTCAACAAATTCCCCTCTTTTTTTAAAAAAATAAATAAATTAACAGAAAATAGCAAATAGCTTCCAGCGCAGATTATATTATACTTTCATTCTACTATAAGTGAAATGATAGTTATGCAATATTTGTTAAGATTAAAGTAAAACATCAGCTGGCAAATTGAATACTCAGGAATGCAACTGGAAAGCATTTCCACATTATGTAGTACTAATAGTATTTCTATTGTACTGGGTATTCCAGTTCAGCATTGCCTGCTGAATGTAATTATATGATGGCTATCTCCAGGTATGAGAGTAAATTTGTACTGAATATGAATGCTAAAAACTACAGGATGTGACAATTATGTTAGAGCAAAAAATATTTTTTTTAATGTAGTAACCATTTGCTGAACTTTGCTCAGTTAAAATAAACACACTAACATTGCTAAATGATGTTTTTGTGCACATGTGTTTGAAAAGGAGAAAGTTTGAAGAGGCAGAGAAAAAAATAATGTACCTTTTCACTTGCATTGGCAAGACCTGTATTAACTTGGAATCGTGACAAGAATTTCCTTACAATTATTATAAGGATTGTCTCATGGTATATTTATCTCAGTTGGTCTCCTGTCTAGGACCATAGATACACAATTTTCCCCCACAAACTACTACTTCCTTTGCTTGTTCCTTACCCTTATTTAGTGGCTATTTACATTTAGACATCTGTTTGGTTGTCTCCCTCTTAACTTAGAGCTACTGATACTTAAATATAACCGGAAAACATTTTCAAGAATGCAACAGAATATAGATGGCATTTAGATCCCAAAAAGCTCGCTTCTGTGTATCCAAATGTACAACCTAAATGTTGGAGATGTGGTTCTCTTGATGCTACATATTTTCATATATGGTGGACATGTCGTAAGGTTAAGGCATTTTGGATAAAAATATGGTGGATCATGCAAAATATCTTCAAAAGAAGGATAAAATTCACCCCTCAGTTGTTTTTATTAGGTATATGTACTGATTTTACAGCAGTGGAGATTAACTTGGTTCTGTATTTAATAACGGCAGCAAGACTCTTGGTGGCGCAATACTGGAAGAAGAAAGACCTGCCTACAATTCAAGAATGGACTTTGAAGGTTATAAACTTAGCCGAAATGGCAAAAATTTCAGCATATCTTAAAGAACATTCAAACGAGAGATATAAACGAGACTGGAAAAAATGGATTGATTATATACAAAGCAAATACGGGACTAAGAAACTCCAGATAGCTTATGCTTAAAATCAGTAATAACTTAAACTGTTAAAAATTTGGGTAACAGTAAGAAGCTGAGTTCAATGTAGAGATATTTTAGACTGTGATTGTCAAAAAGTTATACCATGTATGGGCTCTGGGAAGTCGGGGGGGAAGGGAAGGGAGGTGGGGATCTAGGAGGAGGGGGGAGGGGGAAATATAATATGTGTTAAATTCTAAAGCATGATTGCACTTGTATACTGTGGCTTTTTAATGTTAGTGTCAAAACAGAACAAACTGAATATATTGGAAGGTAATAGAAGTATACCGAAGGGAGGAGCTGAGTGAAAGAAGAAGGAGGGTGGAGAGGGTGGGAGAGAGGAGGAGGAGGAGAAGGAAGGGAGGGAATGGATTATAGGGTTAGGGTTAGATAGAGGGGAAGGGGAAGTAGGTGTAGAGGGGTATGAGAGAAGGAAGAATGAAAGTTGGAGGGGGTTGAAAGAGGGTGTATGGTAGGCTAAGGCGGTATATTGGGTTTGTATTGTAGGGGGCATTTTCTATAAAAGTGAGGGCTGTGTTTATTACCCAATGTTATATGCCTCGGTTATGCACAGTAAACATGTGATTGTATAGAATGAAATGGAAATAAAAAAGATTTCTGTCGAAGAATAAAATGTCAAAAAAAAAAAGAATACTATGCAAAGTATGCTAGTTCTTTTCTTTTCAATACATTTTTATTATTTTTACATTTAAAACAATGCAGTACGAAGTTGAAGTGATCATACATTCACATTATATACAGATAGTCTCAACCTGTTCTGTCCCCCCTTCTCTGCTCGTTCACAAACGGCAGGCAAACAAACTTAAAAGGAACTCTCTTTATCAGTTCTCAGCTCAAACTGGCTACGAGCCCAAAAATAACATAAATAACGTCTCAGACTAGATAACAGAATAGCAAACAAAAACTCTTACAAGCAATGCACTTTTCCAAGTGTCTTCTTGAATCAGGGTTACAGAAAACAAAGCACTTTTCCAACTGTATCTTACATAAACCACGACTGATGATCAATCAATGTTGAACGAACCAAGGAACGTTGACTCCTGCAACTAGGGCGTGGCAGCATCCGTCCTTTTATCTCCAAAACCCTACTAACGAGCCCCAGCTGCATCGTTAATCTTGCATTCCGAAAAGACTCACAGAAGACTGCTGCTGACTCACAAAACAACCATTAACAATTAGCCTATTTAATACATTGTCTATCCTTCTGCCCAATCACAATATATACAGTTTGTTCCAGTCTTGTCACCTTGTCTTAAAATCTGTTCCAGACTTTCAAAATATTCTGATTCCCCCTTATTTTTAAGTTCAAGAGTGAGCCTACCTGCTTCTGCGCAGGCCAACACTTTTCTGATTATATCTAGCTCTGATGGTGTATTTTCTTTTTTCCAATATTTTGCATAAGTTATAAAGATTTTCTTTATACACTGTAGCCATTGTTAGTTTCTGATTAAGTATCCAAAGTTTTTCCCACTTAGCCAATTCCACACTTTAACCGAAATTTTTCACCTGGCGACCATAGTTTCTTTGCAAAGTATGCTAGTTCTTACTTTCTATGTTTGCTATAGTTTTATCCTCAGAGCAATAGACTTATATACCACTTCATAGTGCTTTACAGCCCTCTCTAAGCAGTTTTCAGAATCATCATATTGTGCCCAACAATGTGGGTCCTCATTTTATAACCATGGAAGGATGAAAGGCTGAGTCAAATTTGAGCTGGTGAGAACCAAACTGCTGGTAGTTACCAAAATTAGCCTGAAGTACTACATTCTAACCACTGTGCCACTATGGTTCAGTGGTGATAAATTTGGATAGTAAATTTGTAGAACAGAATACAATAAGCACTAATTAAAATAAACCATTCTCTTTCCCTCAGTATGTACAATGAATGAGGTTGTAAATCCTCAACTTAGAACCACAGTTGAATCCAAGAGGCTAAGTGGCTAAGCAAGACATTTGTTAAGTGAGTTTTGCCCAATTTTACAACCTTGCCTGCCACAGTTAAGTGAATCACCGCAGTTGTTAAGTGAATCTGGATTCCCAATTTTTCAATACATTGAATGGACACTAAACAGAATGATTGTAAGTCAAAGACTATTTGTATGTTTCTCCACTAAACCTATTTTTCTTGTTTCTTTTGTATTTTGGACTCCTACTGTGGCATCCAATTTTAGAAGCTGTTGTTTAATTATTATTGTTTTTGCTCATTTATTGTAGACAAACTTTATTAAACCTTTTGGGTATTATGAATTGCTTACTATAATAGCATTTACTGCTGGTGGATAAAAACCTTCATTATTTGTCATGTGAGAGGTAATCACATCTGGACAGCGAGGTACAATTTCTTTTTCTGACACGTTGTAGTAAAGCAAAAGATGGAACAATATGTTTATGCAAATGACTAACTTGGCACATTGGTGATTGTTGAAACCAAAGGCTAACTTACACCACCATTACACATACAGCTGAAAGCTTATGTTCCATTAAGCCTTAGCTATACTACAGCATTAAGTAAATTTTGTTTATGATTTGTATCTTGTTCAAATATAAGCATCTATTATGTATTTTATGGCAAATATACATAGTGTTTTATAATTAGCTTTTAGGCATAATTTGCTTTATGTTTTGTTTGTTTTTGGAGCTCTTTAATTTGGATTGTGGTTAACACAACCTTGCCAGGTATAATATAATATGCTATATTGTGTAATATTCTTTACAATTTATTCTTTTTTTGCATTCCCCCTGTGCCTCCTTTAGAGCTGTTTATGTCTGCTTTGTTTTCATTCTCCAATTGCAATAGATAGAAAAAACAGTACTATTTCTATGCATAGAGATGCATCTTCTTTTCATGGAATTGTTTTATGATGCCTTATTAGTTTAGTCCTAGTTCTCTGGTACAAACATTTATATTAAAATATAATTCATCTTATAATATTCTATTTAGTGGGATTTGTTTTTTTTTAAAGGATCAAAGCACTAAGACACTGATTATTGACAAATGTAATAACGAATGAAAAACAGAGAGAGCATTAATTAGGATATTCCCCTCCTTCCTCTTTTCATAAGTCTTTTCTGACCTGAACAAGTCATGGCAAGTATTCTTGTTCTTTCTATTGGGACAGTTGATGCAATTTCAGCTGTAGAATTAGAGTTTATTCTTCAAAATAATGGCAATAAATGTTCTATGCAAATCATATAACAAATTAGACATATATGAATGCCCACGGAATCCATAGCAATGGCTGTTCACATTAAAATAAAACCAAAACATTGTTATGCCACAATTTCTGTCTCTTTTAGATGTTTGGACAATGTCACGATTCATGTACAAAAGTGTGAGGCCTACATTACAACAGCACAACACTGTTTTTGACAGTTTGCTGCTTCTGCACAGACACTACAGCTGGTGCTGCCAAAATGAGAAAAGTAAGGAGTCTGAGTCATATACACCTGTTTCCTGTGATTTGAGTTAACCTACTTGTTTCTGATCTCATTCAAGGAGAATTGGCTCTAAATAGTATATTATAAGGCCCCAAATGGAAATTACATCTATTATTTTGCATCAACTCCGTTTTTGAGAATTTGATGGATACTCAGCAAATTGCCCTGCCTAAGGGACCAAGAATATTTTTATACACGCACATCTTCTAGCTTTCAAAATTCAGCTGTTTTGTTTGGTTATTGTTTACACCAGGGGTAGTCAACCTTTTTATACCTACCGCCTACTTTTGTATCTCTGTTAGTGTCAGCCTCTGTTTTGCTGCTTGCTTTCGGCTGCCATTGAGACGGGGAGGAGGGGCATGGTATTTGGGTGGGGAATTTCTTCAGTGCTGGAGTGACTGTAAAAAGGGAGTTGTTCTCACCATCTACTGCGCATGTGCAGATAGAGGAGTTGCCGCCAAGGCCAACTGTCCAGCATACCAACCTGATGATGATTTTTGAAGATGTCTCCCACATGACACCTGTGGGGTGCACGGATTGGACTATGGGATGGGGTTACCAAGGGGAGGGGGTTGGGTCACATATTGATATCGCTGATTACGCGCACTTTTGCCTCAGATCTTGCTTTGCCTAGCTACTATCTACTCATGACCAGTAAAAGTACTCTTAATTCTGCAAAATGGAGTTGAGTGGTTTCTTTCTTGGTTACTGAGGGAAGCAGCCCTGACAGTTAATAGTAAAATTTTCTAAACGCCCACCGGTTCCACAGTAATGGTGATTTTATGAAAACCTAATGAAAATGTTTTTAAATAATGCTATGAATTTTTTTAAAAAAGTCAATTAAATTTAAAAAAAGGGAAAGTGTTTCAGTATCTGACAAAATCCCTACCGCCCACCATGAAAGCTAGAATGTCCACTAGTGGGTGGTAGGGACCAGGTTGACTACCACTGGTTTACACTCTGCTTCACAAAAGAGACTGTACAGCAGGGGTGTCAAGCTCACGGCCCACATGCTGGATGCATCATGTGCTGGCTCCGCCCTCGCCCAGTTTAGCCAAGGGGAAAAACGTCCCAATATGTCACCTGACACTGCCATGATGTCGTGGGTTTGGCAGTAATACTGTACAGTATTACATAGACTTTTCTGAATATGATGTCATAAAATAATGGAGTACGAAGGCACCTTGGAAAGCTAATCCAATTCTCTGCCCTAGGCATTCTCATACCATTCTCAGACACAACATTTTCAGACAGATGGTTTTCCAATCCTTTCTTGAAAATTTTGAGCAGTGGAGTGCCTTATTAAATGGCTTATTAAATAAATGGCTTATTTTTATTTATAACTATGGATCCCATTTTGATTATTGAAAAGACTATATAAATGGAAATATAACAACAATTTCAGTAAGAAGAGTGATAATGTGTATCAGAAACTTGCGGCCACATCTCTATAATCATACCCACCCACCCCCTCATTCTCTATCTATCTGTTGGTCTGCCAGTCTGGCTGGCTACCTAGCTATCTAGCTAATTATCTCCACCATCTCTATCTGTATTTGAATTATCTCTGATGTTGTGATCAATGAGCAGGAAGAAAGAGAATTAGTAAACTTTGATTGCCTGTTCCTCCCACACTTGTTCATGATGACTATAAATGGCCTAGTCAAAGTGACAAACTTCAACCCTAATCCTGCTCTTTAATTGCCATCATTTATACTAAGAGTTTTTGTGCACAGATTCATCAATTAATGCAGAGTCTGCCTCCTCACTGTTCAGTCAAGACAAAGTCGCTCCCTTTATTGCATTTTCTCCGTGTTAGTCAAACGGTTCAAAATAAATGGAAAGCAGACATTGCCAAAAGATACTTTCCTCTTCTCAAAAAATCAGAAGTCTGGAAGCACCCTTTCCATCCAATAAAAATTACTAAAATATGTAAATTTTTATGAACTGCAGCTCGCTTCATCAAATGCAGAGTGGCTAGACTGATGCAGGATTGAAATTGGGATGTTATGGGAAGGAAAGGAGGGGAAGACAATTGATTATTCTGATGCAGGTTATGAGAGTGACCTTTTTTATGGAAAACAAGGAATATATAGTAGATGTGTGCACTGTAATTTAGCTTTATTTTCACACACACGCGCGCACACACACACACACACAGGGCATGGAGAGCTAGCTATTCAGGTCACAGATGAAAAACATGAATTGGCTAGAATTTGAATGCATATACTTAATAATCTTAATTTTAAAGAAAATATTTTTATGTGAGGAGTGGAAAAATTACTAGTAAGCTTGAAGCATAGTGAAAATCTGGACAAGCTTAGGTGCTCCCAAAAATGGGGGATTTTAGTAATGGAATTAAAAATACTTATTTGGAAAGCCTTTAATTTTGGATTATATATAGTGAGTTAAAAATGCTGTGGAAAAAATAAATATCTTTTACTTAGCACAATTGAAAGCTCATCTGTCTGAAAAAAGCCTGGAATAGTTTCCCAATGGGTAGTGAAAAGGTGCTAAAAAGCTTATGACTAATGTAAAAAGAATCTGAAAGAGCATAGAAGGTTTTGTTTGTAAAATTACACTACATTTCTAAGTCAACATTGTAATGCAGTGATTTACAGAGAAGAGTTGTTCACTACTGCTTGTATGGTAGATTCTTTGTGTGTTGTTATTGTGAAGAAGCTTTAAAATGTGCTTCTGATGTGTGTCAGTTTATAGACCAATACTTCAAATACGTTTCAACGTGTGAAAAATTGAATATCTGAAAAATTTAATATTAGCATGCTAACATGTTTTTATTTAACTGTGTTGTTAAAAATGGAATTCAAATTTTGGATAAATTGGGAATGACAGGAAACAACCCTCATTGAATCAAATCTACTTTTGGTCCAAAAGGTACACTTTAGTTAAGGCACATTTATTTTCTTGTTTATCAACTTTATATGGTATCCCAACTATCCAGGGGTGAGTTTCCGGTTCGGTTGGAACGGGGCCGGCGGCGTCCTCGTGCACGCGCGCGGTGCACGCATACGTACTAGCATCTGCGCGATGCTCCAGCTGCTCCTGGACGATCGTGCAGGCGCTGTATGTGTCCTGCGCATGCGTGGAAGCACAGAACTCATCAAAACTGGGTAAGGACCGCGGGCGGGCGGGCGCGCCCTTCGCCGTTCCCGGAAGTTACTTACTTCCGGGTTCGGCGACCAACCGGTTCGCAGGGACCGCCACAAACCGGTTGAAACCCACCCCTGCAACTATCCCAAACAGTGAATTAACAGCATAACATACAAAAATATTCCACGTTGAGCCGAGGTGGCACAGTGGTTAGAGTGCTGTACTGCAGGCTACTTCAGCTGACTGCTAGTTCGGCAGTTCGGCTGTTCAAATCTCACCGGCTCAGGGTTGACTCAGCCTTCCATCCTTCCGAGGTGGGTAAAATGAGGACCCGGATTGTTGGGGGCAATATGCTGACTCTGTAAACCACTTAGAGAGGGCTGAAAGCCCTATGAAGCGGTATATATGTCTAACTGCTATTTCGATTGCTATTAAAAATCTCCAACTAATAGCTAGGCTCCAATGCCTGACAAAAAGATAGACCTTCATAACCTTCCCAAAAGCTAGTCAGACCAAGGTCATCTGTATCTCTGAGAGGAGGCTCTTTCATAAAACAGACACAAGCGGATTATGCTCTCTCACTGAGAGGATCCAAAACATGTCCATTCTGCTACATCAGATGTGGATAAGTTGCTACAGCCAGTTTGCCATGGCCAATTCACTACTGCCATCTCAATACAGGACAACTCAACATGGCCAATTCACCATGGGCCAACTCATTGCAGAACAATCAACAATTCAATTTAATTATTTAAAATAATTTTAAAAATATTTCCATTTTTGTCATTCACATTTTCTTTTGTCTCTCCTTTGGCATTCTTTCTTTAATAATTCTATTCCACAATGTCTTTGATATTAGTTCTCTTGCAGAAAATTGACCATAGCAAATTGTCCCAACCAAAGTTGGCCGTGGTGAGTCATTTGCCGCAAGTTGGCTCTGGTGAGTTGGCCATGGCAAGTTGTCATAGACGCCTGCTAGATATGATTGGGTGGACTGAAACCATTGTGGAGAACTGCTTTTGCAAGTACCTTGCCTTATCCATGCAGAGGTTTAAAGGTGACAACCAGCAACCTGAATAGCACTTGGCTGAAAGCCAGTGCAGCTTAGTCTCCCGGTGACAGGAAACCAGTTGTAAAGTTATAAAACGCAGTTGTTTCAGATGTAGCTAATGGTTTAACTCTGAGGCTCCTCTCCTACCAATTGAATGGCAGTATCACTTTTAGGGATCTGACACTGAGAATATAATGTAAATTAATAAACTGATTTTGTATCACCTGCTACTGTTCTCTTTTACTATGATTTGTTCATATTTTCATATCCTTATTAAACATGGCCTCATTCTGGCTTCTGTGTTCAGTTAGCATAATCCCAAGTAGTTTTTGGTTTACCATTGTTTGAAATGAATGAGGCATGGTTGGTTGTCCAGTGCATAGCTGGCATGAATTAAAGAAAAACAAAACAAATAGCATGTATACAATTGCCATTGATTTTCTTCCTCTTTTTCAGTTTTGGAAATACATCAGCTATTTAGAACAAATCCTTCCAAAGTAAAATATTTCATTTCATAATGCTACATTGCTCATTTCTTGGAGAATTGTTCTGTTCTGATGTGAGTTAATACCAATCTGAAGGAAACTCTGATTCTCTGGAGTATAAACAGAAATTTCAACTGAAAGCTATACTATTTAATACGTGCATGTGAGGAATCCTTTCGGCACTTTATGACTTTAGACTGCAGATAGAAGAAATCACATTATTTATTTGTTTAGCATTATATCAATATCACAGCTTTCCCCTTTGTGCTCAGGGATTTATACAAGTGAGTTCTGCTTATTTTTTCTCACAAACCACAAGCTAGCCGGGTAACATAAGCTGAAAATTTGTGATTATCCCAAAGTTACCAATGAACTCTGGGACATGGTGGCTCAGTGGCTAAGATGCTGAGTTTGTCGATCAGAATTGGTCAAGCAGTTCAGCAGTTCGAATCCCTAGTGCTGTGTAACAGAATGAACTCCCGTTACTTGTCACAGCTCCTGCCAACCTAGCAGTTCGAAAGCACATAAAAATGCAAGTAATAAAATAGGAACCACCTTTGATGGGAAGGTAACAGCATTCTATGTGCCTTCTGCATTTAGTCATGCTGGCCATATGACCACGGAGACATCTTCAGACAGCGCTGGCTCTTTGGCTTTGAAATGGAGATGAGCACCGCCTCCTAGAGTTGACTAGCACATATGTGTGAGGGAAACCTTTACCTTACCAATGAACTGAGTGGGACATGAACCCAAAACCCTCTAGGTCCAATCCAAATCTTACATATAGAGCAAAAATGAAATATCAGAGTGCAACTAAACCTGTTTCCCCATAGACTAGTTCCAAGAAAAATCCATATGCAAAACTACTTAATGGTATAACTCCCTTCATATCTTCTGTGATAGGCTCTCTTTTTCTTTTTTAATTTAACTCTAGTGATAAAAAAATATTGACAGAAAAAGAAACAGGAAAATACTACATGTATATATTATAGAATGAAACAAAACCATATATATTTATATCAAAACTCTTTTATCAAAAATAATTGTCATGAAAATTTCTGTGGGGTTAGGGCTGCAATTCAATTTCCCATTATCTGCAAAAAATGTAGGAACATATTTAGTGGTATACAAGAGCAAAGATTTTGGGCCCGGGTTTGGTGGGTATTTTGGAGAAATATTAAGAATTAAAATGACAATGAGAGGCCTTTTGGAAACAAACTGATTATATTTTCCCGCTCAATCACTCTGTAATTTCAAAAATATTTTGAAACCATACTGCAAATTTGACAAATCCCCACTGAATTTCAACTGTGAGATAGCAGTAGCAATAGCAGTTAGACTTATATACTGCTTCATAGGGCTTTCAGCCCTCTCTAAGCGGTTTACAGAGTCAGCATATCGTCCCCACAGTCTGGATCTTCATTTTACCCACCTCGGAAGGATGGAAGGCTGAGTCAACCCTGAGCCGGTGAGATTTGAACAGCCAAACTGCAGATAACAGTCAGCTGAAGTGGCTGCAGTACAGCACTCTAACCACTGCGCCACCTCGGATCTCAGAATGCAAGGATAGTTGAGGCCTATGGGTTCCATTTGCTTTATTTATTGATGGACAGAACCCATTAGGGATTATTTTGTAGACATAATTAAATCAGGGAGATAAACTAATCTTTAAAATAAAGGATTCTTCAAACTCTTAGTTACTGTGTTGTTTTTCAGCCAGAGCTATTTTTATATGCTTAATTAACCTTGATAGAATAAAAAATGAAAAAAAAATACTTTAGTTTTCCAGTGTTTGCATTATAGTAGTAAATCTGAAATCTGACCACAAAAATGGAATTAAATTCTTGTATTACAAGTTTTTATGAATCTTGGAGTAAATGGACAAAATCCTACATTAATTATAATTATTAAAGACTGTCCTACAGCCTTTACAATTTAAAGAGACAATTCTCTCTAAACAAAATAAGTAATTAAAGGATTATTGCCATCAGAAATAGTAATATGCACTTTAATTAATATAATGTAATTATAAGCTAATAGTATTGCTTGCTAAAAAAGTTCTGAAACAATTGTTTACCATCAGCAAACTGATTTATCAAAAGAAAATCCTAAGTACTCTTAATAACCTAACAACAACAACAACAACTTCAGAATTCAGACTGACAGGCACTTGGCCCACAACACACCTGACATAACAATAGTTGAAAAGAAAAAAGTATGGTTCATTGACATTGCAATACCTAGAGATGCATGAATTGAAGATAAACAGCAAGAAAAAAATTACAAAGTACCGGGAATTGCAAATTGAAGTTGAGTGACTGTGGAAAAAGAAATTGTGTGTTGTCCCGATTGTAACTGGAGCCTTGGAGCAATACCTGAAGGGATACCTCTCTATTTGGAAATTCTAAATTTATTGGACTTGAACATTCTGATTCTACAAAAAAACCACCCAACTTGGAACAGCTTATATCCTCCAACATTACCTTAACAGTTCCTAGGTCCTTGGTTAGGACTCGAGCTGTTGAGCTACCAACCAGCCTCAAAAACTGTGAATATCACTAAAGATTAACTACATAATAATAATTTATTAATTATTACTATCAGTAATTACTGGCCTAATATCAGTAGTAGTGGATGTGGTTTAATGTTGATTTAACATTGTAGTAGACCTCTAACATTCCAAATGTTTATGATTGTTTTTAGTTTGGGGATAATGAAAACCTTCCAAAATATCTTTCCAAAACTTAGGTCTATTAAATGAAGGATCTGATTGCTAATCTTTTTGTCTTCAAGGAATCATCACCATAATTAAATGCATAAAACTAAGGAAGACTCATGGCCTTGGGGACTTTCAATTTCATTGGGTTAGGCTTTAATTTCATGATATACTTTTATTTCAATTATATCATGAAACTTTTTCCAATGGGTTCCTACTTTTTAGTTTTAATCAGACAAATTTGCAATTATTCCTAAGCCAAATAAAGTTCCTACTATGTATTTTAATTGCAGACTTTTTTCTTATAAAAATGTAGATGCTAAGATTTTAATATCCGTATTGCCTATAGAAAAAAGAGCTTTTTTATCTTAATTGCCCATTTGTCTCAGGTAGAATGACATCTGTTACCATATTGATCAGCAGGGTTTGATTTGGCTTCTCTAGTTGGCTAGATGGGTGTCTCCTCCCTCCCTCATTGCTCCATGTGCATCCCTGATGAAACCTGGTGGAAGAGGACAGCCATCCCAGATAGAAGGAATATCAATGTTCGGTTAAGGGTACAGAATAGTTTTTATCAGTAAACCAGATAGGCATAAGGCTGTCTTCATCTTTGTCTGCTGATCTCTTGTGATGTAGTATGGATCTTTACCAATGTAATAACCCTATTCTATTCATTTCTGCTTCAATTACTATTGACCAGATTAAAGATTTAAAAACTCTGAAGGGCTATGGAGATTTTCAATCATCCAGGTCATAATTGTCCCAAAGGTACATTTTAAGAGGTAACTGGGTTTTCTTGTTTTTCTTTGAAGATGTTTAACTTCTCATCCAAGAATTTTCTTCAACTCTGACCGGATGGGGTGAAATGAAAGGATTTATATTCCTTGCAGGCAGCTGGTCACTTGTATTCTTTTAGAGTCATTGAGGCCACTTGGGAATATATCGGTGTCCTCAGGATCATTTGAGTAATTCAAATGGGTGTGAAGCCTTATTGGAACTGCTGAAATGACTGTATGTAGACTGGAGATAGATGATGTTGTATCCTTGTATCCCCCACATGCTGAGGGAAAGCTGTTCAGTTTTGACATAGATGACCTTCTTTTACCCCTCTTTCTAACCAGAGGTCCTCTCTGCCCAAAATGTGGACTTTGCTATCTTCAGAAGATTGGCCATTGTCTGGCGATCCCTCGGGGGAGGGCCTTCTCATTGGCTGGTGACCTCTCGGGGGAAGGCCTTCTCTGTAGCTGCTCCGGCCCTGTGGAATGATCTACTCGTAGAGATCCGGACCCTTCCCACTCTCTCGGCCTTCCGAAAAGCCACTAAAACCTGGCTATCCCGGCAGGCCTGGGGCTGTTGACCTCACGAATGAAGTCCGGCCCCACCAAGATTGAGTGTATGTTGCGTTGCTTTTAAATTTGTTTCCTCTCTCCCTATTTTTAACTTTTCATCTTCTTAGTCTTGTTTTTGTAAGCCGCCCGGAGTCCTACGGGATTGGGCGGCATATAAATTTATTAAATTACAATTACAATTAAATGCAGATGGACTGCTAAATTTAGTCCTGATGGGTTTGTTCTCCTTTGTTGTGCCATGTGTTTATGACATGGTTGTTGGAGGACAACAAACCCATCAGGACAAGATCCATCAGGACAAGATTCAGCAGAGGAGAAGCAAAAGGTTTTCAGAGAAAAACAAGGAAGTCCAGTGGCTTCTTGAAAAAGCACCTTTGGGAAGAACTCTACTTCTGTTTTGACAGAGATTATATCATAAGATATCCCAAGTTTTGAAATATAAATTAATTTTGGGTGTAACTGAACCTTCAAAGTAGTATTATTTTAGATATACTCACCTAAAGTTGTAATAAAGCTGCTTTTAAAGCTTTTGTAAAATTAGATTTCTACAAGATTAGAATCTTATTTAACTGAAGCACATATTATTGCACTATTTAGACCTAGTAATATTCTTGCTTTGCAAATTTCACTATAATTGGAGGTTTTGGGGGAATTAGTAACCTACTTTTATACAACATTAAAATGTTAAACAAATTTATATTAATTATTTATATGACCTTGAAATAATGAGCTTGAATGTCCTGTCTTAAAAAATTCAGTGGGAAGTTATTTTAATGAACATGAAATTAGTTTATTTTTTTTCTTAAAATATGGTTAATATAAAAAAACCAGTAAATGCTTCTGTAACTAAATTTCTGTGCAACTTCAGAGAATTATTTAATAAAGATTAATCACAATTGCTTTGGTGTTGAAGGTGAACTCAAGACATTGGAAAATTAACTAATATATTTTTGACTTAGAATAGAATAGAATAACAGAGTTGGAGGGGACCTTGGAGGTCCAACCCCCTGCCCAGGCAGGAAACCCTACACCACTTCAGACAAATGGTGGTTATCCAACATCTTCTTAAAAACTTCCAGTGTTGGAGCATTCACAACTTTGGGAGGTAAGTTGTTCCACTGATTAATTGTTCTAACTGTCAGGAAATTTCTCCTCAGTTCTAAGTTGCTTCTCTCCTTCATTAATCTCCATCCATAGCTTCTTGTTCTACCCTCGGGTGCTTTGGAGAATAGACTCCCTCTTCTTTGTGGCAATCCCTGAGATATTGGAACACTGCTAACATGTCTCCCTTAGTCCTTCTTCTCATTAAACTAGACATATCCAGTTCCTGCAACCGTTCTTCATATGTTTTGGCCTCCAGTCCCCTAATCATATTTGTTCCTCTTCTCTGCACTCTTTCTAGAGCCTCAACATCCTTTTTATATTGTGGCGACCAAAGCTGGATGCAGTATTCCCAGTGTGGTCTTACCAAGGCATTATAAAGTGGTATTAACACTTCATGTGATCTTGATTCTATCCCTCTGTTTATGCAGCCTAGAACTGTGTTGGCTTTTTTGGCAGCTGTTCCATACTTCTGGCTCATATTTAAATGGTTGTCCACTACGACTCCAAGATCCCTCTCACAGTTACTACTATTGAACTCTACCTGTGCATTTTGTTTTTCTTGCCTAAATGTAGAATCTTACTTTTTTCATCGTTGAATTTCATTCTGTTAGATAGCGCTCAATCTTCAAATCTTGCTCTATTGCCAACAACTTTGGGCAGAAATGAACATAATTTTAATGTGACTGCATTAATCATTGCCTTTTAAAATGCATATTTTAAAATATGTATTTGAGATACATTCCCTTTATCTCTTACATTTGTAGTTTAGCACAATAATAAAAATTGTTCACTGAGGGCATTGCAGTGAAATATAGAAAAGTATTATTTACACTGGGTGGTAAATCTATACTTCAAATATCTACAGTTTTTCAATATCTGATTTTTTTCCTTTGAAAAAGGCAAAGAGGACTTTTGAGCAAATTTGTAAAAATTATTCATATCTAAATGGATAGGTGTTTGTTCATCTTTTGATCATTAATTTGAAGGTTACATTATACTTATAACATTGTTGGAAGTATACTATTCTTTTAGTATAATAGATTATGTAAAATAGACCTTTAATTTTATTGAATTCTTTTCATTGTTGAACAGTGTTCTCTAAGTAATTACCATAAGGTGTGGGTTACTTTGGAGTAAGCATGCCCAACTTGAATTATAAGAAAATGCTATGTTTAATTCACTGGATCTACTATTAATTGTATTGTATAAACTGTCCAGCTTTTTCTTTTTTAATTCTGTTAAAGTGTCACAAATAGTTCATTTAGTGATCATTCAAAATTAAAACAGCATTGCAAAAAGTGATGTATGTATGTATGTATGTATGTATGTATGTATGTATGTAAAGGTGTGTGTGTGTGTGTTTGTAGCAATAGCAACAGGATTTAGACTTATATACTGCTTCATAGTGCTTTATAGCCCTCTTAAGCGATTTACAGTCAAAATATTGGCACCAACAATCTGGGTCCCATTTTGACTTCAGAAGTATAGAAAGCTGAGTCAACCTTGAGCAGTGGAAATGCAATACTGCATTCTTACCACTATATCGTGCGCTCTCTCTCTCTCTCTTTCTCTTTCTTTCTCTCTCTCTCTCTCTTTCTGTCTCACACACAGTCTCCCTCCCTCCCTCTCTCTCTCTCTCTCTCTCTCTCTCTAGTAGCCAAAGTCAGATTCTTTATACCCACACTGAAAATCAGATTTTGTGTGTGTGCGTGTGTGTGTGTGTGTGTGTGAGAGAGAGAGAGAGAGAGAGACTTTCAATAATTATTTAATTGAATTATTGAATTCTTTTGTAACTGAAAAACTCCATGATCTTACTGGCACTATGGAATGGCACTTATTGAGTAGATTTTATTGATTTAAAAGGACTTTTCCCATAATAAATATGCATGAACAGAATTGAACTTTACAGATATAAAACAAAATGCATATTCCCATATACATACAGAAATTGAAACTAAGCAATTTCTGCAGTAGAAAATAATTTATTTTAAGAGATATCTTAGGGCATCTATTGGCAAATCTTAGTATTGCACCAGAAATAGTTTGCATTCAATCATTAACTATATATAATTTTATTAATAAATAACATGGTCTGACTTTCATATTACTAAATCTAGAAGTAATAAGAGAAGTAGAATTTTGTTTTGAAGTGTGCTTATATTCCTATTTAGAAGTCCTAATTATTTTTCTATGAAATAAACTGCAACAGATTAGTAATATCTCTTTTTAAATAAATTTTCAGTACATTATTCCACATCTTTTATGTGCATTCACATATATTCCAACAAAAATAGGGACTCATTTATTAGACATGTACTCTGTGCTCCATCTCTGATAAAGTAAGGAATCCAATTAGTTTTATTTCCTTTAAAAAAATGAATTTGCTAACATAGAAACTGCCTTATACTACAGTAAAACTAGTTCTTCAGTTAGGACAGCATAACCTAAAATCCTATAGCTCATTAGAGCCTCTGGTAGATATGTTCCCCATCAGCTGCTGAGAATTTCAGGAATTAAGCATTTTTATATATGTTTAACTTAACTAATTTGAGATCATTAACAACTTGTAAAATGCTTGATAAGACTGCAGTTTTAGATATCTTTATCAGGAGCTGAATATATTATGTAAATTTGGTAAAATGCTGTCCCCTTGGTATAGTTTCTTTATCTTGAGAACAAACTTACCCTGGAATTATCTTAAGCTCAAAACATCTAAGTTACCTTCAAAATTAACTTCTGTTCCTTTTTTTTTACAGCTGTTTATTTTGCCTCCATCGTGCTTCTTGCTTTTCTTTTCTTTTCCTTTACTATTCATTTTCTTTTGTAAGATTAGCAATGGCCTCCACTCCATCTTTGTTTTCTGCTGTTTCTTTTCCAGTGTATTTATTCTGTTTTCCTTCCACACTTACGCTGAAGGTTATCTTACACTGTAATACTTAGATATTGGATGCACAAGAAGAGCCACCTTGGACTAAAGTTTTTCAGTATCTAGCCAAAATGACAGATTTTTTTTTTCATAGTTACAGAGGACTAAAAACATTAAATGTCCTACTACGAGTATTCCTTCATAGTGTTGGAATTACCATGCAGTAAGATGAGTATTATGTATAAAGTAGGCCCACTCTGTGTCAATACCACTCTTTGTATAGCAAAGAGTTTTGCTTCAGTGTTTTACTTTGGATAATAGCACAAAGCATCAAGGTGATGTGAATACATCTCACCTGGCCAACTAAATTCCAAAGGAAATGGCTTCTGCTGCATAGGCACAGAACAAGCTTTTTGGGGGGAAACTAAGAATGTGGCCATTCCACCCAAGAACAAGGAAAAGGAATTGAGTAGTGCAGTGGTCTAGAGGTGGAACTCTCGCTTCACTTTCAGGAGCCTGTGAGTTTGATCCTAGGCAGATATTTCTCTCTCTGGGCATACTGAGAATATATCTGCTGAACAAAATTCCACATTGGTGACAGGAAGGGCATCTGGCCATTAAAAGACTCTGCTAGTCCCATTTAGTTGCCCAGACTCCGCCCCACAAGGTGTTATGGGCTTGTTAAAAGAAATAAAGAAGAACAACAACAAGGAAAAGGAATGAGGAGAAGCAAGATATACATAATGGTATGATACTACCATACAAATGACATGGCTTTCAGACTTTTGTCAAATATCATGATTTAAATACATAATCATGGCTTTTCTCTGATGCCATTACACATACCCAAATTTTAATATCATTTTGGACAGTTAGAGATTATTTGTTCAATTTAAATAGCTGTCCATCTCACATAAAAGATGCTGATGGCATACTGCATTTTCTCTTTGAAGATGGCGTTGAAATCAGCCAGAAATATCAATAGGACATCAATTTTATTCTTAAAACTTTTTAAAAAATTTATACCATGCCATTTATCACCAAGTTTCAATGCGCATGCATTCAAAACAATTTACAAATAGCCAAAAGAATTGAATGACAACAACCATCTTCTTTTACAAAGATGTAGTAAAAATAGTAGGGGGAGTGCTATACTTACCATCATGAGCTCCAGATTAAAGCCTGAAATCTATAAATAAAGAAGCAACACTGAAAAATACATGATTGGCAATACCATAAGGATTTGCAGTTACCCTAACTAAACGAGAACTTCAACTGGAACAGGCAAAAATGTGGAAATTGGGGCTACATTGTTGTACTTCTCACACCAACTAACGGGAGTAATATTGTATTTTATTAACCAATAAGGCATCTGATGGGATGCAGAGATTAAAAAGAAGTTGAAAGGGAAAGCTTAGACCTATGAACAAAGTCCTACTTTTTATATATGTGTGCCATGCACATTAAAAAGAAACAGGTGTCTCCCCATTTTGGCTTCTTTAATAAACTTCAGAGATTCCCTTGAGTAATGTTTTTAATTAATTACCTGCTCAAGGTCTGGATTTTTGAGTGACTAAAGCCATCGGTACAAAACTAGCTGTTTAAATTTGTATCAAGGACCTTGGCAGATTTTAATCAAGATACGTGGAGGAAAATTTGCTTCCACCACAAAATATTGTTTTTTAATCAGGGAAACGTCTGATTTTCCAAGGATACAAAAATGTGATTTAAAAAATATCCATCTGGATAACTAGGTTGTTATTCCTATGTAATCTGGATCTTTCTGCATTGGAGGTTCAATTTAATTAATAAGCTAAAATTCTAGAAGAGAAGGGCTCACAATACTGCCTAATACATCCTCAATGGGATGGCATCCATTCATGCATATAAAACAGATGAGCAATGACTAACCACTGTTTTCTTAAGATTGTCAAAGGATTTGGGGTATCAGGTAAGAATTATTTCTGTTATGTTATCTGCAGCTCCCAGAAGATCTAAGTTTTTTAGGTAAACATCCATGGAAAAATAATCATTCTGAAGATATTTATATAGATATTTATATAGATATTATATATAATAGATATTTCTGTTTTGCTATAGTTCACCATCTGATTCATTAAGTCAAATATTTTACTTCTGCAAAGGAGTTTCCCAGCTTTTTCCTTGATGCAGAGATAATTGCTTTAGTTCACATGTTTGTCTACAAGGTGTCTTTTACTTTCCCCATGTTGTCAATATCTAGGTGATGGAATGTGACGTTGAATGAAATACTGTATCCGCCTTACCTGTTTGACTTGTCTCTTCCTCTTTTATTCATGATGAGTAATTTCTTTCAAGAAAATAGAGGCAAGAAGCTTTCTTCATATCCATTTACAATCCATATCATGTAGTGTTCATTTTTTTCTCTTTTAATTTCACGTAGTGTTTAAATACTTTTTGTTCACACCACAGTTCTGGTTTCGGCATCAGTATACTAACCAATGCGTAATAAGAATTCATTCCTTAATCTAGTGTTCTAAAGTAGAAACTGCAGAATTCACAGCACAGATTTGGGAACGCTTCTTTACAGTAAGGTAAAGATTCGTGTTGAGCATGTTTTCTGATTATGATAGGGACTTTCAATGTAATTTAATAAAATGGAGATGGTTTGTGATGGCCTTCTTGCAGAGTTCTTTAAAAAAAAAAACTTCCCAATTTAAGACTGGTACTTACTTCAGTTATTTTCAAGTAAAGCAAATTTGATTGCGTACTCCCACCTTCTAGATTAAGGTAAATTAGGCATAAAACAGTCCATCTAGAAATGATGCTGCCTTACTCATGTAAAGATGTTTTCTTACATTTGGAAGAATGTAGATTGAAAGATTGGAACTGCACATATTCAATCCCATAACTAAAGTTATGTAATTCTTATTTAATTGAAAATGAATTTTCAGTGAGTCTGTATTGACTCCTAGATTGATATAAATATCCATAGAAATGGATGAACTGAAAACTAACTTTTTCCTATACTTTGTGATGCATTAGGCTTATATTTATGCTTTTATTATCTGCAAAGTTAAAAGGTTTTTTTCCCTTTTTCATGTCAGCTAATGATGCAGAAAAAGCACTACATTAACACATCTGAACAATTCAAGACATTGGCTCAAAGGCATATGGCAGATCATATTTCCAATCTTGGAAATAGGGCATTATATTTTCAAAAAGAAGTGTGAAAAGCTGTATTCAATTTGTTGTTATAGATCTTTGATCTAAATGTCTACAGTATATCATGGCTTTGTTAATATCTGATTTCTTGCTTCTGAGTTTCTAAGCCTTGGTGGCAAATTCTGATTATTGATCATGAATGTTGCTTCTTATAAGTTTTTTTTGAAACAAATAAACCAAGATTGATCAAGGTATTTGTTTCACCTTTAAAGGATAAGCAGAATATCTCTTTTACCATTAAGATAAAATTTCTGAATAGTTAGAGGTGGGGTGGGGAGAGATGAGAGACATCATATCCCTAATAAGAGCTAAAGTCAAAGTGGATAAAGTCACTCTCCCCATCCCATCCTATTTCATATAGAAGGCAGTCACCAGTAAGCCAAGTTTGAAAGTTAGAAGTCAGTTTCAAATTTTTGAGTGAAAAGCAAGCATTACATGCAATTTAATGCAAACACCCCCTCCTTTTTTTAACTTCAAAATAATATCTGCTCACTTTTATTTACTCTCATTCAATAAATAATGAAAGCACTGGAACATACACTTCATTTGACTTCATTGACATTTATTTACCATTATCATGTGTGAACACTACTGGAAAATGCTTAGTTCTGACAGAATAGGAAAAAGTTAGGTGAGTTGCCAAAAAATGAGGAGCCTAGATGCTGTTCAAGAAAGATGTACATAACATACAAACTTTTACTTAAGAGGGAAAAATATACACCCACTGGGAATATATTACAGAAAAATACTGCAATACATGGAAACTGCACAAACTATGTAATACTGCACAAACTATATAAAATAGCAAATAGCAATTTGAAGAAATAAATCAAACATTGCACATCCAACTGTCTAATTCTTTGAGAAGATTCAGAATATATGCAGCTGTAACTGCTGACTTGTAAGCGGAATAACAGTTTTCTGATGGCTATGTTTTATTTTGTTTTGTGATTCTGAAAACCATAGTACGTGGGTCAGGTTCCTTCATACCTTCAAAGAAGGCTTCTGTGTTTGTTTGCTTTTGTTTAAGTATGCTAAGCATGTAGCTTTCATATTTTCTTCCTCCAACTAGTGAAACACTGACCCATCAAATTATAGTCAGAGAATTGTAAATCAGTAAGTTCACATCAGGCTGAAGAAAAGGCTGAAGTAGCATTGTATAGGCATCATGCTATTCAAACTATTTATACATGACCTGGATGAGGGATTTAAAATATAATTATCTTTGGTTGACACAAAGTTAGCAACAGAATAGTATTGAAATTCAAAACCAAAGAAAAATGTTAATTTCTTCTTTGGGGTAGGGGTAGGATCAAAGTCATGATTATTGAATGGGTGGAAGTATGCTATGCAACAGTACATACAAAAGGAACTGCTAGATTGGCACATCACAACCTGAAAATAAGCAAACAGTGTGATGCAATTGTAATAAAAACAAATGCAATTAATAAAAGTATAGTATCATACAAAGATGCACCAATAAAAGTATAGTATCATACAAAGTATTAACAGATGCATCAATAGAAGTATAGTATCATACAAAGCAGTGTTGGGATTCACTTATCTTCCCTACCAGTTGCAAATAGGAGCATAAGCAGTTCTTGTGCATTATGTCAGGGCAGGTGGACAGGGTTCCACCACAAAACCGTGTTCGACTAAAGCGCGCTCGACGAAACCGCGTAGTTGACATCATCACAGGGCAACAATAGCGCAGAGACAGAAGCACGCTGTAAACACTAAACCTAAAATTAACCCCTAAACCTAACCCCCTAAACCTAATCCTAAACCTAACCCTAAACCTAACCCTTAACCTAACCCTAAACCTAACCCTTAACCTAACCCTTAACCTAACCCTAAACCTAATCCTAACCCTTAATCTAACCCTAACCCTAACCCTAACCCTTAACCTAACCCTAAACCTAACCCTAACCCTTAACCTAACCCTAAAGCTAACCCTAAACCTAACCCTTACCTTAACTTGAATCGGCTTGCTTTCAAAGCACTATTTAAAGCACCCTTCTTTCTCCGCGCTCGCTGTTGTCACCCTGTTGATGATGTCAGCGACGCAGTTTAATCGGACGCGCTTTAGTCGAGCGCGGTTTTGTCGTGCCACGGGTAGACAGAGCCTCCCGCAGCTGCCACTACCAGTTTGCCTGAACCGGAGAAAACCGGCTGAATACCACCTCTGAGACGAAGTCGAAAGAAGCAATTATTCCTCTTTATTCCGTCTTGGTATGCCTACATATCTATTGTAGCCATTGCTGAACATCAAATTTTAGTAAGTATTTCTAATTAACAAATTAGACAAATAAGGATGACAAATGTCAACGCCATTGATAACAATCATGAAGATGGTGATGTTTATCCCTTCCAACTCTTGGTGATTCTATGAGCCAGGTCTCTCCACATTTTCCTATCTTGCACTACTTCTTTGAGTTGTTCTATGTTCTGGCTGGTGTCAGCTTTGATACTGTCCAGCCACCTTGTTTTTTGGAAGCTTGGTTTCCCTTTACCGCTAACTCTTCCAAGCATCATTGTTTTCTCCAGTGAATTTCACCACATGACATGGCCAAAATAAGTGAGATATAATTTTGTTATTTTTGCTTCCCAGGGACCTGTCTGGTGTTATATGCTTCAGTACTTGCTTATGGGTCACTGTTCCCAGCGAAGGAATACTCAGGAGTCTTCTCCAACATCACAGCTCAAGCAAAATGATTTTCTTCCTCTCTTGTTTTTTAAGTTCCAACTTTCACAAGCATAGGTAGCTACAGGGAACACAATAGAGAGGACTAACTAACATTTGGCTGTCAGGCTGACGTCCTTGCTTTTCCGTATTCAGCTCATATTCATCATTGATGTGTGACCGAATGCAATCTGTCGTTTTATTTCTGGGATGCATTCAGCACTTTGAGTGATCTGCAACCCTAGGAAAATGAATCAAGATAAATAAAAACCTAGAAAGAAAAAAAACTTAGAAGCACTGGGTATATTTAGTCTGGAGAACACTAGATTGCAAGAAGATTTGATGACTGTCTTCAGAAATCTGAAGGATTGTCATGAAAAATATAGAACAGAATTGCTAAGAATTGTTTCAGGGCAAAGAACAAGAAAGGATTTATTTGAATTACAATGAAGAGGATTTCAGTTGCTACCAGAAAAAAAAAAGATTAGCAAATGATTGAAGCAGTTTATCAGCAAAAAATAGCTGGTGGTCTTAAGGAATTATGCATTCATTCACTATTATTTAAACAGAGGATGGAGAGCAGAGGTGGGTTCCAGCTGTCACTACGGCTGGTTCGCTTGAGGCCGCGCTGCACACACGCTTGATGCTGCTGGTTCCAGCGATCCAGGTCACCAAACCACTACCGGTTCAGCTGAACCGGTCTGAACCGGTAGGTACCTACCACTGATGGAGAGCCATCTTTTGGTATCTAGATTCTTGCAGTGGATGATCTTCATGATATCTTCCAACACATATTCTTTTGATTCTTTGATTCTGCTTTCTGTGAAGTGACATGATAATACCACAGTGGTCCAAATCAGAGACAAGTCAGTTTTTGGGTGGGATCTTTGAACCACAATTACATTTTTTTAAATTCTCCAATGGCTGCAGAAGAGGTACATATTTATGCACTTACATAATTAGAATAGACAGGACTGACATTTTCAATCTTATTTTTCATTGTTTGGAAGGCAAAGAATTTAAGTGAAAAACAGAACACAAAGCCTTGCAAAATTTCATAGGACCCACTACCTCATATGATAAAGGGAGAAAACAGTGGGAGAGAAATCATATATCTGAAAATTATTATCTTTGCCAACAAATTTCAGTTGTGATGTTGCTTAGTCTCCTTCAGATAGGCACTGTGAACTAAATGCAACATCAAGTTTTAAGTTACTAGTTCCTGTTCTAAAACCATACAATGGCAGCTTCATGTGCCTGTAGAAATGGTTGAGGGACTGTTGTTTGCAGATGTTGTGACTTAGTAGGTAATTTTCAAGAGATATATACAAGTAGTGAGGGATCATTTTTCAGCAGCATGTACACTTTTCTCTTGAGCTAATCATTAGCCTGAAAAAGAGAAGTTTTATATCAAACAACTCAGGTAAAGATTTATGTTCCACCACAAATTACTATGGGAGACCAGCTGGGGGATATATTCACATGCTTGGAAAATGTGTTGTCTCATGAATCAAATATTGATGATGGAATCACAAATCAAATGGCCAAAGGTAGCATAACTCTGGATGTATTTCATGAGTATCTATTGAGGAAGATCAGTGTAAGCCATGAAATTGCCTACACCATCAGACATGGGCCGCACATTAATACACAGAACCATTTTTATTCAAGCAGGTTAAAAAAAATTAATAACAATTACAAAACAGCATTATATTACTCTGCTTAGTTTTGCCAGATAGCAGGTTAGAAAGCAAGAGCTAATTAGAAAAGCATAATTAAGATAATCTGAAATATCTTTTGAATTTGAAATGACAATCTACCAAAAAATAAATTTTAGGGACAATGGATACAGGCAGGAAATAATCTCAAGAATGCTGACAATATATATCCAGCTTGTAGATTCTGCTCCATTTGGGGACATTATTTCAAAAGATTTCAGGGAAATCCTCATGGGTGCTATGTAACATTGTTGCCTTTTTAAATTGGGAGGTCACTGGGAGCATGTTTGAATGTCCTATTTTTGTTGTTGTTATCCTTAGAGCACCATAAAAGCCTAAGAGAAGACTTTATGCTGGAATATCTGAAAAGTATTCAGTGGGAGCACTTATCTAGCCTATGTTCGACATTCACCATTTTCTTGCTTTTCCCGTCAATCTTTGGAAGAGCTTTTTATATAATATGGCTAACATATTACATTATTTTGTCTTATATCTTAAGAATTATTATGCAAGTCTACATTCTATTCCCACATTCCAATTAAGAGAGAACTCCCATGATCATACAGTACTTTACTGTATTGGATATCTTAAGTTATCATAATAAATGTATTCAATCTTAATAACGATTTGGAGGAGATAGGTTGCTACTTCTGGCTTTTTCTTTCTTCATTCATAGGGTATATGTCAGAGGTGGGTTCCTACCAGTTCGCACCTTTTCGGTAGAACCGGTTCGTCAAATCTACCGAACCGGTTAGAAAAGGTTTCACCAGTGGACCCAGAAAGCAGGCCACACCTACAGAAGAGGTTCCAAATTTTTTTTGAAACCCACCACTGGTGGGTGTATAATGTCCCACAGTTATCTACGCATTAATAATGATCTAGTAATATTTCCTTATACATTTTAGGGACCTTTCCTTACATAATTGGTGTTTTCTTTCATACGTTTGGATTTCTAATTTCTGTTTCCATTAGTTGGCAATTGCTAAAACCAATCCCACGTGAAAAAGTATTCAAAACCTTCTTGATTTTAATTGTCAATTTATTTATTCCTGCACATTGTAATATTTATTCATTTACATATCTCTGTTTTTCCACTGTTGTGCAAACACAATTCCAGCAGCTGCTAACATGTGTAAAATTAAATATATATTATACTCCCTTTCAAATAGCCAACAAAATATTTCTGGTTTTAATTCCATATCTTGCTTTACCATTGCTTCTAACCACTAACTTCTGAATAGCTACTTGGACCAACCTAAGTACTAATTCATAATTTCATATCCAGTCACATGGGCGGCAAGCCACTCCCATCCAGTCACATGGGTGGCAAGCCACTCCCACAAAGGAGGCCACACCCGCAGAGTAGGTTCCAACAATTTTTGAAACCCACCACTGGTATATGTAGAACCCAGTCCAGAGATGGTATTCAGCAGGTTCCTCTCCAGTTCTGGAGAACCGGTAGTGGAAATTTTGAGTAGTTCAGAGAACCGGTAAATAACACCTCTGACTGGCCGCACCCCCATCTATTGTCTTCCTCCCGAGTCCCAGCTGATTGGGAAGAATTGTGGAATTTGCAGTAACCTTGTCCTGGAGTGAAGAAGGAATGGAGATTTTACTGTATTCTTCCCCTGCCATGCCACGGCACCAAGCCATGGCCACAAAACCAGTAGTAAAAAAAATTGAATCCCACCACTGACTGACTCCACTATTATCTAATTAGAATGTGAAAGGACACAATTGTCTCTACCTAAGTGAATGTATAAGCATTGCAATCACATATACTTTCATGGAAAAATGTCCTAGTAACCATAAAAACAATTTTCAAGTAGTCTTTGAAGCAGGATATTCCATGAATCCTAGCATACTAGCTGATATTAATGCTATCTGATATTAATATTCATATTCATGCAAAAAAGTATCTATTTCTTCTGACATCTTGTGTGTAATAAATACGGTAATACCGATTTCATGAGAATTTTTTTTTCAAAGAGAACATGCAATTATTCTAGAAAAAAAAACAATTTATTGTAATGTGAAGCAAAGCAATGGAGATTAGAAACAAAGCTTCTTTATTAAAATACCCTAAAACTGGGCTCCCAGGCAACCAACCAAATATAGCTCTGAATATAGATTTGCAAAGGATTATATAGGAGATAGAAAAGGCACGTCAACAGTCATTAACAAAAATTACATTTGCATAGGCAGGAAGAAGTCCTCAATTTCTATCGATATCAAGCAATCCCCAAAGGTTTTATATCTAAGCAAGAAAAACCAAAGGTACAAGTACAAATTAGGCTAAACCTTGCTCGGAAACTGCAACTGTGAGAGGGCCTTGGAGTCCTAGTGGACAATCACTTAAACATGAGTCAGCAGTGTGCGGCGGCACTCAAAAAAGCCAATACAATCCTCGGTTATAATAAACAGAGGCATAGAATCAAAATCACACGAAGTATTAGTACCCCTTTATAAAGCCTTAGTAAGACCACATCTGGAATACTGCATCCAGTTTTGGTCACCACATTACAAAAAAAATGTTGAGGCTTTATAAAGTACGAAGAAGAGCAACTAAGAGAGCCGAGGTGGCGCAGTGGTTAGAGTGCAGCACTGCAGGCCACTTCAGCTGACTGTTATCTGCAGTTCAGCGGTTCAAATCTCACCGGCTCAAGGTTGACTCAGTCTTCCATCCTTCCGAGGTGGGTGAAATGAGGACCCAGACTGTGGGGGCAATATGCTGAGTCTGTAAACCACTTAGAGAGGGCTGAAAGCCCTATGAAGCGGTATATAAGTCTAACTATTGCTAAGATGATTAAAGCCTGGAGACTAAAATATATGAAGAACAGTTTCCGTAATTGGGTATGGCCAGCCTAGAGAAAAGAAAGACTAAGGATAACATGATAGCAGTATTCCAATATTTGAGGGCCTGCTACAAAGAAGAGGTCAGTTTATTTTCCAAAGCACCAGAAGACAAGACAAGAAACCATGGATGGAAACTAATCAAGGAAAGAAGCAATTTGAAATTAAGAAGAAACTTCCTAATGGTGAGAACAATTAACCAGTGGAACAGCTTGCCTTCAGAGCAGAGGTGGGTTGTTCCCAGTTTGGCCTGGTTTGGCCAAACAGGTAGTGGCAGCAGCCGGAGGCTCTGCCCACCCACCCGGATGCTTCTGCACATGAAGTGTTGCACGAGAGAGAGCACAAGCAAACTGGTAGTAAACTGGTTAGCAACCCACCACTGTTTCAGAAGTTGTAGGTGCTTCATCGCTGGGGATTATTAAGAAGAGACTGGACAGCCACTTGTCTGAAATGCTAAAGGATTTCCTGCTTGAGCAGGGAGTTGTCAGGGTTCCAAATAGCATCCAAAATTAAATCAGAGACCAAGGCAAAGTATTGCTCAAAGTTCTAATTTATTAAGAGACCATGTTGGCACCTCTGGGAAAACCGAATCTGAAAGCTTCCCAGTTTTCCCCACCCAGTTGAAAGTTCAAGATCTTGCCCCCACACCCACAAGTCCATCACATAGTCCAATCTTCCACTGCCATGCTGGCAGTTTCACCCATCCAGTTCCGGTCAGGTGCAGAGGTGCAGAGACAAAGGATGACCTTGGATTCCTAGAAAGGAATTTTATTTTGGCTACATAGGATGTAAATCTCCCCTCCCATTTTCCCACAATAGAAAAGGCATAATAGAAAGTGTGGCAGGCCAAAGATCCAAAAGGAATATGGCTGCAGGCCTAACAGGGGTTGGACTAGAAGATCTCCAAAGTCCCCTTCAGCTCTATTATGATAGATTAAAACCTCTAGGCTGATTCCAGAGTGTCACATTCATTTCTTTTACACTACCCTTCACCTGACATTTTCACGTACTACTTCTGCTTGATTCTGCACCTTGAGTTCCAATATTCTACATTTCTATCTAATAATGCAATTTTCTGCTAACACAGGAAACATGATTGAAACTTAAAAATAAAAGTCTAAACTAAGAAAACCCACTTTTAAATAATTCTAACTTTTAAACTTTTCACAATATATGAAAAATTACACTTCTGTTGACTAACACATTACATTTTTTGGATGTGACAGGTACACCCAATTATTCATGGCTCAATAATTTACACTAATCCATACTTTTGTTTCATTACTTTTTTCTGTATCGCAAGACACTCTATCAACTCGATTCTCTATTGGACCATCAATAAGAATACGTTCCTTTTCCCATCAGCCAAGAATGAGTTACAATCATTTCACTGCCTGTCTCCAATAGTAAGGAATGTACTTGAAATTCTAAATCAATATTATGTTTATTTTCTTTCTCCTTTAAGATAAAGCATTGGGCTCTCTCTTAATTATCGTGAAGATAAAGTATCCTTTCCTGTAAGGGTGATCAAAAATCTCTTAACACAACAAAACACAACATCCTGAAGTAGGCCTTATTTGATATATTAGAATACATATCTATGGATTACAAAACCTAACTAACCACAATTTAAGCCTTATTGTAATTGTGTGAAAAATATATTGTTCAAGGACAAAACAATTTGAAAGCATTTTGTAAATACTGAAGAATGACAATAGTGCAGATAGGATCCTTTTTCTTTTTTCTTTTATTCTAACATATGTTTTATTATTATTTTTAAACATACATCCATTCTGTGTGTGAACAGTTGATTCTGAGTATCATTCATATTAATCCAATTCGCAATAACAGTTTTAGTAATCTCTATCACATCTATCAAATTTAAGTAATTCTCATTATATTCTTCAAACATATCATGAAGAAAAATGCCTAACTCCTTATCTTTGTCTCTATCTTCATCTAAATATTTCTCTATTAGATATGAACAAATTTGACTAGGTATCATTCATATTGATCCAATTCACACTAATATTGCTAATAATCTCTATCGCGTTTATTAAATTTATATAATCCTCATTATATTATTTCTGAAAGCACAGGTAAGTATAATTTAAACATTTTTATACTTCATACTTCAATCGATCAGTTTATTATAGTCTTAGATGAGAAACAAAAACACCCCATAAATATTCAATTTAAAATTCTAGTATAAAATAATAAATAACAACTAAACTCTATAATAAAATATGGTCTATCAATTATAATTTTAAGGTAAAATACCTAAAATAAGTGCTGCCATTACAGCAATTCCACTTCCACCAAAAATACATTTTCAAAGGAATTCATAGGACTATCAAATTTCAAAAATGTCTTAATTAAAAATGTAATTCATTCTGAACAGTTAATGTGTCATCAGTTTACTTTATGTATGTATTTATTTATAGGATTTATTTGACTGCCCAACTGAGATTATTGTGACTGAGTAGCCAAGAAAAACCTAGTTACAATTAAATAAATAAATAAAATAACAAAAGCCAAACAAATAATCGATGCAATAAGAGAATACTGGGGCACATTAGCAACCATCCCATGTTCCACAGACTGACTCATCTATCATCCTGGTATAATTCCTGGAGAAGAAAACATATTTTCAGAACCTTTCTAATGCCTATTGGGGCCTGCGCCAACTAAATATTAGAGTTGAGGGAGGCTATTGGGATGTTTCTAGGCTCCCACAAACATCATGTTGGTGATGAGCAAAAGTTATGGTGGGAGTAATGGTGAAGGATCTCATGGAGCAAGTCTTAGTGTTTTGTGCCTGTGCTCTTTTCCAATGTTCTGATATTGCCTAGTCATTAAGGAATAGAAGTCCTGGATAAGGTCTGTTGTTACTTAATGCCAGATTATTCTATAAGAAGAAAAAAAATTCATCTGAATTTTACTAATGGATGAAGGGCCAACTTGCTATGTTTAATCAACATCAGATTGGGCAGGGAGGGATAGTTTCCCCCTCTGAAATGTGCCCATCTGGGTATTGAGTATGGCACTACATATAGACCTAGGGTAGGACTAGGAAGTGGCATAATTATTCAAGAAATTCTTGAAAATGTTAAGAATGCTAATCTGCAGTTAACTAGGTGGGAAACCCAATGTGGAAGGCTGTTGCTCATCATCAGATGTGACTGCTTAACTTTCCTTTTGTGCAGCAGGATGTCAATCTCTTCTGTCTGATTTATGGCTGACTAGACTTATGGTTCTTGGCAATTTCAACCTGCTTTTTTTAGGATGCAAAGTTGGAGAAAACTACCATAGTAACTATGGGCCTGATCTAATTTACTGAGGGCAGTATCAAAAAATCAAATCCATCAGTGGTGGGATTAAAACATTTTTTGCTACTGGTTCTGTGGTTGTGGTTTTGTGGGTGTGGCTTTGTGGGCGTGGCTTTGTGGGCATGCAGGGGAAGGATACTGCAAAATCCCCATTTCCTCCCTATTCCTGAGGGAAGGTTACTGCAACATCCCCATTCCCTCCCCTCCCCACTAACCTGCTTTCCAACTCCATTTCCCAGGAAGATTAGCTGGGAGGTTGGAAGACAGTGTGGGAGGAGCCAACCTATTTGCCAGTTCCCCGAACTACTCAAAATTTCTACTACCCATTCTCCAGAACCTGTGAGAACTGGCTGAATACCACCTCTGAAATCCATGTTCTAGACTTATTTGTTTCTCTCTGGATTTGGGAAACATTATCAACAGTAACGTAACATCATTAAGAAATTAGTCCCAGTTCTTGTCTATAGGGATTCAGTCTGACCATCTCAGCCATCTGATGGAGCTGATTGGATCACAGAGAATACATGGGCTTTTCCTGAGGTTCGGATGCATGTTTCAACAGGCCTTAGTCACCATTTTGAATGAGAGAACAACAATGGCCTTCAATCAAATTTTATAAGATGAGGAGACTATACCTTCAGGTACTGCTGTTTAAAGTACAGGCACTTTTACAAAGAAACTGGCAGCTAGATTGATATCCTGATATTGATTGTCTGAATTGTTTTGAGAGTTTTGAAGAATGATATACCACCATTTGTGTATTATTGCTAATTTTGCTTGCTATTGTGTTATTTTAGAATTTTAAATTATTATTATGGATGCTTTATTCTACTTTTATTTATTTATTTATTTATCTTATAGCACATTACATCATATTTCAGTGGGCATGGTCATAGCTGAATGATATTGATTAAAGGCAAAGAATCTGAATTTTTGACAGTGCACATCTGTAAAGTTTCCGCACAAATCATGCCCTCCATAAGTGCCTCACTTTAATCAAGTGATAATATGATGTTGTAAACAGCAGACTGATCATGAATAAGTTTCATAATTTGTATTCATGTTTTACTGAAACTAAATGTTCAACAATTTATGAGACTATTGATCTGAACGCCCCTCACAAAAACTCATAAAAGCAAACATTAAGAGTAACTGACAACATGGAAGATTACTCTTGAAATAAATTTTGCAATGATACTAATACTTAAATCACTTATTATGTTACTGCCAAACATGGAAGCAATATTAATCTAGTAATCAGGGTTAACAGATGCCAGACAAAGATTTGGTGAAGCAAAAACGTAGCGAGTATGAACTGGAGAGTCAGACAACAAAGAAATAAAGTTACATTAGAAGAAAATCAAAACAGATGAAAGAAAATTATAATCCACATGATTGAATTGGATTGGAACAAGACATTGTTCATCTCATTTATTCCACACGTTTTACCTCTTCCAATTTTTTTCAAGAAGTTTGTGTACTTTTGAAAGCATTAATTATCATGGTAATATGGGTGACAAACAAACAAAACAAACAAACAAACAAACAAGTAAAAAAATAAAGGCACTGCTTGTCAGTAATGATAATTATCTGAAGTTTGCAGTCTCCACATTCGGTGACTTTGATACTGGGTATACAGATATTCACATTGATGCAAACTCTGAAGTGAATATTGATAGAAAGGAGAATATCTAAACAAAGTAATATAGTATGAGAATAGGACTATGGGTTTAACTGGTCATAGAAGGAAGAGGTGTGGATACAGAATTAACATAAAATGAAGATTTTTAAAAGAATTCAGGATGGATATGTTAAGATCACAGGGGATTCTGGAGAAAAGAAAGTGAGTTATGGGACTTTAGCTGGTAGATAACAGTGTTACAACAGCTCAAATGGATTGGACAGCTGTAGAGACCATTGAAGATGAACTGTTGGGTCTGGTAATCTCTATACAGAATAAAGTTGGTTGATAAGCTTCACATGGACTGAGCAGTTCACGTTAATTAGGGTTTATGGAATGCTGGACAGATCAAGAGAAGGCTTATTAAAATGGAACAAAACATAAGGGACATTCAGTCCAGTGGTGGGTTCCGGGAGGTATGCCCCGGTATGGGCGTACCGGTGGCTGCTGGGAGCAGCAGTCACCGTACCGGAATGGTGCTTAGGAGGCTCACCCACATACGCTCATTCCTTACCTGTATTTAAGCCAGTGATGTGCAGAGGAGGCAGGGGGGGCACAGCCTCACCACTCCCATCATGAAAAGAAAAAAAAAATGTAAAAGGAAAAAGGCAGGAGCTGCGGTCAGGCTAAGCTAGTTGCTGCCTCACCGTGGATGACTCTGCTTAACTGTTTTAAAAAAGCCTCTAAAAAAGCATCCTCTACTATGAAGCAGGGAACTATGTGCCTCATCTAGTCTGATTTTAGGCATTTTATGATTACTTGAGCAGAGTTAAGCAAGGGTTAAAAGCCTAAAAATTCCTGGCATAGGTGAGGCACGCTATTCTCCTGCCTCATAGTAGAGGGAAGGGCTTCTTCGGAGGACCTGAGGCAAGAGCAGAGTTGAAATCCTCTCTGAAACAGCTGGAAAAGGTACGTGTGGATCCGAGGGAGGGGGAGGAATTCAAATTTCATCTTCCTGGTGTGGGGCTTTGGGCAAAGGCTGGAGGGAAGGACCATGGCTCGCTTGTGCTCTCCCTCCCCAAGTGTGGTTTGATTGCAGGCAGAGCCATGTTGCCTTTTCAAGCCTGTAATCAGTGAAGCTGGGCTGGATCCTTCCAGGCTGGGGGAAAGTATGTGTGCTTCAGTATGGCTCTTTGACTGGCTTCCTGCCTCCTCCTGTGGTCTCCTCACTGGTGCTCTCCCTCTAATCCAACTTGTGTGTGTGTGTGTGTTTGTTTGAGAGAGAGAGAGACTGAGAGAGAGAGAGAGAAGGGGGTAGGAGAGATAATCCAATTCAACTTCTGTGTGTGTGTGTGTGCTTGAGAGAGGGGGGGAGGAGAGAGGGAGAAAGAGGGGAAGGGAGAAGAAAAAGAAAAAGAAAGAAGGAAACTTATTTTGCAAAGGAGAAAAACAAATGTTGTCACTTTAAATTGGAAGTGAGCATGCCTGGCTGTGGAATTCTGGGAGTTGAAGTCCACAAGTCTAAAAAAAATTGAAACCCACCACTGTGTCAGTGCCTCACCAGCCATAAACCTCACCGCACATCACTGATTTAAGCCAACCAGGCCATTTGCGCATGCACGTGCAGTGTATGGCGCCTGTGCGATGCTCCGCCGAATAGCTGGAGTATTGCAGGGTGGTGGGTGTGCATGTGTGCATCGCACACGTGCCCATGGTGGATTCCCAGCCCCGTACCGGTTGTGATGGGATCCAGAACCCACCACTGATTCAGTCCTAGCGCTGGATTGAAGAAAGATTGATTTTTTAAAAAAAAAAAACCTACAGTCTTACCTAGCTGAGAATAACCAATCAAACCTAGAGTACCTGTTAGTTCTTCAGTCTGAAAGTGGGTGTAAACTAATTTTGTGGGGTCATTCTTTGGACTTAAATGGTAAATAGCTCTAGCAAATAAGAACATTAACTTATTGAGAACAGATATATTTAGGCTCCTATTATATTGTGTTAAGATTTGTACATTTAGAAATATCTACTTTTTAAAACATTGGTAAAATGCAAAAGGCTATGTTATACTCTACCTGGCTAGATAAGAATGGAGTTATCCAATAGAAGGTAAAACAATTATCTGTGAAAAACAGAACCATTCGACCTTTAATAACATTTGGCTACTGTATATGTCTATATTTATTTCTGGAAACAGTGAGAAAGGAATGGAATAGTGTCTTTGCCATTCATCCAGATCATGGAAACTGTGTTTCTATATCCCAGGTAATCTAATAGTTTTGCACTGACTGAGCCAAGAAAGAAAGAAAGCAGGGGGTACATATATATAAGAAAATGAAATAAAGGGGAAACTGCTACCTAGAAACAATAGCTGGTTTAAAAAGAAAAAGAGTAATTATATTGGAGCCTGGTGTTTCAGGAATAGTAACTAATTGTATGAGAATTAGTAGTAAAGTGTGATCCAGAATCTTTTGAAGCAATTATTTCATGGCTGTACCGGATAAATATTGTTGAAAGGATACTTTCTGGAAAGTGACTATTTTAAAATCGAACTGATCTGTTGATACTTTCATTCTACATTTTGCAAGAAAAGAGTCCTAAATCTCACTACTGCAGAATGAAAAAGGCAAGGCAAGGCATTAATATTAGTGTGAATCTTCTCTCTTGTACTCAGAGCTGAATGGACAAGATGGGATTTCTGTAACATTCCAAAGATACCTTAGCTGTTCTCCCAAATGCTAACTCAATTAGAACTTGCGTGCAATGCCTAAAGCAATTAAGTACAATGGGACTATCAAATGAAATGTGAGAGTCAGCAGATCTTATACTCCCCAAGAACAGTAGCACAATCCAACTTGTGCTCAGAAGCAAAAATTATGCATAATTATATAGCAAAGCATTACAGATAGCTGCATGGTCGCATTTTTTTCACCGGCTGCATTAAGTTTATTTGTCCCAATGACTACATTAGCTTTCTACATCAGAACTATAAATAAGCATTGTGCACTGAGCCAATAATGATTTAATAATGGGCAGATTTATTTCCAATTCTACTCAATTTCATACCTTTTTCTTTTAAAAAAAAATCTTCCAAGAGAATGCATTTTTTGGAATGATTGAGACACTGAAAGTTCAATCTCTTGAAAAGACAATGTTTGAAAAAGAGGAAGAAGTTCTCAAAGCCTGTTCCACAGCCCATGATCCAGGAAGCACACAAGGACAAAAACTGAATCTTGGCAACTACAATCAGAACATCCATTTCTTATTTCTTTCGAGACCTTTTGCAGCGTGGACTGAGTTGCTGTTTATGAGTCAAGATCTCACCTGGAAAAACAACATGCCCTTGATGATTGGCAAGGCCCAACAGAGACTTCATTTCCTTAGCGTCCTGCAAAAAAATCAGGTGGAACAACGGCCGATCACCTCTTTCTATCTGTCCACAATATAAGGTGTCCTCACATACTGCATTACAGTATGGTACACTGGTTTAACTGCTGCGGACAGGACAGAACTACAGAGAGTGATCAATTCAGCACACGAAACCATTGGTTGCCCTCTAAAACCACTGGATGACATCGCCAGGTCTCGCTGCTTTATCAGAGTAAGGAAGATACTCAGAGATTATTCATACCCTGGTCAGTGTCTCTTTATACTTCACACCATTGGACAGAAGACATTGAAGCATATCTAGCTGAATAAACAGGTTTTAAAATAACCCTAACTCTAACCCTATCCTTGGGCTGTCAGACTCACGCGGAAACGTATGACTAGCTTTTCTTTTTCTTTTTTCTTTTCCTAATTACTTGCATAGGGATTATTCTTAATACTATTTATGTAGTTGGTATTTTTTTTGTCATGGATTGCACCAGTGAGGCTAAAACCAATTTCATTGTATACATGATGCACAACAACAATAAAGGCTATACTATATGAGCTACATTGCTAATGAACTCCTTGCTTAATGTCTCACTGTTTATTTCTAACATTCCTCTGACTTCTTTCTACGTCTTCTCACAATTTCTTCCCCGCGTACCTCTGTTTAACAGGTGTGATTCTAACTCAGTAGGGCAAAGGCACAATTCAAATGCCGAGTGTGGGAATATGCTGGATTGTAGATGAGCAAATGAATTCTTTATTAGTTATAAATTATTAATTAACCTCCAAGGGCCTTCCAGCTTACAATTTCATTGCAGCATGTCTCAGACCACTGGATCAAAGGCGAGAAATCTCAAAACTTCCTTTCCAGAAACCTTCACTCTATGCAGCTCAACCCCAGCTCTTTCCTTAGGGAACAGCTTTGCAATGTGTGCTGCTACGGTCTCTCTCCCAAGAAACACCTCCTCCATGTAAGACAGACAAAGCATTCCCACCTGAGTTGCCTAATTAGAAATATAAATGTTAAAAACAAAGGGAAAAATAATCCTTACAATGTTATCCCTTGGCCTCGTAGGATAAAAGTGTAGGATACAAATAGTCCAACTTATAATAAAGAAAATTTTAAATATTTAACTATTTAAACTTTAAATATGCAAAAAGAAGGGTACGAAGCCTAGTTTGGAAAAGAAAAAGAAAAAAATTCAACCTGCAATGTAACACAAAAATAGACTTGCTTACTGTTTTTGTTACAAGAAGGATTTAAAGAGCAGACTACTAGATCTCATAGAACTTGGTGGATAGATAATTCAAGGCTGCTATGAAATATAAAGTAACTGAGTTTGTACAGATCAGTGGTGGGTTTCAAAAATTGTTCGAACCTACTCTGTGGGTGTGGCCTCCTTTGTGGGAGTGGCTTGCCACCCATGTGACTGGATGGGAGTGTCTTGCCGCCCATGTGACCAAATATGAAGATGCCGATGACACTTGTCAGAACCACCTTAAATTACCTCACACACAGCACTGGCATGCATAAGAATATGATGTAAACTTGTTTTTTAAAAGGCATCTTTGGTTTGCGTTAAAACAACTTCAATACACGCAATGTTCTGATTGCACCACAAACGCAGTAGTCATTCTTACCTTTCACAGAGGCACTGAGTTTTATAAATATGAGCATGATAGTGTAGAATAATCATATCCAAGGACCAGTGGTGGGTTTCCAAAATTTTTGGAACCTCTTCTGTAGGTGTGGCCTGCTTTCCGGGTCCACTGGTGGAACCTCTTCGGTAGATTTGACGAACCGGTTCTACCGAATAGGTGCGAACTGGTAGGAACCCACCTCTGGTACAGATGTATAGTATTGGACTTCGCATGCAGGAAACAAATACAATTTAATACATATTCTGGCTAAACATTTTTCAATTCATATGGGTCCTAAAACAGTGTTCTAATCTCCCCATCTCAATCTCCCCATCCTCTTAGGATACTTCCAGCCATTTATCAGAGATGTTGGACAGATGGAACACTACCTATTTTCGCATTTCAGTCACAGCAACTCCTCACTCCATTTCCATGTAGTTTTGATTATGATCTTAAAATGACAAAACATGTACTCAATTGCAGGAAGGGGCAGGGAGTATTTTGGGGAAAATGCTAAAGGCCAGGTCTGAAATAAGATAGATATTCAAACTCAGGTACTCTTGCTTAGAATAGCAGAGAGACCACACTAACACAACATCATTGCTGATTTTGTGCCATTGTTTGGAATATTGTTTGGGTGTGCATATTACACACACACACACACACACACACACACACACACACACACACACACTGTAAAGCACAATAAGATGTATACATTTAGTGGTATATAAACTTTATAAATGATTGTACTAGGGCATACTTTTGGCAATTTCCTGATAGAAAAAATATCAGAGGCAATAATGACTAAAACTTGGAAAAGTTTTACCTGGATCGGGAGGCCCTTCAGACAGTCACTCATGCCCTTGTGACCTCAAGACTGGATTATTGTAATGTGCTCTACATGGGGCTGCCCTTGAAGAGTGTTCGAAGACTTCAGTTAGTCCAGAACGCAGCCGCGCGAGCGAGTGTGGGTGCACCCAAGTACACCCACGTCACACCTATCCTCCGTGAGCTGCACTGGCTACCCATTAGTCTCCGAATCTGCTTCAAGGTGCTGGTCGCTACCTATAAAGCCCTACATGGCATCGGACCTGGGTACCTGAGAGATCGCCTCCTGCCGATTACCTCCCATAGACTGATCAGATCTCACAGGTTAGGTCTCCTCCGGATTCCATCCGCCAGCCAATGTCGGCTGGCGACCCCCCGGGGGAGAGCCTTCTCTGTTGCAGCTCCAGCCCTCTGGAATGATCTCCCTGTCGAGATCCGGACCCTTACGACCCTCCCGGCTTTCCGCAAAGCCACCAAGTCCTGGCTGCTCCAGCAGGCCGGGGGGCCTGTAAAACATCCATCCCCGTGGAAATTGTGAATGTTGCGGTTTTGTTTTTAAAGTGTTGTCTTTGTCTAGTCTTCCCCCTTCCCTTGTCTATTGTGAGCCGCCCGGAGTCCTTCGGGAGTGGGCGGCATACAAGACAAATAAATACAAATACAAATACAAAATGCAATGTGACCTTATGGCTGACGTGAGAGTATGCAGAACAGCTTTTGGCTTTATAGCAGGTCAGTAATGTATCTATATGAGCCAATTAGTATTGAATTTAAAGAAAGTATATGATAAAGTGACTAGGCTTAAATTATGTTCACTGCTGAATGTGGGGATTAATAAATAATAAAAATAAATAAAATAGTTAGGATAGGGTTCAGCTATGAGCAAGAAATAAGACAAGGGGTGTGATATTTTATTAGTTATTTAATGCATCTACTTCAATCCAAACAATAGATGATTGGCTGCAAAAACTGATGAAGTTAGCAGAGATGGCTAAATTGACTGCTTTAATTAAGGAATGCAATTTAACTTTATTTCTACTTGGAAACCATTCCTGGATTTGTGCTTCAGGTGGAAAAAAATGAAAATTTGATTTGTGGGTTTTTCTGATTAGATAGTTTTATGGGCTAATATATACTATGTAAAAGTACAAAGTTCAAGTTGTATGTTGTTTTCTTATTCTACTGCATGAAAAAAAAAGAGTTGGAAGTGAATGCTTATCTTTTTCTTCCCCCTTTACCCCTTCACTTTTTTCTCTTTCATTTTTCGTTCTCCCACTTTCCCATTATTTTCATGTTTCTTTGTATTTCATATAAACTAATAAAACTTGAAAACATAATGTATATGTGGTTAACTTTGGGATTATAAGTGTATTGGTTACAAACTTGAATATCCATATACATTTCATGCAGACCATGCTATGTTGTTTGCTAAGAAGACAAGAATTTGCAGTAAATTCTAGATAATATTGGATTAGCTAAATATTAATATATCAAACATCAAGACATCTGTCAGCCTCTGCTTTGCTGCTTGCTTTAGGCTGTCATTGAAACGGGGAGGGGGGCATGGTATCTGGGTGGGGAAGTATTCAGTGCAGGAGTGACTGTGAAAACGGAGTTGTTCTCATCATCTACTGCACTTGTTGCAGATAGAGGATTTGCCGCCAAAGCCAACTGTCCAGCATACCAACCTGATGATGCTTTTTGAAGATGTCTCCCACATGACACCTGTGGGGTGTATGGATTGGACCATCGGATGGGGTTACCAAGGGGAGGAGGTTGGGTCACATAGTGATATCTATGATTACACACATTTTGCCTTAGATCTTGCTTTGCTTAGCTGCTATCTACTCATGGCCAGTAAAAGTACTCTTAATTCTGCAAAATGGAGTTGAGTGGTTTCTTTCTTGGTTACTGAGGGAGGCCGCCATGACAATATCTGTGTTTGACAGGAAGTTAAAGTAGAGTAATTGATTGTATAATCTTTTGGAAGAAATTTTCCTAAAGGGAACATGAATGGAGAAATAAGACATGCAAATGCTCTTTTAAAAAAAGTAGGGGGTATTGGATGCATTTTCAGGATTCAATTTTTAAAAATCAAAATAATTAAAGCAGAAGTGCTTGTTTTGATGTAAACTCTGGTTCTTTAGTGAATGCAATGTCACAAAGCCCATATAAACAAGTGAAGCTTGCACTATGAACGCACAATACTGCTTTCCTCATTTCCCATGACTTGACTGTGTTATAAATGCTTCTGCAAGTAGTATGAGGTCTACTGCCAAGAATGAACACTTGTCAGATGAAATTAAAATTGCTATGTAGAAGAATACGCTTCTGCTAATATTGTTATATAAAAGACAAGTATGACAAGGAGAACATAAATAAATGGAATGCTATGGGAATGCACTACTTAGGAAATATGTGTATGACTCAAGATGAAATAGGGTAACAATTGAATGAGTGCTGAATAAATGTGGGTTAAATACAGAAATTGGTAACCAGTATAAAAAAAAATAGCTTGAGGTTATTTGTTCATATGGAAGAATGAGAGAAATGAAAGTATGGATTAAAAAAATGGAAAAACTGAAAAATTCATAGTTTTAACATCCTTAAAGAGAAACATAAAATCTCAGGTTGTACTGTACTGCCTTATCATACTGGAGATCAGTGTTCCCGGGAAAAATGAGCAAATAATGCCAAGAATACATGACAAAAAAATCCATAGTTCCACTAGGACCATCCAAGATTTCAAATTTATCCCAGCTGTTCATTTAAAGCAAGCAGGGACCTATACCGAACAACAGCAATATGGAAAAATGCTGGAAGCAGCTACAAAGGCATAATTTGATACTGCACAAGAGACGGCAATGGAAAACCACATGTATATAAAATATAAATATAAATGTCCAATGTGTTCTGGGATAAAGGTCCTGCTGATAATTTTCCTCATGAAAAAAAAGAATAGAAAACAATTGCTTTATTAGTCAGGAAAGATGTATAATAATATATAATATGCATGATAGTGTTTAATACTAAGCAATCCATTTTTAAACAAACATTTTTGTTTAAAAATAAAAACTTGGGGGGGGGGAATACTAAGCAATCCATGAATGAATCATATCAGCTAGACTTTATGAACATGGCTATTTTCTTGGAGATATTTCATTCTCCAAAGTAGGTAATATCAATGCACTGATGATGTTACCTCGTTTGGATAATGAAACATCTGCAAGAAAAAAATCAAGCTCAGAGAGCACCAATGTTCTTTCAACCTTGAACAATAAATATTTTCTTTATAGATGCTTTATGAACACTCCTTTAATATGATGTTTATTCAAGTTTACACTAAACCACTGACTCAATTTTTTTTAAAAAAAGGTTGATGAGTGTTATGGCCAGTTTCAATATGAATCTGGCAAAATTAGCAAAAAGAGTTGGAAATACTGTATTAAGGATGAAAATGTAGTTAAGACTTTATGGCCTAGAAATATAAAAAGGAAACAGGACAATTTATTTATTTATTTGTTTATTTGTTTATTTATTTATTTATTTATTTATTTATTTATTTATTTATTTATTTATTTATTTATTTATTTATTTATTTATTTGACTTATATACCGCTTCATAAGCATTCTAAGCATTTTACAAATTTTTTAGCAAATTGAGTCAGCAACTTGCCCCCACAGTCCGGGTCCTTATTTTACCCACCTCGGAAGGATGGAAGGCTGAGTCGACCTTGAGCTGGTGAGATTTGAACCGCTGAACTGCAGATCACAGTCAGCTAAACTGGACTGCAGTATTGCACCCTAACCACTGCACCACCTTGGCTCTGATACAATAACATATCACCTTGTGCCAGTATAATTATTTAGTCATTGCTAGCATAATCTTCAAACAATTAAAAGACAACTATATTTCTGGACATTGCCAGATGAAGCACACAGAAATTAACTTGATTATATTACTGGTATGAGAATGTGGAAGAGCTCAGTTAGAACAGCAAAGACATGGTCATGACTGACTGTGGAAAAGGTCACAATGGCTTATGTGCAAGTTCCAAGTCAAGTTAAAGCAGAAAAAAACAAAAGACAATTAGAATTCCTGATATGATCTTGAATGTATACCCACCATTTGCAAGTACAATATCAGGAATCACTTTTATGTCTTGCATCGCCATGATAGGGAACGAGTGTCTGCGAAATGTGTTTTAAAAAGTCATTAAGGATAAATGTGAAAAGAATTGCTAAGACCAAGAAAGAAGCGAATTGAATGTCAGGAAAAATGGTGGCATTTTCTAACAAGAGAAGAGAAACCATTGTCAAGAAAGACAAGGCAAACAAAGAACTTAACAGAGAATTTCAGAGAGCTTTTAGAAAAGACAAGAAGCAGTACCTCAAAGACTTGTAAAGACTATGAAGATGGAGACTGACATGGAAGAATATGGAAAGTTTCCCAAAAGTTTCCTGATCTTAAAAGAACAGCCTCAAACTGGAATGCTAAAAGATACCATTGGACTGATAATAAACCATTCCAAAAATATTTGTTTTAAAAAATACGGAAGGAGTATACTAAACTCTAAACAATAAAGATCAAGCTGCCCTAGAAGATATTCCTTCTTCACCAAGAACCTACCAAGAATGGCAACTAACAATTTTAACCAAGCAAATATGGAGAATGACACACAGGACAACAATTGGAAGATGTCTGTCTACAAGACCAAGGACAACAGGTTTGAAAGTATCCTTAATACAATGTCCTTAATTTCACTTGCTTGCAAAGCAATGTGCATTGATTGGGGTCCTACATGGAAAAAGAGATATCAAATGTTCAGAATGGATTTCAAAAGCTGGGGAAATACTTATGTATATATCTTATGTAGGCAGTAGTGGGAGTCAAATAATTTAACAACCAGTTCTCTGCCCTAATGACTGGGTGGCTGGGCATGTCCAGGGAGTGTGACAGGAATGCTTGCCCCCCTGCACCTCCCTGGGCTCTCAGCCTGCCCTGTTTTGGGCCTAGTAGGCCTCCCTGCACTTACCTGGGAGCAAAAACAGGCCATGGGGGGGGGGACTCCTGGAAAGGGCGGGGCAGAAAGGGGTGGGACCAGCCAGCAATTTAACAACCAGATTGCCTGAACTGGCTGAATTCCACCACTGTAGGTATGCTAGTTCATTGAGAGGGCAAAGAATACGAAAAAAAGTTAGTACAGTATATAGAAAAAATAAGAATCCCAGAACATTTCATTTCATTACATAATAAATGTCTTTATATAAAATGGATAGACAGGTCAGGAGCCACATTTTTTTATCCTCTCTTATAAGTTAAATATAAAGGCATTCTGGATTGGAAGACAATCAAAATTTGCAAACTGGTTTTTAAAATCAGAGAAACAAGCATAATGATACTGTTCTATGCTATGCTGATCACATTTACTGGCTGAAACTGCAAAAGATCTGCAAGATCTAGCAGTGAAAATCTAGAACTGTAGTGGAAAATGTGATTTAAGATTTAAATATAAATATATAAAGATTAATGTCTAGTATGTCTAGACATCTGGTATGGGGAGATAGTAGTGTTCAAGGGTTGCCACAAAGAAAAGGGAGTCAAACTATTCTCCAAAGCTCCTGAGCACAGAACAAGAAGCAATGGGTGGAAACTAATCAAGGAGCAAAGCAACTTAGAACAGAGGAGAAATTTCCTGACAGTTAGTTAGAATAATTAATCAGTGGAACAGCTTGCCTCTAGACATTGTGAATGCCCCAACACTGGAAGTCTTTAAGAAGATGTTGGATAGCTATTTGTCTGAAACGGTATAGGGTTTCCTGCCTAGGCAGGGGGTTGGACTAGAAGACCTCCAAGGTCCCTTCCAACTCTGCTATTGTAATATATTGTATTGTATTGTAATATTAATGATAACAAGTATATTCAGTGGCCTTAGAACTGATCAAAACAGTATACTGTATAGACTTTCAACTGAATGGACTATGTTTTTAAGATCAACCATGAACAATAAAGCAGTCAGTTAGAAGTCAAGAAATACACCACAGACTAACTCTGGGTGGAGTCATGATCAAGACTTTAAAAAATATATTGACTCGCCATGTATCTCTATCTACTATAATAAAAAATCAAAATTGTGGATGAAATGGTTTTCCATGTGACACTTTAGAAGTGAAAGATGGACATTGAAGAAGCAGAATAAAAAGAGTATAGATGCTTTTGAGCTTCATGCTGAAGAAGTCTCCCAAGAATATCCCATGGAAAGTGTGGTGCAATTTCCTCTAGAGTTGGGAGAAACAACCCAAGGAAACAGTTTGGTATCATTGAAGGAATTTATCCAGAATTCTCAATAAAAACACAAATGACCAGGCTAAAATTATAATATTTTGGACACTTTATGAGAACCTCCTATTCTCTAGAGCAGGGGTAGTTAACCTTTTTATACCTACCACCCACTTTTGTATCTCTGTTAGTAGTACAATTTTCTAACCGCCGGTTCCACAGTAATGGTGATTTATAAAGTAGGGAAGTAACTTTACTTTATAAATTTTATAAAGCAGAGTTACAGTAAACCCCTACCACCCACCACGAAAGCTAGAATGCCCACTAGTGGGCGGTAGGGACCAGGTTGACTACCACTGCTCTAGAGAAATCTATAATTATAGGTAATTTGTAATGAAGGAAAAAGAAAAGAAAAGGAATAACCAGGAGCAAGGGAATCAGAGGTGGTATTCAGACAGTTCTGAAAAGTTCTGAAGAACAGGTAGTGAAAATTTTAAGTAGTTCAGAGAACCGGCAAATAGGCTGCCCCTGCTGCTTCCCAGCCTCCCAGCTGATCTTCTTTTGTTTCCGTGAACAGGGAAACGGAACTGGAAAGCAGGTTAGTGGGGTGGGGGGGGAATGGGGATTTGCAGTATCCTTCCCCTGCCACACCCACAAAGCCACACCCACAAAGCTACACCACACCCTTCAAGCCCCCCACAGAACTGATAGTAAAAAAAATTTGAATCCCACCACTGAAGGAGAAAGTGATGAGTGACCATTGGAAGACATGAAAGTCTAAATTGGGGGCCAATCATCTTGGAAAAGTTTTATCTATGTGATTGCTAAGAATTGATCTTGAAGGTATCATTATTATACCCCCAGTTTTTGGAGCTACATTTGTTGTTTAGACCTTGATTATACAAACTTTATGTTTGTAAATATATTAAGGGTGAAATAAAATATTAAATATAGTAATTTTGTGTTTCATTATTTTGCCACATTAAAGGATTTAGCATTAACTCAGAATTAATATTATATTCCAGTATTGTAGAAATCAGATTTTGAATTATATGTGAAACAAATTCTATGTGACCCATAGAAATTCATTTCATTACTACTTTGGATGAAAGAAAAAGATAATTTTGTGGATTAATAGACTATAAAGAAAAATCGTCTACAAATGTACTATATGTTCAAATATATCATGTTGGAAAAAATGTAATTAAATACAACTACCCTAAGTCCTTTTTCCATCACTGATACTAAATTTAAAAAGAATCCAACCTTTGATTTTTCAAACAAACTCTTTTTAATTTGGATGAATAACCTAAATGAGAATCTTTCATTTTCTTTCTCCACAATATTGAAAGATTGTAAGTGTCTTCTTTGATTAATGACACTGATATGTAACTAGTCTGACTATCTGGTTTTAATAAACCACAGTTACTGGCCTCATATATTGAGTTGATCATTTGTTTATCTTTCTCACTTTATATTATATTGTAATTAAAAGAGAACAGGATAATCTTTCAGATGTGACAGCATGTTATGCCTGAGGCTATGTATAGTTTTGCTAAGAATAAATGAATCTGGGTTTTTAAAATATATCTTCACCTGTTTCCCCTATTTTCTGCATTCATCATTTTCCTTCATTTTTTCCATATGTCAAAAAACTGAGCAAAAAAATTTCCATGCATTTCATGCACACTTCTCCTAATACAGTATATTGGTATATGTTTATCCTATAAATATATATATTGTTAACTAAAGGTAGCAAACATTAATAATATTCCTATATCTTACTTTCCATACAACAACAATCCTGTGCGGTAAATTGGGCTCAGAGAGCGTGAATGGCACAAAATGATCCAGCTAATTTCATGCCTAGAAGAGGCCTAGAACTGCGTCTCTTTATTTCTAGGCCAATACCTTTCTTACTATATCATACTTTTATAATACTACAAATGCTTTTATAATAATACAAATAATTAATACTTTTATAATAATACAAATGGAAAATTAAAAGTAGTAGTTTAACCCAATCACTGAATTCGGTTCAACATATTGTCTCCAGCATTTGTTCAAAGTTTTGAAGTACATACGCTTTTATTGCTTTTTCTTTTTAAAGTGAGATTCCACTAGCAATTGGTACTATTCCTGGGATATGTAGTAGCAGTGATTTCATTGTATAGAGCAGTGTTCTCAACCTGTGGGTCGCGACCCCTTTTGGGGTCGAATGACCCTTTCACAGGGGTCGCCTAAGACCATTGGAAAACACATATTTCCGATGGTCTTAAGAACCGAGACACCAATTTTATGGTTGGGAGTCACCCAGGGGTGGGTTTCAAAAATTGTTCGAACCTACTCTGTGGGCATGGCCTCCTTTGTGGGAGTGGCTTGCTACCCATGTGACCGGATGGGAGTGGCTTGCTGCCCATGTGACCAGATGGGAGTGGCCTGCCAGGCTGCCACCCATATGAGCTAGGCCACCGCTCCCCCGGCTTCGGCTGTGTAGTGCACACGAGCCCACAGTTTTTGCGAGGGAAGGACTGAAGGCCTTCCCTCGCGAAAGCTAGGCCGCCCCCCCCACCTTCAGCCACTACCACCACCACTACTGCCGCTACCACCGCCGCTACCGCCACCGCTACCACCGCCGCTACTGCCGCCGCTACCACCGCCGCTACTGCCGCCACTACCGCCGCCGCTACCGCCGCCGCTACCGCCGCCGCTACCGCCGCCGCTACCGTGACATTGGGAAGGTTGAGAACCACTGGTATAGAGAATAAGAAGTATGAACTCATTACTTCTGAATTTAGCTTGCTTGCAGCCTTTTCATTAGTGACCTCAAATAAATATTTCTCTTTGTCCATGCTTACTTTTATACACAACCAAAATGTTATAAATTTGCAAATTATGAACAAGATTTGATTGCTATTTTCCAGTCTGTGGGGAATAAGCCTGATCACTGCTGATCACTTTATTTACATAAATTCATCCATATGACTTTTTATTAGTCAGACTTCAAAATAAGCTTCAAAACTATTATGTTTATGGGTACTGTAGGTAGAAACACTAAATCTAGCAAATAATCTAAAAACACTCCTTAAAAAGGTACACTTCATTAAATGCCACGTAAATTTGTGGGGGTTTTTTTGCAAATAGAATCTAATTCAATCAATGCACTGATTATTGGTAAATAAAACTCAGAACGTTGCAAAGTTTATTTTCTATCAAATTATTCCCATCACAAAGATGTGACAGCAGATAAACAGGCAAGCAAATCTGACAATATACCCTCCCATCTTCATATACTTTATTATTACTTAAGAAAAACATTTTTATAAAACTCTGTGTATTCAATATCTGTTATAGAAATTGGCCATTTATTAATTTACTGGCAATAGAAGCTAAATAGAAAAAAATTTCTTATCTTCTCAAATCAATCACTGATTTTATTTATTTATTAAAATTATATGCCATCTTAATGATAAGATAACTTTGGGCCTTATATTGACCCAATGATTTTTTTTTCTTCCAAAAGAGCTTAAGATTACAAAAACAGATATCGACTAAATGCTGGCTTAGTCTAATTTTCTCTTCTTATTCTTGAACAGCAGCAACTTAAGATGGCAAAACAAGAGATGTGTCAGCGTTCCAGATAGCATCCAAAATTAAATTAGTGTCCAAGGCAATGTGCTGCTCAAAGTTCCAATTTATTAAGAGAGCCATGCTGCCACATCTGGGGGAAAACCCGAATCTGAAGCTTCTACTGTCCCCCCCTCAAGTTAAAGTTCATAATATTGCCCCACAAGTCCATCACATGGTCCAATCTTCCACCCATCCAGTTCCAGTCAGGTGCAGAGGTGCCAAGACAATTGGCAACCTAAAAGGAATTTTATTTTGGTTACATCACATCCTACTCCTTACTATCTCCCTCCCATTTCTCCACTTTAGAAACAGCTTGGTCAGATAGAAGTGTGGCAGGCCAAAGATCCAAAGGGAACATGGCTACAGGCCTGACAAGATGAATGAAAAAGCAACATTTTGCTTGTTCTCTCAAACCTCTACTACATATCCCAGATTTAACAATTTTTTGGTAACAAAGACAAAAAAATCTGGATAGTTGACATTAGTATCTGGAGATGACATAACAGAAGAGAAAGAACTGGAAAAGATAACAAAATGCAAAGATATGCAAATAGAAATAGAATGACTGTGGCAAAATAAAGCTAAGATAATGCCAATAGTATTAGACACTTTGGATGCAGCCACAAAACAACTGGAGCAACATTTTAACATAATCGGCATTGTCAAAATTCCTATCAGTAAATTGCAAAAGTTTTACTTACAACTTATATCCTGTGGTTATACCTTTAATTAAGCGTCCACACATCTGCATATTACAAGTCCTTGGTAAGGACCGATAAGTAGATAAAAATGCCAAATGCTGTCTGAACATCTAGTCATAAACCATAATCATACATTTTTGCTGTCTGATTCTCAACAGCTCTGGGTATGATATGTCTTTCATTTCCTGAAGCGAACTATACTCGTTTTAACCCAGCATTATTGCTTTAATCTAGCAATGCCTTTTCAAACTTAGTTACTTATTGCTTACTTTATATATTTAAATAGCTTTTAACAAAAAGGGGTGAGTGTTTACATTTCAATTTATACTGAACAATATTGATTTTCTTTTCAATCTTAATTTCAAATCACCTTGAGACTCCCATTAAAGTGCTTTGCATTGTGTTTAGAAATCCATCATAGATTTCAAGTATCTATTAAGAGATTTGAACTATAGGAGCATAATTAATTTCAAAATGAAATCTAGTCTTTAAAATTGCAGGTTCAATCATAATTTTATTTATGTTATTTGTTTCTCCATATTGAAAACTCTCTGCTCCAAGGAAATTATTGGAAAAAAACAAGATATGTAATGAAAACTTGTATGCAAACTTGTATGCAGTAGTATTAGACACTTTGGATGCAGCCACAAAACAACTGGAGCAACATTTTAACATAATCGGCATTGTCAAAATTCCTATCAGTAAATTGCAAAAGTTTTACTTACAACTTATATCCTGTGGTTATACCTTTAATTAAGCGTCCACACATCTGCACTGAGCTGATAGTGAGTAAATTGTTTGTAAAGGTTGGTGATCAACAAATATATAGGGTATCCTAATAACCTCAAATTCTTGATTCTACTTACATTTATAGGAAAACAGAAAAGAGTAGCATGGAAATGTGTGATTATTTAATATTCATATATTCACACATGTATATTTTTGACATACAAACAAAAATCAACTAAGTTAACACTGAAAATTTTAAGAAATGTAAAATCAGAAAACCTGAGAATGTTAGCTTTTTAAAGAGGTATAAGAATAAACATTTAGTGCTGTATATTACAAGCAAGTATTGTGTATACAGTGATTGATGAAACATCAAAAACTTCATCCTCCACTGGCTTCTAATGTAGATATGCTTCACTGGTTCTAAAACAATATATATATTTTCGCTCTCTCTGCTTATTTATCAGTATTTCTCAAAGCAAAGCACTTTTTTTTTCCTCAGCTACACCAGCTTTGTCTTATTGTTTTCTACAAATAGAATCCAAATATTCTTTCTTGTAGCAACCTTGAATGCAGATTTAATTACACATAAGCCTAGTAAATTTATTCTAATCTCCCTATTTCATATATGCAGAGTACAAAATGCTGGATTTTGTTACATAACTTTTGATATTGGCATACACAAGGAATATTGTGCACACGTCAATGAAAAAAAAAGAATATATTAGGACTTATGGTAGATGTTTCATTTCCTAACTATTTCCTAACTATTTCCTAACATTTCTATTTTCTTTGTCTGGAAAGTGAACATGACTTCCTAGACTTGGAATGTGGAATTAGGGTTATTCTTCTGGCACCTTCCCAGGTCATGCTGCGTTCTACTCTGTGCATGAAACTGGAACCATCATTATAATTAGATTTGTGACAATGATTCTCAAAGCATAACTTCTTTCCCAGATCAGAGAATCAAAATGTGATTCTAGGAAAGGCATTATTTCAGTTATTTACACCAGTAGTTTTCATCATTTTTGAGTTCAGCCTGAGACTGCAAATGAAACCAATGTCATTTTGTCCAAGATTGTTGATAGCTATTTCTGTCAGGATGCAGGAAACTGTGTTTTACACTAATTGTAATTTCTGCATTATTGTCAAAGATTGCTTCATTTTCCATGTCACAGAATACTGTGAAACCAACCAACCAACACATTTTAGCTTACTGTGTTCTATGACCCTACAAACCATGTGTGAGTTTATAGTTCAGTGGGTTGTATAAACTCTGAAAATTGGGTTATATTTTAGTGTGCATTGTCAGTACATCAGAAAATACCATTTTGAGCAGCTTGTAACAATCCCAACCACATTTTAGCTGGCCTGTGAATAGGTTAACTTTGAGGTAGATAGATTAATGATTTTCTTTTTTTATTAAACGGGTTTATTATTTTATCAAAATATGAGGAGAGTGAAAAAATAGAGGAAGCAAAAGGGAAAGAAAAAAGTGTAGGGCAAGGGGGAAAAGGAACTCATCTTCCAACTCCTTTCAGCGCAGTAGAATAAGGTAATAGCATAAGTGTCAGTGTTCCAAATATCATGCAGAATTAAATCAGAGTCAAAGGCAAAACTATGCTTAAAGTTCCAATTTAATAAGGCAGGCATGTTGGCATCATGCTATGGAATCCCAATTCTGGAAGTTACATCAGGATCCCACCCAGTTAAAAGTTCATGATCTTGTCCCCACACCCACAGTCCATCACATGGTCCAATCTTCTTCTTCCACACTAGCACCTATGCCCAACTGCTTCCGGTGCAAAGGTTTGGGAGACAAAAGATGACCTTGAGCTTCTAGAAAGGAATTTTTTATTTTGAAAACAACACATTCTACCCCTTGCTAATCCCCCCCCCTTAATGAGAGTGTGGCAGGCCAAAGATTCTTAAAGGAACCACTGCAGGCCTGACAATAAGATCTTGATATTTTATTTTTATATAATAATATGCAGAAGCCATTTCTATGACAACAAACCTATCTAATCAGCAAAATCCAAAATCAAAGTTTCATTTTTTTTCCATCTCAAGCACAAAGTCAAAAAACAGTTTCCAAGCAGATTAATTGGGTTCTTTTTAATTGGGTTCTTTTCGTTAATCAAAGTAACCAATTTACCCATCTCTGCTACCTCCATCAACTTTTGCAGTCATTATGGGAATCAAAATATCCTTCCATTTTTGTGCATATTCTTGCTGCTGTCAGCATACATAACATCAAAGTTCCAAATGTTTTTCCAAGTTCTTTATACATTAAGCCTAAAAGAAAAGTCTTTGGTTTTATCTTAATATTCACTGTAAGAATCTTCTGTATTAAGATATGCATCCTAATCCAACATTTCTTATCTTTTTCACATATCCACCATAAATGGTAAAAACTTTCTTCTTTACAGTTACATTTCCAACATTCATCTGAGGCACCTTTATACATTCTTGAGAATTTTTCCACTGTTAAATACCATTAGTACATCATCTTATTAAAAAAGAATCTGAGAAATTGTCATTTATTTTAAATTTTAAACCTTTTGTACATATTTCCCCATTGTTCAAGCATTATATTATATCCAAAATTCTTTGCCCATATAATGCTTTACATACTCATTCTCCAAGTTCATTTTCAATAACAATGTATAAACCTTAGACATAATATGTTCATCACTCAACACAAAAAAAGATGCTTTCTTTCTGGTTTTCTCTATGTTGTAGACATGACAATGTCTTCTTACATACAGTATGTGATATTCATTGTCAATATTTCCACTGAATAACTCAAAGCTTTGGATTTTCATTCTATAATCCCACAGTGAGACTTGGCCTCTACAATTGCTGATAATGTAATCCAGAAAGTTCCTAAATCATCAAAATTTTCTCTAAATTCTAGAAATAGAAGAATATAATAACCTTTCCTTTTCTAGGGGAAAAATAAATCTAAGTCTTATTAGGTAATGCTTCTGTTGTGATAATGCAATTAAACATTGTAATTAGCCAATCATTATGGACTGTTTGTACCAGGACCATGCAGAATATAAATACGATAAGTAGTTAAATAACTCCCAATAGACACAAACACACATGCTCCAGTGGTGAGATTCAAAAAAAAAATTACTACCAGTTTTGTGGGAATAGCTTGGTGGGCATGGCATGGTGTGGTGGGTGTGGCAGGGGAAGGATACTTCAAAATCCCCATTTCCTCCTGATCAGCTGGGACTCAGGAGGAAGAGAATAGATGGGGGTGGGGCCAGTCAGAGGTGGTATTTACTGGTTCTCTGAACTACTCAAAATTTCCACTATCGGTTCTCCAGAACTGGTCAGAACCTGCTGAATACCTCCTCTGGCATGATCACACAAACATAGAAAGATGCACACCAGATTTCTTCCTTATTATATAAAAGGCTAAGTCGGGGAAAAAAGTTTGGTTGGTTTTCAAAAAAGGAGAAAGAAGCTTGTTGTTTTTTTTTTTAAAAAAAGGATAAGAGGTCATATTTTCTGCTTAAAACTATTGGTGATTTTTTTAAAAAAGTATGTCCATATCTGAACCCAATATATTACACAAGAATACCTGTTGGTCAACTGTATTTTGCCTACTGGGATTTAAAATGCTGACAAAGAATTGCACTTTTATTATTTACATTAAAATCTGATTTTATTTTGCATAACTTCTTTATAATAGTATTGTTAAAAATGCCTTTGCTTCTGCAGAATTCTTTTGGTGGGTAATACATTAATGTGAAAGCAAATTCAGCACGTTTTAATAAATTTCTATTGGCAGATAAATGAGTTATTGTCATGCATACAGAATATGTTATCATGAAACAGATTAATTTTTTATTAGGATTATTGATGTGTAGAAACTGGGTTGAGCTGGATTTTGTAAGATTACTATGAAATGATTTAAAAGTATGAAAAATCTTAGGAACTTGGTAGTGCTTATATTTTGTGCATCTTACCCTTAGAATTCAGAGTGTCATAAAGTTTTAGAAAAAAAACCCCAGATATGCTTCTTTTTCAACAGAACATTTATCTTGTGCCCCGAAGCTGTGATAAATATATCCTGTGATATTTGTGATAAGAGTAAATAAAGTCCTTTGCTAGGTAACAATCACTTTTTATATATAAAAAGATAATCCTCAACTGAATGAAGAAATTTCATTTCAGTTTTGAAAAAGCTGGATGCCACCACCATTATTAAAGTTTACGCAAATCGTGCCTTAATCAGAACGGGTGAGCCTTTACTAGCTTTATTTCATAGGTTTTATTATTTTAATATTTTATCTCCTGTTAACATTCAGCAATATAAATAATCAATAATTTATGCTAATTTTAAGTTCTTATATAAGAGGTCAAGAATGTGATTGGTTACAATTTATTTTGAAATCATAATAATATATTCATATTCAAAACATGCACGCTATGGCATAAAAAGTTACACTAACATACAGTATAACAACCTACCCAACCTCTAGAGATTACAGGATTGTAAAAAGAAAAAAAAGTCTCAATCACATAGTTACAGTTCTTTCCAAAAAAGCAACAGTAACTGCCCACAAATTAGGATTTTTCAACAAATTAGGATTTTTCCTGTTGTGATTAAATTTCTGATTATTTTATTTTACTCTCTGGATCCAATACCATAACATGATTTGACTAATAGCGGGAGAGGAGAGCCTTCTCGGTGGCTGCTCCGACTCTTTGGAACCAGCTCCCCCCTCCCCCGAAATCCGGACCATACCCACTCTGATGGCCTTCAGGAAAGCCATAAAAACTTGGCTGTTCTGGCAGGCCTGGGGCTGTTGACCTCACTGTTGAGGTCCGGCCCCGACTAGAATGAATGTATGAATTGTTTTAAATGGTTTTGTCGTTTTGTGCTTTTTTTATTTCTTGTAAGATGCCCGGAGTCCTTTGGGATTGGGCGGCATATAAAAACTCCAAATAAATAAATAAATAAATAAATAAATAAATAAATAAATAAATAAATAAATAAATAAATAAATAAATAAATAAATAAATAAATAAATAAATAAATAAATAAATAAATAAATAAACAAACAAACAAACAAACAAATAAAATAAAATAAAATAAAATAAAATAAAATAAAATAAAATAAAATAAATAAATGCATTCTCCTATTATATATATGATATTTCCTCAGAGGATGTTCCTCATAATGAAAGAACTAGCAAAACAACGAAAATGTCACTGGCTTTGTTTTTTATTCTATTTTTTCTTCCCATAGTGATTAGGAACCCATTTCCTAGCTTCTGAGACCTCCCACAGAAAGCTGGGTGAACAATAGTAACTCACATTATCCTTTCTCCAAATGGAGGCATTCTACATTCTATAAAATAAAGAACACACTTTCATGCGTGCCTCTGCTATTTTATTGACAGACCCTTCAAAAAAATATAAAATAATACATTATTCTGATGCTTTTTGTATGTTTTTCTTTATTGAAGATGCCATAGCAAAGCTCTGGGAATATCTTAAATATTTGCTTAAATATGTGCTTGACATTCTGTACTCTGGCATTGTGCCGTAGGTCTGATTTGCAGTTATATCTGGAATGACCCACATGGAGAATGCTATGTCAAGCAGGGATTTTGTTCCTGTGCATTGTTTCTTTTCACTGTCTTTTGAATAGGGTTTGACACTTTTAAGTACAATAGCTGTCACTGGCATTAATGAATGCTCATGTAGGCCTTCTCCAGCTCTTTTCTTTGTGCAATTGGTTTACTTAGCTGACTAAAAGCCATTGTTCAGAAGTTTCATGTTTTTCCTCACCATAACAGCTTCTCAGGCTCTCTAGGGACTTCTATTTAACCTGTTTTTTTATTTTATGTTCCATTTTCCTCCATGGCCATTATTTATGCTTATAAAAGAAGTCTGCTCTCATTTGTATTCTGATGGTGTTAGCTCTCAAGCTGTTTAACCCCCACTCCACTCCATCCTCCCAAAACGGAAGTCTTTGAATGCTTGAATATAATCACTGCTGATGTTCATTGAATTTCCAATATTCTCTTGAGAAGAAAATGTATATGCATAGGTTTGCAATGATAAACAATACTGATTTACCAAGCACTCAAGATTTACATGTTGGGAGAAAAATAAAGACATTTGTTAAGCTTCAATAGTAAACTTAGGAACTGCATTTTTGGAAGTCATAGTACTGTGTCCTACATACTTGGAGACATATAATTTGAACCAATTCTATGTGTAAAAAATTTATATACATTCTTGTTTAATAAAATAATATAAACCTAAATCATTGTTTAAAGATGGCTATAAAGGTATAATATTGTGTGGGCCTGTGGAGATAAGAGGTGAGATAAACACAGAGGTGGGTTCCTACCAATTCGCATCTATTCGGTAGAACCAGTTCGTCAAATCTACCGAACCGGTTAGAAGAGGTTCCACCAATGGACCCGGAAAGCAGGCCACACCTACAGAAGAGGTTCCAAAATTTTTTGAAACCCACCACTGGTCCTTGTATATGATTATTCTACACTATCATGCTCATATTTATAAAACTCAGTGCCTCTGTGAAAGGTAAGGATGACTACTGCGTTTGTGGTGCAATCAGAACATTGCGTGTGTTGAAGTTGCTTTAACACCAACCAAAGATGCCTTTTAAAAAACAAGTTTACATCATATTCTTATGCATGCCAATGCTGTGTGTGAGGTAATTTAAGGTGGTTCTGACAAGTGTCGTCGGCATCTTCATATCTGGTCACATGGGTAGCAAGACACTCCCATCCGGTCACATGGGTAGCAAGCCACTCCCACAAAGGAGGCCACACCCACAGAGTAGGTTCGAACAATTTTTGAAACCCACCACTGGATAAGCAGTAAATAACTTTTAGTCAACTACAATAATAACAAAGAAATGTTAATGGATAATATTTAATGATACATATACGTGTGTTATGGGGCGGAGAAACTGCTTAGATATCTTACTTAACTGAATTTGTCTTAGAATATGTCATAAAGGTGTAATGTTATTGGAGATCTATTGAAACTGCAAATGAATGCCAGTAGGTGGTTGAATCTTTAAATATAAATGATTCTAGATAAAAAACATGTTTAAATAATGGTAATTATATGAGAATTGTGGTACAGGGATAGTAAAATACACAATTTTTCTTTCTTGACTTAAAATGTACAACTCGATTTGAATGAAGTATATGTAAGGTGGAAGAAACACACGGAATATATTTGTAACCAAATATACAAGATGTAACGAAAGATGATTCCTTTTTTTCCTGTGTGTTTTTGTTTAACTAAAACAATAAAAAAATAAATAATAATAATATAAACCTATCATTCATGTAGAAGTCATCATTCCAAATCTGCAAATAACATGAATAATTTAAAACTTAAAATCTGTTGGCTTTTTAAAAAAATTTCTCCTCGATTTTCTAAAGCCAATGAGCTGAAGCAATCTATTTCAATTACCAAAAGTATGTGAACGGGCTGCTGGCAACCAGGCACATCTATCCCTTTTCCAGTGACCCAGCCTGATCTGGCTCTGGCACACCAACACAGTTTGGAGGAAGTTACGGGCTTTAATTTAAAATGATGGCTGTTGACATAAAATCAAATTAAACGACGCAACAATATGAAGTATTAAATCTTACGTTGAACGATGTTGCTCAAGCCAAAAATGTACCAAAGGGTGTCCTTTTTGGCTAAATGGCCCCTCACCAAACCCATTGCCTCATAAACATATCCTCTGCAGGCCCAGTCAGAGGTCTATGGAGTCTTCATTCCATGACAGCCAGGACAGTGTCTATATGCCGAGATATATATGTCCTCTCTTCCTTGGGGTGACAATCTCTCTCGCTCTCCCTTCAAAGGGCAGCCACTTTTCCTTATAGCAGATTCATTCTTTTTGCTCCCTTTTCCGTCCTTTCCCCCCTCAACTGCTTGGATTTGTTATTCTACTTCCAGAACTCTGACTTATCCTCTCCTGCTAGAGACTAGATTTCCTACCTAATCTCCTCCAGGATCCCTTCCTGTCCCAATTCCAGGGCAGAGGCCCCAACATTACAAAAGTTATAATACACAGCACTAGAACAACATTAACCCAAACCTATGGGAATAACAAAAATGTGGGTTCCTGTACGACTGTAGGCCTGATCATCTAGGCAAAGAACCAGGTCTCCAGGGCCTTACAAAAGGCCACCAAAGTTGGGGATATCCTGATCTTTGAAGGTGGAATGTTTCGTAAAGTGAATTCTATGATAGAAAAGGTACCACAACTACATTCTTTTACCAGTAGAACCCAGAACATGCCCATCCTTCCCATCAGAGGGAAAGAGAGAGCTAGATCAGTGGTGTCAAACTGGTGGCCTATATGCTGGATGTGTAACATGAAGGTCGTGCCCACCCCAGCTCCGTGCATGGGGAAAACATCACAAAATGTCACGTGATGGCAATGTGATACTGAAAGTTTGACACCTGTGCAGTAGATAAGAGTCCTTCAAGTAACTCAGTCCTAAGCCATGAAGGGCTTTAAATGTGACAACCAGCATCTTGAATTACACCTGCTGGCACTGGCAATCAATCAGTGTAACTCATGTCATAGTTATGTTACACACAGCAAACAAATGGTGCCATTTACTACTCTTGTGTGTTCTTCACCAGAACACACAGAAACAGACAGACAGACAGACAGACACACACACACACACGCATACATCTTGATTCCAGAAATATTTCTTAGCATGGAAAAGAGACTAAGAGAAATATGAGCCAAAATGCAACACACAAAATACAACTATACAATAGAAAAGCTCTACAAGCAAATTCTTACATATTTTATACACTTTCATATACACTTTCAATATGTTGAATATAGATCTGTTTTTTGTTTCTGTTTTAATGTAAATATGTTGGCCTCTGAACCACAGCTTTTCATCAGTCTTGTCATGGAGTATTCTTAAACTGTAAAACACATTTTAGAGAGGGAGATAGCTTTTCATGAGATGTTCTTAATCAAGGAAATTCATTTCCTGACTTATAGTAGTCAGTCACACTTGGAACTTCTGCTGGTCTTTGGCACATCATCTTTGTGCAACATTGCATTCCATGCAACTGGGCATTCAGATGGATTGTATTAGTATCATTAAACTGAGTATTCAAGGTATCAGCTCATTAAGTTCCTTATTGATCGTGATCTTTTGAAAAAATCATACACACTGGACAATCCTGAAAAGTGATTATATTCCATCAAACATGGATTCTCTCTGATTCAGATAGCTTTGGTTTCTGAATGTCTTTTCACAAGTTGCTGAAAAGGAATTTTAAAATCCTTCAGGATAGAGCAATAATGACAAAATATGGCATTCTATTCCTTTTGAATGACATTTGCAGCTCTTAATAAACAAAATTTAGCTCCTTTCCACTTACTTAAGTAATTGACATGACCTGAAAAGTCTTATCTGGTTTAACTATAATATTTAGATAAGAGCTTATTCAACTTAATTAAATGAGTGAAATTGTATGATAATGTATACAACATAATCAAATATTTGGTGTTCTATTTATTATTACAATCTTCCTGATTTATTTTTAGAATGCTGCACAGCCACCTTCTTAACATAGTAATAATGAAATAATTCAAAAACTTTTTTCTTAAGCCAATGTTTTAACAGAAATGTGTTGAGTAATATTTTAATGGACTTGATACATCATTTGGAACATAAGAATCATGAGAAAGAGAGGGGGAGGGAGGGAGGGAGAGAAACATTTTCTTAGTTGCCAGGGTCATTTTGGAGGTTCTGTTTTTATCAGCATCACAAGTCTGAATTGCTGAATAATTTACAATAATTTGCCTTCATTTGTAATTTGCAATTAAGTTGTAAGGTCTGAAGGGAGGTCAGTACAAAGGACTTTTATCAGTGATGGGATTCAGCCAATTCACACCTATTTGGGAGAACCGGTTGTTAACTTTCTACGCAGTTTGGAGAACCGGTTGTTGGAAGAAATCTCCTTTTGTTTTTTTCCCCCCACTTTACAGGGCTAATCCTGTAAGAAAGGCATGCAGGAAGGAAACATTCTGGTGTTGTTTCTAGCCTAAATTTTATTGCCCTGCTTACAGAAACTGCCTCTCCGGTTAACCCTTATTACATTGTAACAGCTAAGGCCCATTGACCTGAGTGACGTTGAGTTGGCCATGCCCACATGGTCACATGACCACTGAGCCATGTCTACCCAGCTGGTCATTAGGGGAGAAAACCAGTTGTTAAATTATTTGAATCCCACCACTGACTTTTATGGATATATATGATCCTGGAGCTAAATATTGGAAGCCCTGAGTGTGCAAAGTAATCTTATTCAAAAATAGTGGAACCATAGGGCCATGTTCTTCCAGCTGTTAGTTCTAAAACTAAGTCTTTAAAAAACTTTTACATTGAGATTTAATTATTAAATGCATGTTTAGTAAAATAAACCATTTTAGATAAATCTGTTACATTTTAATTTACAAAATTAATAGGTTAATGGAGGTTAATGTTATATAAAAATTATGAGCATAAAGAAATGAAGACAATTTTTTGTGATTCTGGTAAAAAAAAGAGTGGGTGTATAAGTGTTTTTGTTCCTGCGAAAATGGCTGAGATATCCAATGTAGATCAGCAATTCTTATTAGCACCAAAACTAACAAATGAGAAGGTTGACACTCTAAAATAAACTTGTCATGGAAGATGTCGAATAACAAGAAAATTGACTTAATGTTGTAACACTCTTTCCTGTTAGCCAATTAAAAGTGCAAAGATTGCAAGTCAGTTTCCAAACAAGAATCTCATTAATATTATTATAGGGTATCCTAATTGCTCTTTCAATAGCACTTAAGAGAGCAATTCTGTGTGGGACAGAAGGAGAACGATGCCCTTAGACAGCTATTGCCAACATGTGAGGAGCCACAGTAGGAGAGAAAAGAAATGACTTCTTGCTGGCTGTTGTGCCATTGGCTCTGTCTCCTTGCAACCAGTGGCAGAGGAAAAACAATAACACTGGCAAAAAATCCCATGAACTGGAGAGCAGGCTTGCATGCCTGCAGAAAGGGTTCTTCATACCACCCATGACACGCGTGTCATAGGTTCACCATCATGGCCTATAACAATGCTGCTTATGAAATACATGCTTTGTTGATGATATTTATAAAAGCAGCAATAGTCAACTAAAGGCAGATCTCATAACTTGGAAACAGTTGTTTTAATTGCATCAGAAAGGGCAGAACCCCTCCCGACAACCATCACTCTTCATTAACCTTGCCTTTAGTTCATCCTCCCTCACAAAAAAACCCCACCTTAATAAACCTTAATAAACCCACCTTAATAAACATTTCAGATGTTGATATGGTGGGAGATTTTGTGCAACTGTGTGCCTTGAAGAACATATACATTATCCTGTGCTTACCATGACACCAGCAACGTTTAAAGACATTTTGTAATATTGTTTTGTGACAGCAATATGGATTTTATCCTAGACTGTTCCTATTACATTTCTGCCACATAAATAATAAGTGATGTCTCAAGGAATAATGGTGCCTCCCTGTTAAAATATATAAATGATTTTCATGGTGGTGAGTGAAAGGTAGTGTACCCAAGTAAATTATGACTGAAAAAAATGTTGTGGATTAAAATTTAATTAAGGAGGCTTAGATAAGAACAGAAGAACTAAACTGTAATAGTGTCACAAAGTTGTAAATAAATGATACCATATAAGAGGCTTATTTGTTATTAATATGCATTAGACATGTGGCACAAAGTAGACATTCTCTATATATGTTTTGCTTGTATGGGCTTTGCTTGATTCTTAGAATGACATTGTCAACATTTTACTATCTTGATTCTTGAAATTACACTATGTCCAAAAGCTGATTGCCAAAATATGTTGGATGTAAGAGCTGAGGTGGCACAGTGGTTAAATGCAGCACTGCAGGCTACTTCAGCTGACTGCAGTTCTGCAGTTCGGCTGTTCAAATCTCACCGGCTCAGGATTGACTCAGCCTTCCATCCTTCCGAGGTGGGTAAAATGAGGACCCAGATTGTTGGGAGCAATATGCTGACTCTGTAAACCGCTTAGAGAGGGCTGAAAGCCCTATGAAGTGGTATGTAAGTCTAACTGCTATTGCTATTGCTATTGTAATGTATATCCATTGGATTTTTTAATACCAACATTTGAAAAAAATACAAAGAACAGAGTTGTGCTGAAGAAGATATAGCATCTATAGGAAGAGATATCAAACTGTGCATGAGATAAGGTCAACAGAAGGACTTGTACTATTAGAATGATTGCTTGTGTGTATAAAAGTTCTGGACTTCAACTGTGGTTATGTTAAAATAAATGGCTTTGGTTTTGTTTTCCTAAAATATTGACTTTGTTCATATTAGAAAACAAGTAACATTATGACTTCTTTTATTTTAGTCCAGACACAACAGAAAATCTGGACTACAAATTTTGTAGTTGACCTCAGTGTTCTATAACTGAGATTCTCAAAAACAAGTTGAATTAAGTATGTTCTATGCATGATTGAAAGGCACTTCCTTTGGGGTATAACAAGTGATCTTTTCTTCTCCACTCCCCCCCCAATTATTTTGAATATTCTTCTGATACTCAAAAATAGAATTTATTATTTGTTAAATTTATTTGCCATCTATCTTGCCATGGGGCTATTTTAGGTGGCTTTCAACAATTAAAAAAAGTGTAAAGAAGTGTGAACTCAACAGTAGTAAAATAATGAAACAACAGAATAAACAATTGAAAAAGAAAACAATGTTACAGCAATAGATTTTAGATTTAGATTTTACTTTATTTGTATGCCGCCCTTTTCCCTGGGGGGACTCAGGGCGGCTCACAATTCAAGGGAGGGGAGGAACAGACAAGTTACAAAACATAACATGAAGATCATACACCGTTAAAAGCACAACAGTCATACCATTCGAGTGGGGCTTTAGTCTTTAGCCCCAGGCCTGTCGGAACAGCCAGGTTTTAAGGGCTATGCGGAAGGCCTGGAGGGTGGTGAGGGTACGAATCTCCATGGGGAGTTCGTTCCAGAGGGTCGGAGCAGCCACCGAGAAGGCCCTCCTCCGGGTAGTTGCCAGTCGGCACTGGCCAGCAGATGGAATTCGGAGGAGGCCTAGTCTATGAGATCTTATTGGTCTAGTGGAGGTAATTGGCAGTAGGCGGTCTCTCAAGTACAAGGGATTGAGGGGAGGTAGAGTTTGCCATCAATCTAGTAGCCACCTCTGGCGATGTCTTCCTCCTTTGGGTTCAACCAATTGGCAGAGTCAGAACTTCAAGCTCTTATGGAAGGACAGGAGGGGGGGAAGAAGATCTGTCCTTGGAGGGTAGGATAACACAATAGCTGAAAAGAAGATAAGTGCGTTCTTTGTATCCAAATCAGTATTCAAAGATGGACCATTTAGAACCTTTTTCAGAAATCGTCTTTTGAAACTTCGAAAGTAGGCTCTTTAATAGTAGTCCCTTCTTTTGAGAGTGTATTATCACAGCACAATATGTGAATGCTGCTAAAGTAATCCATAGCTGAAATATCCAGTAAAACCTATGAAATAAGTACATTCTGCAGATGCTCAGACTAAGCTTATTACGAATTGTCATGAATAAATTAATGAAAAGGGAAAGCTACATTTGTCACAATAATTGAACAAAACATCCAGGAGTACATTATTCATAATGGTTTATTGCTTTGGCCATCTGGGCTTTCTCCTTTTTCAACTGCTAACCTCAATTATATAAAGATCAAGTATTTTATTAGGACCTGATCTAATACTTAATGAAGTTAATAGGAGTTTAATAGGAGTATTAAAGTGCTAATTCAATAAGTAAAAAGAAATGATAAAAGCCCATAGCAAAAGAAAAATGTAAAACATCCTGAGTTAGGAAATGAAGAACCTGTGGCTTTACAGGCTATTATTATTATTATTTATTTGTCTTGTATGCCGCCCACTCCCGGAGGACTCCGGGCGGCTTACAAAAGACAAGGGAAAGGGGGGAACAAGACAAAGACAACATATTAAAAACAAAACCAACATTCACAATTTCTGTGGAGGTAGATGCTTCTCAGCTCCCCCCAGCCTGCTGGAACAGCCAGGACTTGGTGGCTTTGCGGAAGGCCGGGAGGGTAGTAAGGATCCGGATCTCAACAGGGAGCTCGTTCCAGAGGGCCGGAGCTGCAACAGAGAAGGCTCTCCCCCGGGGAGTCGCCAGCCGACATTGGCTGGCAGATGGAATCCGGAGGAGACCCAACCTGTGCGATCTAATTGGTCTGAGAGAGGTAATCAGCAGGAGGCGGTCTCTCAGGTACCCAGGTCCGATGCCATGTAGGGCTTTATAGGTAGCGACCAGCACCTTGAAGCGGATTCGGAGACTAATAGGTAGCTAATAAACTGCAGTCCCTATGACCATGACCAGCACTGAGACTGGATGGGAGTTGTAGTCATGTACTACTTCATATCCTTTAGTTAAATACTGGGAGAACATTAATCTCACTGAAAGCTAATTAATTCTGTTTACTTATGTTTGCTGATCACAACAGATGTATACATTGAAATTGTCGACAAAACTACAAAGTACAATTTTTATTTTAGGAACATTTCTCTTCAACTTTGTTATGTTAATTAATTGTTGCAAGTTTGGTCTAGTGTTAAAATGGGTAGGCAGCGATCAATCTTTTTTCAAATTCCCATAACATGCTACTGATTTTTATTTCGGGTGTAATTCTGGGGCATGGAAATAAGAAGCAAAATCAGTATGTTAAGCATTCGTTGCAAAAACCCATTTCAAAATGTTAGCTCCTGCTGCCGTTACCATTAACATGCCCTTATACAAAAATGCATCTGGACTAGCCTTTAATTTCTGTTCTCTTTTAGGTGTTAAATTTCAAATCAGATTTTCAAACAGTAGCCCTCTTAGATAATGATAATTATACATTTATTTATGAGCCATGGTGGCACAGAGGTTCGAATGCAGTACTGAAGGCTACTTCTGCTGCCTGCCAGCTGCCTGCAATTTGTCGGTTCGAATGTCACCAGGCTCAAGGTTGATTCAACCTTCCATCCTTCCGAGGTGGGTAAAATGAGAACCCAGATTGTTGGGGGCAATTTGCTGACTTTGTAAACTGCTTGGAGAGGGCTTTAAGCACTGTGTAGTGGTATATAAGTCTAAATGCTATCGCTATTGCTATTTAAACTACATGACCTACATTTTTTCTTGGACAAAAATAGCAGTTTGTCCTTTTCAATTTTTTTGAATTTTTCTTTCTTCCCTCTGGTCTTTTCTTTTTTCATTCACATACAAATATAAACTTTTCAAACATTTTCCTCAATTACATATCCTCATATATAGTTACATTCCTTGCGCATTAGTAATAATCTAATAACTGTAGATTTATGGCACACAGTTTTATTGTAGCTAGCTCCAGCCCAAGCTTTTTCACTGGCATTTGAAATACTGCACTATTACATAACTTCACACACAGATTTTTAAGGTGTCAAGGTACATTGATTCTAGGGAAAAATAAATTAGTGGTAAAGCTCATGCTAGCTATTTCAACTGAAATTGATAATGTATCAATTACCTGATACTCTTGGAAACAATTCCAGTGCTTTGAAAACCACAATGAACTAAGGGGACTATGGGCTGATTTAAAGGCAGCTTCTTATATATCTGAAAATGTCGTTTTCAGAACTAATAACTCTAGAGATCTATTTCAAAGATTAATTTAAAACATATAGTTTTTTGTGGGGAAGCATTCCAGATATAATCATTCTACTATTAAAGAGGCCAATCTACCACCAGATCCCCTAAATTGATAAAGAGCAGGTAGATTTATGTTGAGGCTATCATCAAGTTACAAACTTGTGGTTTAAACCAGAAGTTTAAATTGATCCCAAAATGAACAGGCAACTCATGTACTATATCTATACTGTATATAATAGATATAAAATATTTCTGGCATTATAACTCAAAGCATTAAACTATATCTTTATGTCAAATGAGTTGTTTACATAAAATCCCTCTTTATTTTTTTACCGAATGCCTTTTATTCTATCCTCAGTGCAACTCAGCAATCATTAGCCTAAACATTTCCAATTAAAACATAATATATTCTTTCCTTGCTTAACAAAATATCTATCATTTCATTGCTTTGCCACTCCCACCCGGTCACATAACCACCAAGCCACTCCCACAAAATATGCCACACCTATAGAAGAGGTTCTAAAAAAAATTGTAACCCACCACTGGGTCACATAACAATAGAAGTAAACTCCTTGTTGCTTGTGTGACTTCTTTATAAAATAGGCTCCTTGGTAGTGGGTTCTCTGTTAGTAGTTAGGATATATTTAGGATAAGAAACACTTCATGTGTTACAAACACTGCATGCTAAGACCCAGTTAAATTTCCTGTGATTTAAATTTCACTTTTATAGATGTGATAATGATATTCATTGGATAGTGGCTGCTTAGCATGGCAATTTTTGTGATGCAGAAGATCTACGCCCAGCATATCATACTGGTTTTTTTTATATAAGTCAGAGAAATGAAATTTAGTGTTTTGGATAAGATACTTTCAAATAACTCTACTAAAATGCTACTATTTATTTTGAAATGTGGGAATTCCCACATTTTTGTTTAAGCATTCACACATATGCATATAATCCAAATTATAAGTATTTAATATAAATATAATTGGAATGACTGATTCTATTTATTGACAAAAAAAGAATATCTGGCTGTTCATATGCAGAATATGTTATAAAATTGTTTGTAGTAGAAGTCATATACCTCTTCTGTGTGTATATGTGCACGTACGTACATACGTACGTACACACACACACACACACATATTTGTGTATCAGAAGTAAATTGAGCTGTTCAAATAAGTAAAATTGATTTTCTACAATACCTAATCTGCATTCCTCTGTGAAAGGAGGATTCTTTACCTTTAACTCTGCGGTAAATTGCAGCTGAAATTGCAATCTCCGGTATATCATTCAGCTAGTTTATCTCTTCCGCACGTTCCAATACTCCAAAATAAGGTCTGTATTCCAAGCAGTTGTGCCTAAAGTTTCATTTCTTTGATGGCCTGATTATACTGCCCGAGTGAATAAATCTTCTCAAATCTTTTAAACATCAAGTCCAATCCTATGTTCTTGGAAGTGCAGGTTAATAATAATAGGAAGGAGGGCATGCAATTTATTTTGATGCCTCTTTCTTATTTGAGGGTCCACCTCTACATTACAAAAAGCTATCTAATCATTTATTTATTGCAAAACTTTTTTGTAAGCACTTTTCCCAGTTCAAAGAAAGTTATTTACAACACAATTTTTAAAGTTAAAACAAAAAATCTTGATCAAACAGTTATCAGTGCTAAAAGAAAGGAACCAATAAAGCTAAAGCTAAAAGCCAAGGCAAATAATTATGTTTAATTGATACAATTCTGAAAAGCAAATGCAAATTTTAAAAGCTTCTTCACTGAAGAAGGTAAGGCCAACAACGCCAGAGCCAACACAATAAAAGGATTATTTTAGCTCTTCAAGCACTCATTTTATTATATGTATAAAAATATGGTATATGTATATAAGTAAGATACACAATAGATTTGTTGGTCCATAACAGACTAAAAGATTTATTTGTTCTGACCCACCTACATCTCATGGTGAAATGATGAAATTAAACTAATCTTCTCTCCCAAATTAATTCCAACTCTAATTTCTGCACAAACACGTCAACACAGAGATTGAACAAAAATGGTGATAACCCTGTCTAACCCGCTTGCTGATACTGAACCTATCTGTATCACCATAGAGCATTCTCAATGTTGCCTCCTGATCAGTGTACAGTGGTATTTAGACTTGCTTATAAACTCTTGGGCAAATGACTGTCT